>NC_071334.1:17791126-18094578 GCF_027744825.2 Synchiropus splendidus
CACACTGCCCGTTTTAATTTGAACATGAAAACTGATTCACTGGACACACGTCACTCAGAGTACTTGGAACAGTGCGCATTTATGACCTCACATGATTTGACCAAGTTGTGTAAAAAAAACATACTGTACAAATATACCTATAGTAGGTTCTGCTAAAGCCTTAGACATATCAAAATAGAGTGGATTATTTTTTTTAACTAAAAATGATGGTCTAGATAAGAAAGTGTACTTTTGTGCTACTATTGAGGGTAACTGATGCGGCATATTGTCCAGGGTGTCCTCTCAGTCCTGCAGCTAACTACCACAACATCTGCGCCCTGAAATACATTCTTCTTGAAACTAACATGCGATAATAAAGTATTTGCCGCCCATCATTCAGCGGGTGTGGGCACACCTCAAATGCACTTCAGCCATAGCACCAATGAGTCCAAAATGCGTTTATGGATCATTAAGCTTACAGTTATTACCTGCCTGTTGGGGTCACTCCAACAGCTACAAGCTCACTCAACCAAAAACCTTCCATTCATTTATCCGACTCAGTCTCACAAATACACCTCACATCACAGGTCGAAGGGAAAATTGAGGCGAGAGAAAGGAGGGCGACGATATGGTTTGGAGAATGATGACCATGATCACGAAGCTATCTGTTATGCCGTGCTTGGATTTGAGCGAACTGCCTCTGCTGGATGGGCTTCACACACACCCAGCTAACCTTGAGTGTCCTCGGAAGTTTTCAATTAGAAGTAGGGGTGAGTCCAGGCCACATGCACAGGCAGAAATTGTGGATGTTGTGCATGATGTGCCCTTCATCTCCTCTTCATGAGCTGGCGAGCACATCACTGCTCCTTGACAACCAGCCAGTCACTTCAAACAGTCGGGAAGCAGATGTGTATTCTCAAAACTGCTTTGATCAAGTTTAAGGCCCATTGACTTTTTCAATTTTTACTCATTCATTCATCCTTTCCCCCCTGGATAATGAGGAATTGGAGAGATTTAAGTTACTGTAGACTATTCTGTGTTTACAAATAGGATTAAGATAAATTATAGCGACCTTTGTGTTCTTCTACTATGACTCATTGGGTGAAAAGTAAAGTGTCCAACAAAAAAGCTGTTTTCTCCTATATCAGTCTTAATGTCAATGTTTCACACAACAGTGGACACCGGTGTGTCATACCATTTTATGCTTCCTATTGGTCAGCTGTTTTGTGTATAAAAGAAACCCTCCAAACATGGCTGACAGAGGGGACGAGAAGCAGCACACTGGAGGAAGATCGTCCATTTCCTTCTATTCACGACCTTCTCCAGTTTAAGAAATATGGGGACATCGACCAAAAACATAAGTCAGTTCAGGTGAATAATGTACTGTATTGAGTCAAATCCTCCTTGTGAGGTGTTTAGGGGCCTGTATGTCTTGCATGGAGGACACCCTTGGGGCAGACATGGGCACATTAGAGTGGTTACATTTCACAGTGGAGTCATTTATTTTCATCGAAAATTTCCATTTTTAAAAAATACCATCATTTATTTTGTATCATTTCCCCCCGTATTCCCAATTTTTCAACAGGCCTGGTATTCCACAGTCATTATATTTTGTCTTCCCAGGGAAGTTGAGTTTAACCTTGACAAAATAACAGTAAACAAGAGTGAATGCCTGCATCATTAAAGTTCTAAAAATAGATGAAGTTAATTTTGATGAAAGCCACAGAAGGAACTAGCTGGCAAGGTGGAATAAATGTGTGCAGCGCGCTACTCGATGTCTAATTCGATTCATTATGCCATACATTGATCTTTGACAGTTTTACATCCCCACCACATGCTATCCAACGTGTGCCCAAGAAGGAGTATTTAGAGCACAAATATCTGCTGAACAGATGCCGCCATCTGGACCAGAACATGTGCTGCGTTTTTGTTCTGGTTCATATCTATCTTCTCTATTGAAAATTGTCTGTTTCATAGCTGTAAGTGGGTGATGATTGGGGATCCCCAAAAGAAGAGGCTCATATTTTTTGCAAATAAATTATAAACAAAAAATTATACATATTAACATATAATAAATTATTAAGCTATATGGAATCAGTCATTTGAAATACAGTACAAATGGGAGTAAATGTAAATCAGTCCCCATTTAGTATTGATTCACACTTTTACTGAACATTTTATTCAACTGTGAGCAAGATCGAGACCTGACGTTTGGAGATAGAGACATAAACAGGGCTTTAAATGTCTCAGACTGAGACAGCACTTGCACTTTTAGCTGTAGATCAAAGAGATTTAGTTGTTTAGACAGCACCATTTTTTGTGTATAACTTGCAGCATGACGTATACACAGTATTATTTATAGTAAGAAGTCAGGACCTTCTAAGAGGCCTTACAAACAACCACTGGACTCTCTGTACCTCTGTGCAGCAATGCATTTTTTGTTAAGAAACCATGGCTGATGCAAAAGAGCTACGCATTCCAGTGACCAAATTTTCAAATTATTGCAAGACCAGTATATTTAGTGCGAGCGCAGGCAGAACTACTTCAGGTGTAGCGAGCCAGTGAGGCTGCATCTTGCAGTACTAAGAGTGTGCATTCTTCAGCATGATGTCGTGGCTCACGGATGATAAGAGCTAATCTGATTTCCACTCCAAGTTTCCCTCAGTGGCCTACTAGCCTGCAGTTTGACAGCCCAAGTACTGCCCTCTGTCTACATCAACACCCATGCACACACAGAAGGAATGAGCCAAACACTGTCCTATATTTCTTCTGCACACTCACTGCTGACCTGCAGCCAGACGTCTGTTTAATTATTATCAACCCGGACAGCTGCCAGCGACAATACACACAGGAACAATGGTACTCCTAAACACACTCCTTAGATGTTGTAAAAGATTAAGACTGATTTGTCTCTGTAAAAAAAAAAAAAAAAAAAAAAAAAACATTTGTCACCAGAATGTGTCGATCAGTCATCTTCGATTGGAGGCATGTCAGCTGAACTTGAATATAGAGCGTTGAATGCTTGCGATTCTCTCATCTAATGTTGGAATATTATTGTGGGAGAATTGCCCTAAATCTGTTTCACATGTGGTTAATGTTTGTTGAGCTCAAATGACTAGCTTTGTACATGAGCCGCATTTCCGATGGCAACATGAAGCCAACTGGGTTACAAAAATAAGTGGCGCTCAGTTATCTGTAGACCATGTGTGTTAAACTAAAGGCACTGAGGCCAAAGTCAGTTATGTGGCCTGAGCCAGTTTAAATACAAAAGAAGTGAAATTCAATGCCAGCAATAACTAGCAAATCGATGTCATTATTTATTATGATGCCAATGTTCAGATGTTAGTGACAGGGTGGAAGTCAACAAAAGAAAGACGGAAAGCTTTTGCTCTGAGGCATCTCCAAGTGTCCCATGTGTTGGTGAAGATGTGTGAAAACGCGGCGTGATGTCTGATCCTTTATGTTGCTTCTTAGAGCGGTGTGACTTGTTTGTTTGCATCTGTTGTTTTATTGGTTGATGCATGTTGATTTGTGCCTTATTCAAGTGTGAGTTTTATTCCAAAACCATCATTAAATGTAAAAAAAGTCGTGAACACATGGGTGTTCATTTATTGCCAATAGTTATAACAAGGCGGTAAGTCTGAATTTTTCCATTGCCATTATTATTTTTGTGTGTTTTAACGGGTTTTTATTAAACAAAATGTCAAAGTGGCTCCTCTATTGCCATCCTGAATATGAAATAATGTAATAACTAAATCATGGTGGATGACATGCAGAGTTGAATTACAACCATCCAAGGGTTCATGGAACACATCAAGAAGACTTGTTCCAGGATACAATATGTTAGGTCCCACACATGATGCTTCTAAAACAGGTTGAAGAAGAAGTCAAGTTTGAAAGACTGACTTTCATGACAAAAGCTAAAACATGACCATCAACATCTTACTGGATGTTCAGATCAGATCATCCTTGTGGGTCAAACGAGGAAAGTGGGACATGGGGACAGCTGGGATTCTCAGCTCTCAGTACAATTGACAACACCAGAGCCACATTTGCGGTGCAGACACTTTTTTTCCCCATCGTCTTGTCACAGTCACAAAGGAATATATTGAGTCCTGTTGTCAGGTTGTTGTGTGTCCTACATTCGGCTCTCATGATCGTGCTCTGCAATGCACCTTGCACACGAAGCACTTGGGCACGTGCACGCACGCAGACACACTCGTACACACCTTCACACACACGTGTAGAGGTTATGTGTTTCCAGTTACTTTGATATATGACTGTGTTCTGGTCTATTTTTAGAACAGTTCCCGGAGGATTTATGGTTACTGTGTGTGGGATGTGTGTGTGTGAGTGAGGGCGGCAGAGAAAGAGAGAGCAATTGAAAACAGAGGTCTTGCTTTGTTGTTGTTCTATTAGGTTTTATTGAACGTGTTAGCTTGCACTTTTGGGTCGATGATTCAGGGGTCAGACTCAGTTGCTCTCCTATGAGTTTAGTGTTGCTGCAACTGTGATCTAATTATTCCAAACTTACATACCACAAGGTGGTCTTGCATAGACTGTTTTTCTCAACCTAGATTTGAGAATGTACTCAGCAGGCTGTCTATAGTTCAGTTCATGATCCTTAAAAGAATAACTATGTTAGAAAAGGAATTTTCCTTCAAATGTTAAGTTTACTCCAGTTCTTGGAAGGTAAACAATAAATGATAATAATTCTCATGGTGGGGACAAAATGTGATAAAAAGTGAATCTTCAAATACATATATTTTGATGCTTTAAAATAGAATTTTGATTTTAAGGTTTGGAATATTGTTGGCAGCGATCTTGCCTCTGGTTGTCTCTAAATCTTGGATGATATAGTCCGCTCACGTCCATCAAGCTGGAGCAGCTCTGACTCATCCCTTTCATGAACATGCACGTAAACTCCAGTCACTGTGAGAAAATATCCCCTTGTTACACGGCGTGCATGAACACAAAGCATCCATCTAATGTGCTTCAGTGATATGTAAATCTTGTTTCAATATCTTTAGGCAAGTTTGATCCACAGCGGTGAGTTCACAGTTTAATAAAGGAGCGGTGGAGCCCCACCGAGTGGAGGAAATGAAAATGATCATTATCTCCCTGCTAAACTGTGCACTAAAATTTTCATTATCTAACGCTGCAAGGTTAGTTTTAGTTGTTAGCACAGGGTTTAGCTGACTACAAAAATGTGAAAGGAAGAGCTAATTAAAAAGGGCTGTTCTCGAGCGTGCTGAAGCTACATTAGAGGAGCACAATGATATTTTATAGCCTCAAACAAATTTGTAGGCGCCCCATGCCCAGCCACGTTCCATGTGTATTAATGCGTCATTTGCTTGCTGCGCTGAGTGCATTTTTGGAAGTGTGACTCAGTTCTGGAGAGGCGTCATGAGTAAAGTGATTTAAGAACTGATGAGGTGGATTTAATTCTTTGTCTCATCTGCTTCGTTACCTTATTCTACTCGAATGCAAAATTTGCTGTGGGTTATTATTATTTGGAAGACTGCTATTTACATATGTTTTCACTTTCTTATACCGGCCGACTCACTTGGCTCAAGGCTTGAAACGAATTCTTTCAAACTTAATGCAATCTGCCCGTCGCATGGTCTTTATGATCACACCAGATGTTGGAGACCTGATAGAGGAAACCCTTGGTTTGAGGTGAATGTGGGCCCTTTCCGTCGTGTAGTTTCTCCCTGTGTGCTGATGCCTTGACGCGAGTAACAAAGCTATGACTGGTCAGAGGAGGAATGCAGGATGGAAAACATTAATGCGTATTTCATTAAATGTAGTTGGGAAAATAGGTGGAAAGAATCATTTATTAAGAGTTATTAAAAGTTATTTCTTTCTTAGTTCAGAAAATTGTCCAGAAAAGCAAACAGTAAACATGTTTTCCTGGATGATTTTTCACTTGCTGTGAAACCAATTAATAAAATGTGCAACAGTAAAAATAAAACATCTTAATCACCTGTGAAATGCACCGCTAATTGAATGTCTTATTAAACTCAACAGCTATTTGAGAGAAAAAACATTTTCAAGATCACCTACCCTTCCTTCGATAACAATCATATGACTGCAACAATGGAAAGGAAACAAACAAATAAAAGCATTTGCTGAAAAATAGATCCTGCCTGCCATTTTTTCTCTCCCAGTTGATGTGACATGAATGTTGAAAATGAGCTTTAAAGAGTACAGCAATCCATTTATGTGGTGGACGTGGTGATAAAAGCAAGTCTTTACGGTGGGGATGAAGAAGTCACTGGTGACCCCACAGCTTGACCACTGACCAAATAAGGCAGATAGACAGGAGCATCTTTCCATGTCTCCTGTTTATCAGTGGCATTCCGTCCTCCTCCTCCCGACAGACATGACTAGTGGATTCAGCACTGCCTCATTATTTGTCTCACATCCCTCTGAAGCAGCTCCCTTTCAAGGTTTATTTGCAGCTAGTTTGTTTACCTCTAACGTCATCTGTCTCACCTCATCAGTGGCGGGCTGTCAAGGCCAGTGAGACCTTCTCTTCTGACATAAACACTATCAGAAGCACTGACCTACATCTCTCACCGATATTTGTCCGATGAAATTGTACATTGAAATTGAAATGTTTTATTCCTGAGGATATCCGTCTGGTCAGATTTAACATGTGGTTCCATCATGTGTAAAGATGCAGCAGTAATGGGGCGGTTTCTTTCCGCAGTCAAGTGCAAATCTCTGGCGAAACATATCTTCAACAATTGTCCAAATGAATATGTTTGAGCTCAATTTTTTCTCAAATATATATTGTTTAAGCGCTGTGAGATTCACTGGTTACTGGTTTTCAATGTTCAGAGTGCTGAGGAGCACAGTTCATAGTAATGGAGAGTGTGTAAAGTAACTTGCTTGTTGTAACCGGCAACTTCAATAAATGTGATTTAAAGAGCATATCTCAGAACATGGTAGTCCTCGTATCGTGACAACATTTATTTTACTTTTTTTTTGTTTCTGGACTTGACTGTAGCTCGACTACACAAACACTCACATGCATGTTTATCACACCATCTTTGATAATTCTTTCCCCAGCCTGTCACACTAAACCTTACCAACCAAAACAAACAGCTAACCTTAACTAGGACTCTGAACCAAACTTAAACCTCAGTCATTATGACTCAGTTATTTTGAAGTTTCCTTCCTCAAATTGAAGCATAACCTTGTGAGCACCTGCAAAAATGTCCCCACAAAGAAAAAATATCCTCTTAAAGTGATGTTTCCAAGAACTGGTCCCTAGAAGTATAGCTATACAAGGTACACACATACACACACTTGGATGGTATTTTCTGAATGTACAGCAAAGTTCACTACGTAGTTTTAATGTACCCACACAGTGCACAGTGATAGAGATGGTCACAAGGTGGACTCAGTCAGTTTCTCCCTAATTTGACACTTCAGCCTTGAGTTCACGTTGTTCCAATCCAAAATAAGAATGTCCCACATCCATCTGCTGCATCCCTTTGTACGACAGGGACTTTCTGTACTGATGAACTCTGCTGGGCGTCTCTCTTATGGTGTATGAATCATCTTCTTTTTTATTCATCTGACACACACACACACACACACACACACACACACACACACACACACACACACACACACACACACACACACACACACACACACACACACACACACACACACACACACACACACACACACACACACACACACACACACACACACACACACACAGTCCACTGCTGCTCTTCCCTCAAGGATATTAAGCGCAGCAGGTTCTGCTGGCATCACATCTGCCTCTCGCCATGCTGTGTGAAGGACACATCCAGCTCACAAAGTCCATATTTAGTATTAGAGTCATCGTCTTCAAATATTTTCTTGCTGTTTTTGGAACAGTCTCACACTTCCTCCCATGTTCTAAATGATGACTGCAGCATGGTGAAATTCGAGCACATAGTAATGGAGCTCATAAACAAACTGTAAATCAGGTTCCTGGTTATCGGTTTGCTTCATTTGTGGTAATCACCTCATGGCACATTATGCCACCGAATCTTAGAAAAACAAGTTTACATTTACAATAAAAATGATCGTTTTGTCTGCTGCTCGCAGGCTAATCAGTATCCATTGTCCACTTCTCTTTTCAAATGACTTTATTGATCGTTTTACCAAATGCACCATTCGATATATTACACAGGCTGACAGACAGAACCACAGAAGATGGGTCCTAGACCACAAACCAAGTCAGTATTTTTTCTCTTAAAAGTAAGAAAATGATTAAGGCCTCCACAAAGTCACCTAATGAAACATCATAACATCTTATGAACACATAGACACTTTGTTTTTAACCACATTTTTTTTTCTTTCAGTGGATTTGATAAATTAAGCCTCTGTATTAAAAAAAGAAAAAAAAAAAAAGAAATCAAACAAAACCTCAACACAGACGACTGACTACTTGGCAACATGTCCTGTTGGTCAATGGATGAATGACAGCCACCGACGGCACAAACAGGAGCCTATTATTTAAAGGCGGAACCACAAACAGAAGTGTTACAAGTGCTTGAATCCATACGTATTTAAACACCCAACATTTACAGTAAAGGAATGAGTCCAACTTGATGCATTCCCTAATATATACCTACTACTGCAATTGGCAATGTGTTGTGTCTCCATGTGAATCCACATTCTTATCACTGGATGATTTGTTCAGTGAGGATAGACATCCTCATGTCCACGAGCGTGAATCTGAATCGCTCCAATGCGTCATTCTCTGAGAGGCAAATCCAACTCTGGTGACAACCCAGTCTCAAGTTTGTCCATCTCAGTCGTCCATAGGGTGTTTTCGGTATCCATTCATCTACAGCACTATTGTAAGCTCCGGCCACAAACAAAGCTAAAGAGCGGCCAGCCAGTCCAGAAACATGTTTTGCTCATTCCCTGCTCAGTGCAGCTCAGTGCAGCTTGGAGCAATGTCACAGCAGACTACCCGGCCAAGAAACGATGGTCAGGGTGATTCTCCCTCGAAGCTCCTTGAGAAGACGCACTAACGCCGTGTGCGTCATTCCCCATGTACTTTTACCGTTAACCTCCAGCAAGATGTCGCCACACCTGCACAAGAAAATCCAAAATCAACACACATGCTTCAAATGTGGTGGACTTTTAAAGACTGTGTGGCTGTAGGCAAAAATGGCAGACATCAGGATCATTTTGATCAATATTGAAACATGCATTTGCTTTGCTTAAAATAAAAACAATGCAGATTGAAACCGTAAACACAAAGCAATGATAAATAAATGATACAATGCAAGAACTTAGAATATACTAATGACTAACTCTGCTACTAAAGAGTGCAATCACAAAGTCCATCTCAATAGAAACAGTATAACAGTATACGACCACAGTCCCAGTGCCTCAATCTATTTCCCTTTTATTGTTGTTGTTGTTATTTTAACATGGCTTATTTTCTTCCCCAGGCCAGCGCTATTAGTACCTTATTTTTCTCCCATTTTTTCTTTCAAAGTTTCACTGCTCCTTACACGTATACTCAGGTACAACTTGTATATGTCAAAATACATAATTTAACACGTTCTTAAATGTTACTTCACACTGACAGACATGACCAAGGAGTAAATATTGCTAAAATCCATAATGCGCCCAATGATTTTTCTGTCCCACCACTGATCGATTAGGTTGCGCTCCAAGCCAGGAATCTTGAATCGGCTTGCTTCAATGCTACATTGCATCGGGGTTGGGAGCGATTAATATAAATAACTCGGAATTCTTAGTGGTGTTACCACTTCATGCAACAGATTTTGAAAATGCGGCATTAAATTAGATTCTTTTTATGAGAAATTCCGCATTTTTTTCCCAGACATTCTTGTTGCTAAATGCCTACACACACCTAACATAGGTCTGTACCAAGATATTCACCACTTAAATTTAGTTTTTTCATTATTTATACAGAGAATCATTGCATGAATAATAACATTTTATTTTATTATTGAATAAATAATAAAAATAATTAAATTTAATGTAAAGAAATAGCATTTCGGGTATAACATCCTTCTTCATCCTTGCCTAATCACATTTTGGCAAGAAAATTTAAGTTAAAAACATTCTCTGTCCAACTTTCTTCTGGCCCCTTACAACAGTTATGGCCCTCTAGGATTTAGACTGTGACTTCGTGAGCATGAACTTAAAATGTGTTGCAAGAGTGGTGCCTGGGCACCTGGTGAGGCAAGATCTCAAAATTTGGTTGCAAAAAAGTGAGATTCATTGTGCAGCCCCATAATGAAGTCTGACAACGATTCAAATGAACCCCACCATATGGCCAACACTTAAAGTCTTCTTTAGTCTCATGCGATGTCAAGTAAAGGTGGCTTCTGTAGGCGCTGGTACCAGCCAGTTGAGCAATTACTGCCGCACGGCGAGCAATAATGGCATTTAAGTAACACTTAATTTAAGACATTTAACCCTGTTAAACATGGTTGACTCGCTGATATGTACAAGGAAACAAGCAAATGGAGCGGACCTTATCCTGCCATCATTATACGCTGGCGTTCCCTCGACGATGGAGCGGATAAAAAAGGATTGATTGCAGTTGACCTCTTCCTGACCTCCAACGATGCTGAAGCCGAGGCTGCCTGAGGTGCTCCGCCGCAGGACGATGTCTTTGCAGCAGTAGAGATGCCTGCATGAGCCAAGAGAAGATTAAATCATTAATCTGTTCACTGCATCTTTGAGTTATATTCATTGTGCATCCATCGCGCAGTACTGTTGTGCACATGTGCTTATGTGTATTTGCATGTACATCGGCACAAGTTTGTGTGTTCGGTAAAGTGCTGAAAGTGCTGAAATCATCTCCTGGCGAAGGAAAGAAGGTCTGTGAGTGAAGGTGAGAATAATGAGACTTGCTTCAGTCTCTGAAGGATAGACCATAATAAGTGGAAGATATATGCAAATCCAGTTAGGTGCACTGCTGGTCTAGACTGCAGTCCCGTGGTGACTCTGGATGCAATTTTTTGACAGCAAATCAATTCATTTGTTTTATCCCATCACGGCAGAAGAATTAGATGATTCTCTCAGTAAAATGTGTTTGAATTACAAGGCATTTGGATTAGAGTGAAAGTCATGTAATTGCTACATTTGAAGCACTTCATCTGTTTTCTTGTGGGAGACATCCTTGGTTCTTGTTCATGGGGATACAAGCAGCTTCATACAGTCATGAAACAACATTACAGAACAGGGCATTTACATATTTTTGACAGTTTTGCATTGAATGAATCTCCTTGAATTGACAGTTGTGCATAAATTATACTCAGATTTTATCACAAAATAATTTGTCAAGAGAAGCGAGTATTTAGAGTTCCCTTCATATTTTGTGCTTCTTTCTCTTGGCAGTTCTTGTCATGGGTTGCAACATCAAACCGGAGCCTATCTAGTACAACCGCCCTGGTCACACCTCCTCTTCACCTTTCTTAATCTCTGTCCATCTCTCTTTATGACCTCATGCACACACGAAGTCTGTCCTGGCACCATTGGACCTTCATTCCTCTTCTTCTCTCCAGCTCGTACCTCCACCTTTAGTACATTTACTCCAGCTTATCATGACACTCCCTACACGTCAACATGATGCCAGCAAACATCATAGTCCATGGGCACTCCTTCCTATGCTGACCCATGCCCTCTTTCCCAGGGTTCTCCCAAGCCCTTTAGCAGCATAGGGGACACCGAGTGTTCTGGAAAAATTCCTGGGCATAACCCTGAATCCCTCCATCGTCTTTATGCTTGTTGGAAACATGAGGCACATGATTCACTTAAACTAAACTAAAACTAAACACTGTATCTAAAATTACTCAAGTACAAAGCTAGAGCATGAATTTGTCCCAAACACCTATGTCATGTAGAAGAGGTTGAAAAGAAAGTTGTTGAAACTTTGAGAACTCTAATGAGCCTTTACCCACCAGCTGCTTCTGTCACAATTTGAGACAGCACCAGCTGCTGAAGGTCAATGGTCAGGTATGGAATCCAGTGCATGGGAGAAATTTTCAGTTGAAGCTCACCTGGGTAGCTGCAACCACGACACCCACAGCGGGGAGTGATCGTCATTGGGCAAGGGGCTCTTGGTGCTGTCAGAGGGGGAGAGGCAAGGGGGCAACGTGAAGTCCTGCAGACTTTCTTCTGGAGGACGCATCTCCAAGACCTTGAGCACCACAGGTGATGACGTATTTTTCAAGTTGGCCACGGCTTCGCATCGCGTCACTCCTGTCAAGTCCATGCCGTTCACATTTAACAAGATGTCACCTGCAGAGAAGCATGTGGCCGGCAGAGCACGAGGTTACCATCCAGATAATTGTGGACACTGAACCACAGAGAATAAGGTCTAATCATCTGCCTCTTTAATATTCAACATCCTCCCAGAAAGGAAACAAAGGGATGGAAATCAAGCACCACCTGTGCTTTTAAAAGCCTCCCGGTGATGAAAGTGGCGCAAAGAAAAGCAGATGGCTCGGTGCAGAATTGCTGGCAAACAATTAAGCCGACACGATTGCTCTGCAAGAATATGCTAATACACATGAATATTTATTTTATATCTAAATCAACAATACACTTTTGTGCACCTTGAATAGCCGACCACCATACTGACCATTTTGATGTCCTGTTGATATTGTTGCGCTCTCCTCTCTACATGTTCTCAGATTACTTTGGTACTGACGCCTGTAGCTGGAGGATTGAGCATCATTACAGGCTTAATATGGCAGTATTTTAGATGGATGTGCCCGAGTCAGCAGTTGACCGTCCCTGGGCATTGAACTGTACCACCACCACTGCTGCCATGTTTTGGTCTATTTCAAAGCCGACAGACTTCACAAATCAAAACGATTATGAATTGCACAAACACTCCTCCAGATCACATTAAGTGCTGCTAATGTTTGTACTGTTTCTTCAGCGTGTTAGAGCCAATTTGTGACGCACTGAACCCCAGATGCACGATATAAACTACTCAGCTGGATGAAGAACCTTCATAATTAGACAAGTGTTCATCAAACAGTCTGTCTATTATTCATCACAGAGGAGGCTACGATGCTTTCCTGGCACTATCTTAGCACAAGAGGTTTTGAGCAAATGGAGAAAATCATGCTTTTTTTAATAAGAAAACTTCAACCCCAGTGGAAGTTCACCTTTTCGGATGGAGCCCTCCTGGCCCACCACTCCATCGGCGTCCACGTTGGTGACATAGATGGGCAGATCCCACCCTCGGCTGGACATGCCTCCAGCAACTGTCATTCCCAAAGAGTCATACGGTTCCTTGGTCAGGGTGACAGTTTTTTCATAGCAGGCCGGCTTCTGACACGAGTCCTTCAAAGAAGACATCAGATGATCAACCTGCTTGCATAATAATGGGCTGTTACAAACCAGCTTCGGTTTGTAATTGCTGAGATTTTCCATTGTATAGCAGCGGCATCTTTGCTTCAAACTACACATTTCAATCTATTCGTTCACATAAACACGGACATGCATCAATCGTTCCACAGTAGTCACACTCTTCAGAGACTGTGTTATCAACCGAAGAGAGCTGAAAATCAAGTTTATATTAGAGGTTGTGCGTGGGTGAACCAGCAAAAAAAAACAAGAATTTGGATCACTATCACCATTTGTTTGTTGCTGCCACTTTCACTTAATAGAATGGAAACTTCTTTCAAGGTCTCCTTCAAAATACAACGGATTATAATTAATTTCGAGAGACACATTTGCATATTAATAAGTGCCTCTTTTCTGGGACATGTGATAGTTTTTAATTGTGGGGAATTCAAATGTGCAGCAGGAACTCGAGCCCAGTGACATAGATATAACTGCTAATTACCGAGCGACCCCATTAGCATAAGTGGCTCTGCATAATATATGGAGGTTATTACATTATGCAGCTCAAGTAACTCTTCATTTTGGGGTCATAATGGAGAGGAATTGTCAGTCCTTCACTATACATATGCAGTTGGAGGTGTTCCTCTGCTGGGTAATTGAGGTGGTGGGTGTACGAGAGTCATTAAAATGTGTTTGTGTGAGGTGTGAGACAGAGTAAAATTAGAACGAATAACAATTGGACACATGAGGCTGGTGGGCCGGTTCAAGTGGTGCATTCACACATTCCTGCCTCGCCCCCACCGGAGATCGGCAGGCAGTCACATGACTGACTCCAGGGGCACCGGGCTGACTTTGCTGCAGTCATGTATTTGGTACCTCACTTGTTCTGCACAGTACTGTTCAAAGCAGGGAATGCAGATGGTTGTTTTGCAGACATGTCTTTTAGCTACTGAGATTTACAGACACATAATTCCACATACTTCAACGACAAACGTGGAGAGGGGCACTTGTGACATGCTGTGATGACAGTCGACTAATGTCATTTTTTTTTTAGAAAACTGGATTTCTGTACAGGGTAAATGAGGGTTAATCTATCCATTTGTCCATTTGATGCCTAACCTTTATAGACACTTCTAAATACACAACTGATCTTAACAAACTGTATATTTGTGGTTTGGTAAGTTTAATTTCTCATACTGCTTTTACTTTATGGCACAAGACCATCTGGTATGAAAGGCAGCGATGTTCATGAGCAGGACTTGGACTCCAGCATTTCCATCTGAGAAAACCTACACTTCTTTAGTTTGCACATCCTTTACATACGTCCTATGATTTTAGCTGTAAGATGAATTGTTTTCTTGATAGACAATCGTGGCGTATAGCCTGAGGGAAAACATGAAAAAACGGACACACATGGAGTATAACCATAAAGTATAACCTGTACTGTGGCATGTGACGCGTGGTTTCACAAGGCATGCCAAACACTTCATACTATATTTTGATCTCTCTTGCCACTTTTAGTCTTGTAAATAGTTTAACTTGATCTTAATCATTTTACTGGTTCCATTGTTTTTGTCCAACCATCGTCTTTATTTGCAATCTTGCTGTTATTGTTATATTTTCCTCTCCTCTGGTGTTTCCTTCACATTGTGCCAGTCGTGATCATGCTGAGGGTCATGCCACTTCCGGGCTAGTGGCATCCTACTACAGCGTATACTGGTGTGGCTTCCGCCCACCACCAGCAGCTCGCCTCTATTGTGACCAATCCAGTGCCGCGTCCTCCGTTTTGTCAACACTGGTGCCATTTGCTGTGTGTTTTGAATCATTTTCCCTTGTATCTATATCCTATCTTTCTTTTACTTCACAACTCTTTATTTGGACAAAAAGTGTACAATAAATGAAGATTCAATGACAATGAAAAAGTGGCAACAAACTGAACATATTTTCCCTACAAATGTGTAATTCATTGTTAAAAAACAATTTCTCATCTAATATGTAGATTGGATAAAGGCCATCTAATTTTAAATCACTAATAATAGCACATGTAGCATGAGCAAGGGTAGCACACTTTTTTTTGTAGATATGAAGCTTACCAGTAATGTCTGCTCGATATCCACTGGGGAGTACGGTGGGGGGCCGTCCATGCCCCATGGAGCCTCTTGTAAGATGTCTGGAGCCGGCAGGCAGATCTGACGCGACACTATGAAGTGAACTCCCTGCTCACTTGCCTGCGGAGCCAAAGGAAAGTCATTTTTTTCATCATGTCAAAATGGTTTAAAATCTGCCCGCATATTTGTGTTTCCGTGTGCTACATAAACATCTAAGACCTTTCCTGATGCCACTATTTAAGAATCAAATCTAGTCATTGCATAAACATTTGGCTACTCGCAAGTCCGGCAGCCACGTCGTCTCACTCGCCGTCCACAGTTGTTCCGGTGAGACTTTCCTGCCGGGCCCTACGCAGCACTGTAGCAACTCCTGAAATAGCCACGGTGGCCCATTATCGGTTCAATTGGACACATTATTTTTCTTGCCAGTTCTTGAACCCTGCCAAAAGTGCTTGCACTGAGCAGCCACCTTCGCTACATAAAGACCCCAGTGAGACTGCACAGGCCTAGACATCGAGCGCTGTTGGTCACAGACCCCCTGAACAAACAGAATAAGCATGAAGGACTGCAGGTTGAGCCTATTAGGGGACCCAGAACATTTAAATGGTATTAACTGCAGAGAGACTGCACAGCTAATTGTCCATAACCACCACAATTAACTATGACCACATGGTCGGTGGTATAATCAGACTGTGATCTAAACACTTTATTTCAAACTGACCTGGATGAGATGTGCGGCATGTTCTGGCACGCCGTAGCGCAGGTCTTGCCCATTGATAGCCAGCACTCTGTCTCCGACACACAGCTGCCCATCACGTGCTGCCAGGCCGCCCTCCAGCAGGTGAAAGATGTAGACGCCATTCTCCTCCGGCCGCCGGACTAGCTTAATGCCCAGCTGCTCGTCTCGAGTGCTTTTGTTCAGCACCACATGGATGCTGTCATCTCTCAGGGGGTGGGCAAGAAGGCCGTGAGGGAGGTGGCCTGCTGCGACGTCGTGGCTGTGCCCGTGTAGGTGGCCGTGTGAGCGATAGCGGTGACGTTGCTCTCGGAGGACCGTTAGCCGTAGCAGTTGGCACGGCTGTTTGAGGGTGGCCACAGCGTAGCAGTGCGGGACATTGCTGATGTCAATGCCATTCACCTGTCATCACAAAACACAAATGTCACACAGCCAGCAAAACTATATATCAAGTTAATGAGAGGTTTTACAATGAATCAATCACGTGCTAATATTTTCCAACATAAAAACAACAGGGTGGAAGTGCTCCAGCGATGAGCCAACTGTTTGCTACATAAAGTGCAGAGCTCAGCATTATCTGTGACAATTTCATTTAATCTCCATAATGGAATGACCCTGAAAAAAGAAACTTTGTATCGATTCATTAGCATTTATTTGTAATTTCTGTCTGTAAATAACGTTTGAAAGTGAATCGCCAGCCCTAGCTGATCATAAACGATGAATGCCAACTGCCAACAATGATATGCAAATGGTTCTCTTTAAAAATTCATCACCTTCAGGATCATGTCTCCAGGCAGCAGCCGGCCATCGCGAGCGATGACGCCTTCCCTATAGATATCCTGAATGAGAATGCGGACGAGAGGCGTCTCATTTCCACCAACAATACTGATGGCCAAAGGTTCGGATGGCTCTGCCCGCGTGATTTTAATACTGGTGATTTCACCGTCAGGGATCAGGTGATGGAGCTGTGGAAGCGCCAGCACTGAGAGAGGGAACAGGGAAAAGAAACAGGCAATCATTGTAATTGCTTGAAAGAAAATAGTCAGGAACGGCCAATTTTAGCAGAAGAGGAAGTGAGCGAAGGCAGTAAAGAGAAAGGCAGCGCCCTGGGAAACGTGTTGCATAGTGAAGAAGATAGCCGTCTTGGGAGAGCGTAGTAGAGCGTGGAGAAGAGCAGGAGCAGTGGAAGCAGCTGTCTCTGCTCCCTCAGGTTACTCAAACAAACTTGTCGAAGCCAAGAGGGAACATTTACTTGGCTGCTTATCTCACTTGATGTTTGCATCATTAGTCACATACATCTGGAGCGGCCATGCTTGGGGAAGAAAAACTACATTTCTAGCATCCATAAAAAACTTCATACACAGGTGGGAGCCAGTGATTCATGGGGATTTTATTTCGTTAAATGAGAAACACAGACAACTTTGCTAATTTGGAAGCAGCTCAAATAAAGACGTAATTTGGGAAAATACAAATCTCACTCCTGTGTCACGCCAACAGACTTAATTTACAATTTCCCTGGAGACCACAGTCCAAAGACAAAAAAAGAATAAATATAACCAATACATGCGTATTGTAGGCTCTATTGTGCTTATCATAGTGTTCAGCAATAAAATACGACAGCAGTTTGCTCCTTGTTCTTGTCTTTCCTCTGAACTCATAGGGTCTCTTTCATCCTCTCCATCCCCAAATCAAAATTGTTCTGTGCGACAGCATATGTCTCTGAGGATGGAGAACACATGAACAGAGAGACCTGATGCTGTTATGTAACCCATCCCTTGGTCCATCACACTTGCTTTTAACCTGCCTTTTCTTTGCCTTGTCATCTGGCTTTCTTAACTCCAAGGGGACTCTGCTTCCACTGTGTTTGTTTTCATCTGTGTTGTATTTTTGTGTAGTCGCTGAGCCCTTCATGGATCCAGTTCTACTTCACTCTGTCTATCTTTGTCTCTTCAGCACAGGCGATGAATATTTAATCTATTCTCTCTGCCTCCTCAGCGGATGGCCTCAGAGAATAATCTTCTTCATGATCATTCGTCAGCACTCACTTATGCAAGGCCACATTCCTTCACTTCGTCATTTCATCTTGAAGTTATGCCCCCCCCACCCACATTAAAAAAGTATTATTATTATTATTATTATTACACCCTGGATAGAATCTACTCCCATCATCGTATTGCGTTCTTGCCACATACGTTCAGAGGAACGTCAAAGGCGTGAGAATATAACATGGGACAGGAAGATAAATGCTGATCATAAAACAAGTGATAAACAGGAGAACTTCAAACCCTGGCCAACGGCACAGGCGGCTTCTTCAGTGACCTTCTCAATCCCTGTCTGTGCCTCAGGCACCAATTTCTCCTTTGATATGTGCAGCACCGGAGGACTTGAGCAACCTGCTGCTGAATAATTGAAGCAACATATGCAAAAGTGTCACCAGTGTCATTCAGCCCAGAGAGTCTTTTAAACAAACTTGCATGCTCATTAATGCTCTATCACTAGAAAGAAACCATGACATACTATAGCACTGCGTACTTTCTTTATGGTGCTACCACAAATTATTCATCATAAAATGCTTATTAAAGCACCTTTCTTCCAAGTGCTGTCAGGATGAACAACTGTAAAATCAGATGCGGCACATCATTTGTTTGTTTACTATCTACATCTAATACATCATCTAATGTACTCATATACTTTATTATGATCTATGCATTATCCATTTTCTTATAATTGAGCACATTTTATGCGTTTATTTTGTTATGATATATGTTTATATACTATGGGCTTTTATTTGTCTTGT
Source organism: Synchiropus splendidus (assembly GCF_027744825.2). Lineage (NCBI taxonomy): Eukaryota > Metazoa > Chordata > Actinopteri > Syngnathiformes > Callionymidae > Synchiropus > Synchiropus splendidus. The sequence continues at coordinate 17,810,112 of NC_071334.1, forward strand.
GTTATTTGATAGCTTGTGACATTTTTTTTAATGCTGGTGCTTTGTGGATTGTCGTTGATGTTTGTTGTGTATCTTTAATGTCTGTGGTATGCGACAGTGACTTTGTTGTCATTAGCTGCTGTTACATGTTGAATTTCCGCACTAATCTAATCTAAAGAAAACGTATGGTTTATGTTGATCAATGGATTTATAACAGAAATAAATAAATAAATAAATAATAAAGCCTTCAGTCATGTGTAAATTTCCAGGATATATTTCCAGCACACACTTGGAACAAATCGAACTACTGTGTAGTCTGGCATAGGCCAACAATGTGTGTGATAATCAATAAATCTCAAGGCATGTATTTTGAATGACCAATGTAAAGTGTAAGAACTTACATATTAAAATACTGAAATAAATTGAAAACAGCGACAGCAAACAAAGGTCATCAGTGTTGATACATTTCTAAGTAAATACATTTTTTTTAAATAAGATGTGTGTTGATGGCTGAGGATTTTTCACTATGCATGTTGGCTGTACGGTATAGGCTGGCACCTGTCAGAGCAACTGCGGGCCAAAGCAGGGGGACAATCCGGAAAGGTCGCCAATCCATCACTGACAACAATTCACACACGGACACACCCTCAGTCCTGCGGATCATTTGAAGTGACTAATTAACCTCTGTAGGCTTTTACATTGTAGGAGGAAGCTGGAATGACCAGAGGTGACCCTCACTGACATGAAGAAAACACCGGCTCATTTCATACGCCAGTGTACTAAAACTGATGTCTTCAGCTATTCATAAAAAGTAACCCCTGACTTTCAGCAAAGAAGATGTGAGAAATCCAGCGACACGACATCGAGGTACAGTATATCCACAGACAAAGCACATGAAAAGCCGCAGCCATACCTCCTTGTGGCACACTGGAATTTCTGGCATTGTCTCGTTCCTCAGATGTCTCATTGCTCACGGCTGTGCCGCTCTTGGTTCGCCGTAGGACACTGAAGGCTCGGTTCAACCTCCTGAAGGAACGACTCCTCACTGAGGATCGCTCAAAGTTTCTGACTGGAAAGACCAAAGAGAAGCATTTTATAGAGCTGAGCCTCAACATGCCCAGACATGTCTGAACCAAGCGCCTCGCTGCAGCTGTCAACAAAGGCTGCTTCAGAGCTGGAATCACTTGCAAACAATTAAATGGTGCTGAATTTTGGAATGAAGCAATTCGGGAATGCTGATATTAAAAATGCAGAAACAGACGACTTCTTCAAGGTCTTAAACGTCTGATTTTATCTGACTTTTTATCTTATCTTTACTTTCATCTGGTGTGTCACATGTGCGGCACAGTTGCATTCCTCATTTAAAATAAGCATAGACTTTTTTCCCTTTCCATTGAGGGTCCGTGAATAAGAACATCAAGCCATTGTTCCAACATCACTGAAATATTCTGACTAGATGATACAACTCTTGCCGATGTTGCATAAGTCTCAGTGATGTAATATTACACAGAGTGAATACGACATCTGACAGGAATCTGAGAGGCCAGGTCCCTGGTTTGTCTTCTCTCACCACAGGGCAACAGGTCTCTGCAGTATCCCTCCCACTTTCCGTGGGCCCTTGGAGATGCAAAGGTTCCTGACAGCCACATTATTCTTTAAAAGCGCCAGTCGCTTCTGAAGCTGACAGCTTGTTCAGCATTAATGGTGCTCTTGGTGGTGGGCTCTTAGTCGGTTAAGTCTAAAGTGCTGCTACAGCGTCATTTGATGTCCCCACTGCCTCCGTTATGGAGGAAAGGATTGACGCTCATGACTGCTTCCTGGTTTCACAGGTGGAAGGTACGACGGAGTGCAGTCGTCACGTCATCACCTCTGCCTCCAGTCTATATTTAACCTCTCAAGTCTCCTTGACTGTCTCCTCTACCTGCCCTCTTGGTGACTTCACACTTCTTTCAAAGAGGGAGAAATGGTTTGGTGACAAAAACAAGGCTAATTTGTCGATAAAATTTCCTTCACAGACCATTAGAAAACAAGTCTATTTCAGGTTGCATTAGTGAGACTGATTTGCTGTGTGTAGGTTGGCATGCATAAACAAGGATCACAGGCTTTTGGTCTTGGACTGTAAGCATGCAGTGCAAGTTATCTCCTCTATTGATTTACAATCTGTCATCCTGGAATAAACACCTCATTTCCCTCTCTTTCTAATATTAAACGTGACCACACACAGACACGTTAACATCCGTTCGCCCACTCACACTCACTCTTCTTGGTGCTGCTGCGCGCTGCAAGGTTAGTCGTGCTGCCGGACTGACTGTTGTCCTCCATGCTGGGGTCAAACGCAGGGTTAACCAAACCGGACTCGTCTGACAGAAGGGCCACAGCTGCTGATGTGGGGCCATCGCCGGGGAGGGTTGCGATGGTAAGTTCTGAAGTGCTGTCCGTGCATTCGCCTTCTTGCGATCGTCGCTTCCTGTCAGCTGAGAGCCCATAGTGAGATGCTCCTTTGCACCTGCACACATGGAAACAGCTGGATGTTACAAAGATATTATAGACGTATGAAGTATGCAGTCTTTCCATAATCCAAACAATTGCCCAACACCAAAGCAGAGACAGGGTTAAAATAATAATATTGTTGTTTGAGACTCATATATTCTGAAAAATATTGTATGGGACACTGTTCAAAAAGAGACGAGTGATAAGGGTGAAAGAATATATTAAAAGCGCTGGCTGACAGTTTCTTTCAAACAAACCAAATCTGGTTCGTCGTCCTTGAAAACAACAAGCTACCTCAACAGATTTATCGATTGCTAGTAGCAAGTGTGGAGTGCTCATTTCCCTTTAACTAAAAGCGTTCACACAACGTTGTGGTTTGTGGTTTTTTTTTTTCCATCTGTAAGCTGTAAAGTGTCCTCTCTCTTCCTCTGTGGAACCATCAGCAACAACATTAACTGGCTTTTAATGAGCTGGATCAAAACCAAGCTCTGTAGCAAAAGCGGATGGCACAACAAAACAGTGCCACTGTCTCTCCCGTGTACCAGGATGGGCCGTCACAAGTAAAAAAGCAAGGTAAAATGGAGGCCATCATTGCAGAGCCACAAAAAGCTGAGATTACTGCTGGAGTTTTTTTTTTTTTTGAGAAAGTCTTCACTCCTGGTGGACCTTCATATTACAACAAGCATTTCCTCTCAGTAACCGACCTACGCCTTCGCAGTTTGTCAGCGGGAAAGATCATTTCATCTTGAAGAGGGTTCTTTATCTCCTCAGCCACTGAGAAGCCTCTTGGTAGGAAACAGCATTAGACAGAAGTGAAGCACCTATTGATCCGTCACATAGTTACGTAACACTGCAATAGAGTTCGTGTGTGTGTGTGCGTATACCTGTGTGTAGGCAATGCCACTGTGAGTTATTCTTGTTCATTCAGTTAGTAAATTGAATGCTATCAAGCATGTCCATGCAGCAACATAGCACTTAACTGAGTGAAGTGGTTGAACAGGGCAATATTTCAATTACGCACTGAAGAGTGGGCTGCTACAGTGAGAAGAGGCCAAAGGAGTTCGTCTGTCACTCACTATCAATTAGGTGAATTAATTCTGCATGTAGGCAGAAGAAAGTGATGATACTCAGAACATTACATTTTAAATTACCGTTAAGTGAATCGCTCCATCTTGAGTCATCATTACTGCACTTCTTTCCTTTAACCACATACGAAATATATCTTGGGATAAAACATTTCTTCAACACCCCAGGATTAATATCTGGAGCAGCTGTCCTTCCATGATAGAGATAAACTCTACCAATGTGTTTCTAAAGTCCATGTGCGTCTCTGTACTTCTACTAACACGACCACTACTAAACTTTCAAGCGACCTCACCACAAGTTACTTAACGCTAGTGCGAAATGCACATTTTCTGCATCGACTTTTCCGGATAGTGATAGTCACTGAAATGGAAGTGGAATAGGTGTTGAACTGAGCCATAATAAAGCATTTGCAGCGCATATCCATGTAGAGCTCATTATTAAAAGATGACTGCTTCCTTCTATGTGAAAAGATGGGTAATATAAATCCCTCATCCGTGCTTTCAGAAGAAACCCGAATGAAGTCATGTCATGCCAAAAACAACGGCAGAGTTTACTATAAAAACAGAAACCTCTGCTCAAAGCCAGCTGACACAAGCTATTGTACAACCTGCTGACATCAGCAGATTGTCCTTCTTGTTCCTTGTTCGGTAAAACTCTTTCAGAACTCCCACTTTAAAGCAATGCAGTCTATTTATAGTGGATGCAGGGGGGTCTGTCCGTCCACCAACATCCATTCATGACCCTTTAATTCCTCAGAAGTGACTGAGTCAAACTAAACTCCCTGCACCTTTTTAATCAAGTGATCACATGATCACAACACAAGGTGTCATAGAGAGGTTTGTCACACAAATGCAGTTGCAGTGGCATTACTTTACTTTAACTCTATCCTCAAGTGAGGACGAGGAAACCTTTGTGTGCCACTGCATACAGCAATATGCAATGGGATGTTGCTTTTAGTTCAGAATATGACATGAATGCTCTCTTTTTACTTTTGTAAGAAATATTTAGAGCTGTTTTAACAGTCGGTACCAGACTCACAAAAGGATTCCATTCCTTTGTTGCAATAATTTGGATTTCGCTGCAAGTTACATCATACATACCACTCAACTTTGCTAATGCATTTGTAAAGTGATGATATTGGGCGGACATTATCTTCCTAAATATTTGAGACGAATTCCTGTTTATTTATTCATTCAGATACACAAAAGAAAACTCAGTGTTTGAAGCAAGTGTTGTTGAGTTCTTTGTCATTGATGGATACATTAAGAAGCAGAAAACATATTGCAGTCCATTTATTTTGCACTCATCTTTATAATTTATGCTGTTCGAAAATTGTCTGCATGTCATGTCTACTTGGATCCAACATCATTGTGTCTTTCTGTGAATTAGTTGTTTTTCCCTTTGTCACTGAATCTAAAAGTCACTTCTTTCTTGGTCATGAAAAGTAAAAGTTTTATTTAGTATTTTATTTCGATGATCATGGCTCATGACTGTTTGGTTTAAGTTGAGATGGCAAGGTGTTTCGGAGGGAAGCCTTGACAATGTCTGATGCTAGCTAAATGTTTTTGCAACCAATACCAGGCTTCAGTACTCGTATTTGTACTCATAGAATGGCCACTGTTACCACGAAACCCATACCACGTTACGGCAGCGTGCAGTTTTGGAATATCAGTTTATGACAATTTTGCAAAATTTGTTTGTACTGCAGTGAAACCCATGTACAAGAAAAAATATATACTGAAGAATGTTGTCAAAATAACACTATATATGGAAAAAATTTAAAGTAAAAAAACTCAAAGTAACTATATGTGTAAGTACAGTCTTATTGGTAAGCTCTTGAGTCATTACTCGATTCGGTAAAAACTGGTATCAGAGCGTCTCTAGTTTTTGTGCAGTGCCGGCAAATGCTAGTTCTGTCCATTATAATAAACATTTTACCACCCAAAATAAAGCAACAACTTTTGTTACATGTCATTTGTGATGTGTCTGATGTAGCTAAAGAGGTGCGCCCTGTCGTGATACGGTTTAAATCAGGGCGCTCAATGAAAAACATACTCAGGACCATCACGATGAAGGGAATGAAAGAAACAATTTGACGTGAAAGTCAGACATTATGTCTTGTGCCAGGTCTATAAATAGCTTCGTCCTATGCTTTACACTCTTTCAGTCTTTAAGTGCTGCCATTTCTCAGGCACTAGAAGTCTGTGCGTTTGCTTGACGCCAAATGAGATTAAAAGAAAATGAGGCCGACGGTCACCTCTTGTTCCACACACCAGGGTGGTCTGACAACTTCATAACCGGGGAAAGAAAACAGTTTAGACTTTATATCACTGACAAAAGGATTATTGCTCTGAGATGTGTTCCTTCAAATGCCTACAGCTTCCCTGATCCACTTCCATTTGTGTCAGCAGGCACTTAAGTAGCACTTATTTTCATGGGAAATATTTCCATATTGATTCATTGTTTCAGCTGAATAACTTAAAATGATTGGGTGTGGTGGTACCACGTTTTATGCAGTGCACACTGCACAATGTTAATTTGGAACAGAGCTTGCATTAGTGTAGTTGTTGATGCTCTTTTTTTTTTTTTTTTTTTAATATTTGCTCTTATTAAAGGCAAATGTGTGTCAATCATATGAGGGTCATCCATCAGCAGTCAAGTTCAGCTGGAAGCTGCTGCATTGTCTGTCTAGTCGCTCACGTGGACTAGCAGCTATATATAGAAACTAAAAATCCAATAACTGACACGTGGACGACATGGCACCGCTGTCTGTCGTCTTTTGGAAAATGAAATCATAGTAATGTGAGGCAATTTGTGAAGTAAATGAGTGGGAATTATGCCAGCAAGCAGTGTTTCTAAATTAATCTGCTCAAGGGCTAAAGCTCCAAATGCAAAGACAATATAGGCATTAGCTTTAGTTCCAAAAACCCAGCTTGCATTTTTGTGACGTTAAATGCTTAAAATACATTTGAACAATGTATTTCCAATGTATTTCAGGGCTGTTAATCCATTCAACTCACATTTTTGAGGTTAGATTTCATGACCTTTTAAGACACAGCTCAACACATTTGTCTTGTCACATTGTCTCAATTGTAAAACAAAAGCCAAACGTCCGATCGTGCCAGTGGAAAAACAATTAAGCGACATGGCGTAACATGTCCCTTGACAGCCAGCACCGGTCGCCTTGTGATGTGAAAACAAACACCAGCTCACAACTTCCCAAAGCCCCATGAGGTTCTCCAATCCTCTTTTCGAGTGAGTGGATTATCCTTCCTAACCCAAATACTCTCCCGACTCCTGATACGACTGATAAAGACAATCATCCTGGGTGACAGACCAAAAATCACCTGGGCTGAAGAGGCAGATGTGGGAAAGTCTAGAACACATTACCAGTTAGGACTGCTCACGGAATGGAATACCCGTCACCAATTCAGCTTGTTCCTCATGAGTGCATATTCCACCGTGGCCTCATTGTGAACGTTATCCGACGACAACTATGGCTCAAATTGGGATCACTGGTTCGATGAATGTAATTTAAAGATACATTTAAAAAAGGGAGGACAGTGAAGACCTCAAAAATACATAATGGGAATCAATTTACTTTTGACCAAGAGGGCTGTATTAATACTCCTGCACCTACTCCCACGTCTGCCTTCTCATTGTTTCAGTCCTTGTATTACGTCCTTTCGCGACACTGCTGTTTTTAGATTTAGGTGTGTCACTCGTTTAGGGAGGGTTCAGGCTATTTGTGGGTTTAGCACTCAAGTTCATTTCCCACTGAAATAATTCTCTCATCTGTCATCCAGCTATATCAGTGTATGATTTAAAGATGTGATAATCTTTCCTGCATCAACGTGTCCTGAAAATGCAGCAAAATGACAAAGAACCGAAAAGCACCGGTTACATAAGCCTCATTACAAGTTGTGCAGGAGAGTTGTGTGTGCAGCTGCAATGAGCAAATATTATACACCCTGGCAGAGGAGAGCAAGTGTCTATCATTCTCTGTGGTTCCTGAATTTCATATTGAATGTGTGTTAGACAGAGCTGCAGAATGAAACATTATAAGAATAGTAGTTTAATATTTAGCCTGTTTTAACTTACTATCAGATGAACCTTCATACCAGACATACTTTGTCAAAGTACTCTTTAGATATAATTGTTTGACAGTACAAACTCTGCGGTGTAAGTCATACAGCAATGCAAGAACCAATTCTTCAGTCACCCTGAAAGAGCGAGGCTGTTAACTCTTCTGATTCTATTTCTTTCACTTCAGTACTGCTGTCAAACTGATTTATTATTCTTGGCAAAGGTACTTCAATATTTTATACCTGGGGACATACTCAAGCGACTCACACGTGGACACACATTTGAGCAACCAAACAAGTCAGTCTATGCTTGAGTTGAATATTTTTTGCCTGAATAGAAAACAAGATCAATCATTCCTTTATCACACATTGGGGACACGAAGCACATTTTAATGGGTGGCTGTAGATGGTGATGGATTGAATGAAGGGACGAGAGAGTGACATGAAGACAGACGGTAGTAATCCAGTTAATGATGAACCAGAAGGGTGTTGATCAGAGGCATGATGATTGGATGCGCCTACTGTGATGGGTAAAGCCAACTGCTGCAAGAAAAGGTGGCGCGCCTGCTGCTTGAGGGGAGATATTTCACTGAGAGGACAAAATGGAGTGGCAACTCTTGTGTGGCAAACTCTGTTTCGCACACAACAGATTACTTTTGTTGCATTTTCCTATTGTGCTTTCGCGCAGTGGCTCAGCAGGTTTGGCGTGCTCACTATACATGAGCGTCGGGAGAAGGATTCCCAGGCACCAAGGAGTCAGGGCGAGGCAGCCCAAACTCTGAGTCATGGCTTTTCAACCAATCAATACTTACAATCATTTGTCGGGCCCTGACCTCATGATCGCAGTGGTAGTGTCCGGTTTCATGCAGTCAGAAAACATTGTGCTCAGCCAGCGCACACACCCTCAGTAAGTTCACCTCAACAGCTGCTGTTTCTCCCTGGCGTGCAGTGAAACACTCAGCGTACATTTTGCTCACTGATGTGCAGACGACTCCTGTACTCCCTCTACATCACAGCACATGTTCAGAGAGAATTCCCACCAGGCTGCTGCCCCAAATTCCTCTTGGCAACATTTAGCCTATATCCCTGCCTCCATGCCATCCTCGTGCCTTGCTTCTCCTCCGTGTGCCATGGCACAACTCCCATGATAACTTCTTTCTTTGGTGAGTCCAAGCCAAAGCACCGCCACCTGGTGAGGCGGTGTCCGCGCGAGAGATTACACTCCTCTGTTGTCCGTTACACTCTGCTGGCTTGCTGCTCTATACAGAAAGTCTGCTACAGATTAGTCAGCTGCAGACTGTCAAAAATATTAAACACATCAAGCGTCAAAGACACGCAACATCCGCCCAGCTTGGCAATGTGCAATCTGGACACCTATTTTCAAATCGCAACAGTGTTACAGCACAAGAAAGTAGGACACTTGATGTAAATGATTTAAGATGGCTACACTGTAGCGGATGGTTAAAAAAAGAACTTTTCAAGTTGATGCACAAATGCATTTAGCAACAAACACACTGAGCTCAATCCCGACTTTAAACCCTCTTGGCTTGCTGACACTAATTCCTGTTCACCTTGCAGCATTTCTGCTTCAACACATCTGACAGCGATGCTCTGCTTAACTAAACACTCCGACCTGCTGCTCAGTTCTCTTCATGAATAAAGGAATACATACATAATGCATCTGCTCTTTTGTGAGTCGCTGGGCAGACCACACATGTTCATTTACACATGTAAATGGGTATTTTTGTTTCATGTGCATTAAAGCGCCGTGTTACATGCAGGTCTGCTTGTTTGTTGGCGGAGGTTGGTGTGTCCTCTACAGCCTGGTGTCCTTGCTTTGTTTCAGTTTTGATCTGGTGTCTACAATGCAAACAGCTGCAGTTCTTGTTTTCATGCAAAATACCAAATAAAAATGAAACTTTTGGTTACAATGCACATCCGGCGTAAAGCATGAACGTCACTTTTGAAGTAGATGTTTAGTCATTTTTGGAAGTGGGTCCAGATGGCGCTCTAAATCTGAACTGATGGCAAAAACTGTAAAAAGTGTTGAGCTGGCAAACAGGCATCTTCTCACATTAGCTGGAATTGGTAACACATGTATTGGACACAATCGTAGAAAAAGTAAAATAAATGCATCTCCAAACGTATTATGTTTTATGATAAATCTTCTAACATGCATGTTCCAAACTGAAGACATTCATTGTGGCGCGAGAGAGTTTAAAAAGTGCAAATTCAATTCAGTACTAATTTAAAGTGTACTTCAAACAGGACTACCACCAATGCATGTTGGCACGACTTCAAGTTCTTCCACAGACAGTTCTCTGTCATCTCAGATGATTCATGTATAATCTAATCTAATCTGGAAAATATACAGAAGAAGAAAAAAAGACGTAGGAGGAAGCACATTTGATAAGACATGTGAAAGCAGATGAAAACAGTGTCTCGATACACTATGTGTCTTTATACATAATAATTATGTTAGGCCTGAAACTGGAACTGTGTAGTAAATGGTCCCCAAGACTTGGTTTGACACCTTTAACTCCATTGGTTTTGTGACCTTGGACAGAGGTTACACACATACACTAGCGTGTGCTATCTTTGTGTGGACATTTCATTAACTTTCACGCTTTCCCCAGCCTAATCGAACCTAAACCAGGACTCTTAACCCAATTTAAACCCAATTCTGAACCCTTAAATTGAAGCTTAATGTTGCAAAAATGTCCCCACAAAGAAAATTGCATCACAAGCAGATGTGCTTCCAAGAATTGGTCAGCACACGTACAGCTAAACCAACAGCACACACACACACACACGGAATTTGGGTGAGAAAAATTATGCTTAAGATCGTCAAATAACTCTCAGTTTTAAGTAAACAATGAGCAAAAAATGAAACTGCTTTGCTAATTCAATAAATAATAACTTTTGCAACAGAATGACAAAAAGCAAAGATTTTCTGACTAAATAAAATAAAACACTTGAGGGCAGCCTAGTGATTTCATTCTGCGATTTTTGCAGGAGCAACAAAGCAGGTTGGTTTCCTAATCTTTGTCGATCTCGGAGCCAGTCTCCTATTGCTCAGTCAACGCATCTCAGCATCTGAGTACGGCGAGTCAGGAAGAGCTGCCTCATCGCTGCGCAAGGATTAATATTAAATCCAAACAAAAGTCTAATTAGTGAAGCAGGCAGCAGACACACAGAAGTCATGAGGCAGCGAGGGCAGGTCACGGTCCGCCGCGGCGAACCTGGCAATAACAGATATCTCAGATTGTTCACATCCAGGCAGCGCGTGGCAACAGGGTGGCTAATCCTGTTAGGATGCGCCCATGCTGAAGGCGTCCGGAGCACTCGGAGGGCACGCGGCTCGGGGTGATCAAACACCTCCTTGATGAGGACGGAATGGACACGGGCTAAGCTAATCACTGTGTTTCGGAAACTGAAACCAGAAAGTGACTCGGATGAATCATGACTGCTTTCTGACTCGACCACCAGGGAGGTGGTGTGGGCTGCAGGATGAAAAGGGCATTGCCTCAGTGTTCGTGAGAGATGATTAGAGAAGAATTACATGGATTAACCCTCACCACAGTTCTTCATACATTTTTTCATGTCAAACTTTGTTCCTCATTCCGTCCAAATGAGTCACTGTCATTATCGCTTGATGCTTGTCACAACCGTCCAAGGACAAACTGAAACTGAGCTCTTGTTTTGTGCAGGTTTTTAATGACTTCTGATACTAGAATGACTGTAATTCTATTAAACAGTTAGCAGTTGTAGCTCACCATGACAGTCAGTACAAGCGCGTGTGCGTGCACATTAACGTGCAAGCAAGACAGATTGCTCCTCGCTCTCATCTCTCCCCACGCAATGTAATCAAACCTCACTGTGGTAATCACTGAAATTGACAGAGAGACAAGAAAGCAATGGACGCAGGAAAGATGAGTGGAGAAACGAAGCCTAACAGAGGCGGTGGTCATTCAGGTGAGTCGGAGGCTGCTGCTGTCAACGGAGTGGATAAAGATAAATGGTGTGCCACTGCTCTCTAGCCAGGCAGAAAAACACAAGGTCCGTGATCGCCAGCTACGGCTTTCTCTCCCTGTCATGTCATAATCAGCTGAATTGGACACTATGTGGGCTCCATTTCTACACTCAAGGAACGAAAATAGCTGCTGTCAAAAAAACCATGCAGCCCGCTGGTTGTCAGTGTCTTGGAGTTATCTGGTAGATGAAAGGTGAGCTCAGGAAGTGGCTGCATCCCCTGCTGACACCTCTCATATCTCCTCTGAACTTCCCCTGACTATCATTCACTTCACTTTCCTTCTTTTTGCTCTGCTCATTCTCCATTTCCTTCACACCACCACCCCTCTTTTTGGCACCCACTGCTCCCACTATGAGCTCTTGGAGTCAGCGGGAGCTAAAGCTTGACCCAGAAGAGAGAAGACATCATGAAAAGTGAGGGAATTTGTAAGGCACTCCATTCTTCCATGTCATCATGCTGTATAATGGGACACTTTTTCTATCTGGAGAGAAGCGGAGTCTGTTTGGGGATCAGAGTCTTGGCTTCACACAGAGCTTCTGAATATGTATGAAAATAAGTCCTGAGAGGCTGATGGGCACTTGATCTTTAGACTTTACATGGCTCTTGCCTGTTGAAAGTTGAAGTGTGCTTCCTTCAATAACTACGATGAATTCTGTTTTAAAATATTGAATGCTGACGGAGTGGTGTGCCCACATACAATTGCTGATCTCGATCTGTCCCCATCCTGCTCCATTTCATCACAACATTGACTGCCACAACCCCTCAACAAGGCTCCTAACACCCTTACTACCTTGCTGATCTACACCACAAATGCAGCTCTCCTCTGACGCTCATTCAAGGACCACCTACTCCATCATACACTGAGAGCCCAGCCATGCTGCCCTCTGTTACTCAATCCAAAATGCATCTGTATGTCTCTTAAGCCATACCAGGGACATACAAACACACCCTTTTAGAATGGCCTCGCACCAGCCATGTCTTGCCTCAAAGGTACTTACACTTCATTGTAAAATCACAGTGGATGCGTGAAATGAGTCGCCGGGTTTTAAAACCAAAATTCCATCCACAACAGACAGAAAAAGGTAGCAAACACTTGGTCACACAGAAACATGACGCTGCAGTGCTGCCCTGTAGTGCCCCAAACTATACTGGACAGCACAGAGCGAGCCCCACACCATCCCACAGCAACAGCCAATGACCACAGCGTCGGGAAGTCAAAACATTACGCCAACACAAAACACACCCTCAGCATGTGGAAATGCTTCAGCGAGTACACAGATGGCAGCAGGGATGAAGGGATGTGAATGAGAGGATACAGGCGTGTAGTACTCACAGCTCTGAATAGAGGATGTGCAAGTTGCCCAAATTATCAGTGTAGTTGGCCGGGCTGAGCCAGGGCAGCACCAACAGCAGCAGAGCCTTCATGGTCAGTCCGCCGCTCGTTTCTTCTTGCCTTTTTCTTCTCACTTTTCCCCTTTTCTTGTGTCTGTACTCACTACTCTTTGTCGCCCCTCTCCTCCCCCTCCGCCTCCCCCTCCACCAGCGCTCTAAACCTGGCCGTTCTGACCCCACTACCTCACCTGTCTTTCCTCTCAGGTCAGGCAGCTTACGTTCTGCTAACCTTCTTCTGCGCTCCCTGTCTACCTTTGCGAGCTCAGGCTTTTCTTCACGGCGGACTCCCGGTCATCTCAGCTGCAGAGGCAAATGGGCCGGTTGCCAGAGGTTGAAGTCTGAGCGTAAGAAGAGGCAGGTGCAGAGCAGAAGTCCCGGTGTAGCACAGGAGCAGGAGAAGAAAGTGCAAGAAGAAGAAGAGGAAGGAAGCCCATGCAAAGGTGGCACATTTGGAATACAATTTGAGATGTTCAGCCCCGTAATCTGCTCTGGGCAGCGGCGAGTAGTAAGAGGATTTGCGCTCGTATGCGTGTGTGTGTGTGGATGTCTGTCTCTCTTGGTGTGTGCGTGTGTGGATGTGTGTGCGTATATGTCAGAGAGAAGAGCGCAGGCTGTGACTTATACTGCAGCAGAAACCACTGAGGGGGGAGATGGAACAGACCAAACAGCCAGGGTAGGGAGGCACCTGCTGCTTCGTTGAGTGGCTGCATCCTACGAGCAAAGCGCCCAAATGCACACACAGCCCCAAACACAGTCACATGCACACAACCTCTGCAACGGAAGGGAGAGGAGGAATAAGGTGCCAACAAGGGAAGGGGTGCCTTTCCTCGGAACAGACACCCCTCCTCTTCAACATGGACTGATCTCTGTGCAGCAGATTGGTCTGATCGCTGAGAAGAATCTGCCTACATGTGTGGAGAGACAAATAGACAGCAGGACCAAAACACACTGGCAGTCAATATCCAGTAACAGGGAAGAGAAGAGTTTGCATGATCCCGTTGAAGAATTTGAAAAATGACAGGGCTTTAAAAGTGTTGTGGTGAGGTGCGATTCATTCATTCACAACGGCAAGAAACAAACATGTTGATCAACAAAGGAATTAACCACCACTGATTCAAGGCTCAGCTGCTCTGAATAAACAGCACTGCTAACGAACCAGACACATATTAATGGTAATTACACGCCGATATATCTGTGTGTGATTAAACACAACTGCAGTTGCTACTCATCAAGCTCATGTTTTCATCAGACAGATAAACATTACACGCTACTCTTGATTCATTCCTGTATTCTCACAGACGCAGATTTTTCTTTTCACAATTTTAACTTATTTTCATCATTTCTTAGTCCACGTGAGAATGATTACCTAAACCTGGAATGCCAGAGGTCATTACATTATTTTTACCACACGCATCTTCCAGTTGTGGCCCACTGACACTTCCATACACTTATGTGGTTATCTGATGAAGCCACAGTAGCTAATGTGAAACACCAGTTGTGTTTGTATCGTGGCTTTTAAAGCTCAGCATTCTGTGCTAATGTCGAGAAAAACCTATTCCATATTGGTCAGGTATTTATCTACATAAACCAGGCAGGCGGATCTCAGATTATTTATATGTGCCTTATCAGTTTTCACTGCATTCCATTGGAAAGATAACAAAATCCTCGAAGAGGCACATGGGTCACCAAATACAACACAGATACACTACAAGCTCAGCAGAAGATGAAGGTGAAAAACTTTCCAATAGACAATTTCTGTCTGCAGTGAAGAGGCAGGTTATGACAGACATGCTGGGATGAACGAGACGCGAGGAGAAGAAGGCGAAGCCTCCGATCAGTAGTGACTCACATGGACGTCTGGTCAGCCAACTCTCTTACATATATACTTGGCAGCATTCCCTCTATTGATGTAATGACTGAGAGCATAGTCTTTGTACTGTATGTATGTTTATAGTACGAGTGACTTATTTAAAACCCATGCTAAAGCCACATATTCATGGCAGGCATGTCATCTTCCATTGTCACATGAGGCGTTAATAGCACTTCTGAAGTTAACAGGAAATGAACCACATACAGTAGTAGTTGAAGTTAAAGACGACGCAAGTATTTTGTCCAAATTGTGTCAACTCTATTATTCCACTTTATTGGCAGGTAAACAGAGAAGAGGAAGACAACCCGTGTTTAGCCAGGAAAAACAATGTTCAAGTTCTATTTTCCATTTCATGTAGATCTAGATGAGACCAGATACTCAACAAGCTAGGAAACAGCAATGGTGATCAAAGAAAGAAGCAAGCTGTTTGAAAGTTACCAGACATGCAGCTATTATCAAAAGCACATTTATCACAGAGGGGAGATTCGAATTAAGATTGTGTTATAAAGCAGGTTTAAATTTTTCTCAAAGAAAAATGTAAAACCAAAAAAAGAAAAGAAGTGATATTTTCACCCACAGTTATGGCGCTAATTCATTAATAAGCCAGAACACATTTTCTTGCACTTTTCCTTTCCGACGAAACTTCCTTCAGGTTGTCAGCTTTACAAGTGAAAGGCACCCGACTGGTGTAAATACTCTGCCTGGATAAATATTTTATGGATTGGGTGGTTACGGTGCGGTTACAGGCTCAATCTGCTCCGTGTGAGCCAGTGTGTAAGTGTGCGGAAGTGTGCTAATGCATGTCTGCGTGTATACTGAGGCGTAAGTTGTTCTGTGGTATTTGAACAGTAGGCACAGAAAGACCACAGGGCACACAGGAAATGGAAATGTAATTGGATTGTGACAGGATGTCGTTTGTGGACATTCTGCCCCACAGGAGCCGTTTCATACATTAACTCCCGTTTGGAAAAACACAATGGTAACATGCTCTCACCTCATCATTCCTTTTCATTTTCCACCCACAGCAGCCAATTTCTCACGTTGACGCAAAGTAAAAAAAAAAAAAAAAACAGGGTTATTATTTGACAGAAGATACACCAACCGTAATGGGGTCTATATTTACTGAGGACAACTGCATGTACAGCTGCGCTGCGTGTGATTTGCCGACTCCCATGAATGTGTTTGTAATATCAATCAAAGCTTGTTTTCCCTGATTTGACGACACTTGTGTACAGAGGTAATAAAAATGTAAATGACAGGAATCTACCAGATACTCTCATTCCCTGTGCAAATATTCGCATTAGCTTTGAAGAATTCCTGCAAGTACAATTTAGACGCAGACGTTCATAAATATAAGGCGGAATAGAAATCAATTTCAGCCCAAGGCAGAACATCAGTAAAACGCAGACTTGAATCGCAACCCATTTTCTACGTCACATGAAAATGCAAGAGGGGAACAGATGCTGAACAAATGGGCCTTATGAGAAAACAGCATGTGATCGCAGCAATGAATACATCTCAATCAGTGCCTCGTATAAAAAAAAAGAGCCATGAGAATTGGCAAATAGTAAGAACACAGCAGTTACATGTTGTCTAACTATAGATCCATCCATCCTGTTTGAGCATGTATTTTGGGTTAGCATCCATCAGCCAGTGTGGAAGTGGAACCAAAGCATGATTCTGCTGAAATAGCTGCCAAATATTGAGCTGAAAATGGCATTGTGAGTGTTTGTCTTGGGGAATCGGATATGTGCTATTGGAAAGACGTGGCATGTGCAAGCCAAATCAAACAGGATAGAGGACGGTTTATTGGACCGTTTCAAAGCAAAATGTAGTTAATAAGCCTTTTAGCTCCTGAAAAAAACAGAATCATCCATCTTAAACCCAGAGTTTAATCGGGTCACTTCTGTTAGAAGACATAACCTCTTTTGTTATTTTAGCACAAAATATATTTATGTGCTTAAATGTGCTTCTTTTGAAATGTGTATATATTTTATCACCAAAGTAAAAGCATCAAAAATTCCCAAATTAAAAATGCTCATGTAGCCACACGAGTCGACCGCGAAGGTGAAAATGCCAGCATGGGTGTGGAGCAGGAATTCACAGCAAGTCTCAACAGGAACGACAGAGCAAACAAACCAGAGCAGAAACAGCACTGATGAAGAAAATAATCTTTTCTTGATAGTGTCTTTGAAACAATTCCACCCTTCCAAAAAGCTAATAAAGGTCAAGGATGATTAGATCACTAGAAAAACAGCGACCAGATGGCTCAGTTGTCTCAGTCATTACAACTCCCACCCTGCTGCGACATTCAGCATACAGCCAGACAAGCTGTCATGACAGTCACACATTTACAAGTGGAGGAGCAGAGAGCGGTGATGTCATGCAGAAAGTGTAGTATTAAAACTGCAGGCTCAGTTACTCAATCACGAAATGATGGTGGTCCCCACTTCTTAGACTCATTGAAAGCCTTTTAGAATCCAAGACATAACTGGATATTGATTTTGGTGTCACATGCACAAAACTCACTTTCATCTCATAGATTTGGAATGTTCTGAAGACTATGGTCCCTTCAATCCAGATCACTTAATAAATGAACATGGTAATGAAAATGAAAATGAACTGTGGGATACAGGGAGAACTGATAACATTTTGCTGTGAGGCTGCAGATCCAGCCCACCACACATCACCAGTAACACACACACACAACAACAATTCCGAGCAAGTCTTTTGGACTGTGGAAGAAGCCAGATAAGGACCAAGGTTGGCCGCCAAATCAGGATTGCCTCAAGCGGGACTGTGGAGGGATTTGACACGAAAGCCTTTTCAGGTTGCCTTTAATTTCTTTCTATCATTTTCTCACATTCTTTCAGCCCAGAGTCAGTGGTGCTGGCCTCATAGATCCACAGATTACACCCTCTAACTAGTGGAGAGCAGCTTTGTCCCCTTCGGGAGAGACCCCTGCAGCACCAGACCCTATTAGAACACTGCGAGCAGACAAGTGGAACAATGCAGAGATAAGAAGCAGAAGCAAAGGTGCAAAAGAAGAAAGGCGAGTCTTTTTTTTCTTTATTCTTTTCCTTGTGGATTCCTGTGTTCAAAAGTCTGCCTTTAACTGCTGTGTAATATGAGCTCTTTACTCTATGGAACGTTAGCATCCTTGTTTCGTACAACATGTGTTCGCTTTTCCGTCATCGTCCTAATGGATTAAGTATCTCTCCTCGCACACTGTGGGATAACATGCTGACAGTCATAATCCGCCCTTGCAGGAAAACTGTCTCTGAAAATGGAACCTCTGTGACCTCTCCTGGGAAGCTGTCAGTCAAAGGGACACTGATGTCACATATATTGTGAAGGGTCAGGTTTTGGACATTGTACCAGATGGAGTAAGAATAGAATTTTATTCCAAGCCAACCATGAGTATGTGCAACCAATATTTGGCCCCTCAATTCTGACATCCGATATGTGTCTGCTATAAGCGGAAAAAGTATTCCACTCATTTACAACTGCCATCTCAACAAGGACCCATTGCTGCGTTAGCATATGCCCGTTTATCCCAGACGCGGCATATAAACCCACTATATGGGTGTCACTTTTCTTGGTAGACTATGCTCTATGCATATGCAGCCAGAGAATTTGGACACAAGTGATGCACACACTCACCCCTGCCGCCATCATACCTGCTTTTGATATGGTCCTCCAGCTCACCGCGGGGCACGACTTCCGAGCAGTGGTCAGTGAAGGGGCAGGCGACGCTCAGCTTGTCCAGCAGCTTGTGCACCAGCAGGCTGGGTTTCCTGCAGTTCTGTAGCATGAGCGGCGCCCGGCAGACCGGACAGAAGTCGCTCTCCAGCAGGAAGCTGGTGAGGCATTCCTGACAGTAGGTATGGCCACAGGGCGTGTCCAATGGCTTGATGAGCGCCTGCAAACAGATGTGGCACACAAGGTCGTCGTCCACCTCCTCTTTGTAGAGATACTCGTGATTCTCCTCCTGCTGGTGGCTGTGACCACACGATGCACAAAGGTCAGGAGGTGGAGACAGTAATCCAAAATCAGATGGCGACAACGGAGGAGCCGACGCTTCGGCCATCTCTGCGGTCAAACTTCTTGGGTTTTAATTCAGGGATCCATGAGCAGCAGGTGCTCGTCTGTGAATGGAAACAGCGTGAAAGATCACTCAGAGTTTTGAGCTTACAGGGTGTGAAAATGGTAACAAGGATTTTTAGTTTATTGTTGCAATCTTGATTAACAGCACCTGGCTCACCGAAAAATCACATCACCCTGAAATGACGACGGAACATTCGTCCAAATCAGATCTGTAGAGACTGTGAAGTCATTTACATCGCTGCAGTGCAAACAGTGCTAATCCACCGTGGGGCACCATTTCAAACATGCCACTTCTTTGTAGCTGCGCTGGTGTAGACTGTGCTGGAGCGTGCCAGGGTCCACGTCATCTCCCAAACAGGCTCGCTTCTTCAACACATGGACACGAGCAGGTGGGCCCAGTCAGACACACATCACCTTGGCATATTATCAGTGCTCCATCAAGGTTCTGTTTCTGGATTCACATCCAGGTCTTGGCTCAATCATGAGCAGAAGCACAAACAAGCAAATCTATTTTAGGTTTCACCTGGAAATCCACATTATGAGCTACAGATTTCAGGACAGGCAAGTGTTTTTCTGGATAATGAATGTTCTTGTTCTCAAACCAGATGAACTGTCTGCTAAAAAAGAGACATCTTAGTGGAAACTATGAGGGATGGGTTCCGAAATAGAAGAAGCCTGGCAATTTCCTTTCTTCAGATACAATGAGGCAGGTTTTCAGTATGTAATCAGTTAGTCCTCTGAGGAACTAAACTCTTCTTGTAAGATGAATATGACTGGTGCGTCTGTAACCCTTTTGGTGAGTCAGATGACCAAGGCTAATAGGCAAAGGCTTAGGAGACTTAACAAAGATGAACTTTCGCCCTACAACACGCTAACAACCCTGATTCATCACATGCAGCGGCACCTGCTGCTTCTGAGGTCGAGTCTGATCCGTGGAGCGGTGCACTTTCATCACCACTCTGGGGGAGAATAAAGAGCAAATACTGGCCAGGAAGAAAGAAAGAAGCTTCATGGCAGCATTTGATGGATGTGTGTAGCACTTTGTTCTGCAAATTATTCTTCAAAAAAGTTGGTTCCATGGGAAGAAAATGACATACTTTCATCAGAAGACTATCAAAGGAGTAAACCTAGCACTGTGATGGACGAAACATCAGCAGCACTCAGGAGGTATGTTGCCATAATCATCAGGCACTGTGAGAAGACCTTCCTGGGTAGTAAAACGTGTGCACACATGCTCTGAGAAACACAAGCCTCCACACACATTTGCATGGGTGCAGTTGACACACCTCGGAGAAGGCGGGTTCTACTCTCATATAATAAAGACAGAATCACAAACAGTCATTCCGACACCCAAATGTGAATAAAAGTGAAATCTTGTTGACCTGAAGTCATCTCTTAACCTACCTGGATTATCATGAGTTAGTTGTATAAATTGCAGAATATTAGGTGTTGAAACAGTTGCCCTCAAGTCTAAGAAAGTTAATTATAATTGAATGTTCTGCAAAGTCAGCGTCTTTTCCAACATTTTAGTAAAAGAGCAACCAAGTAACACGGGGTCGATCTCTGGTTCAGTGATGTCAGTACACAGGGTCATACAGTGGTGTTTTGCTCTTAACCTGGGCCATTGATCAACCAGTTTACTTTCATAAAATGTGTTTCAGTGGCAACTCAGCGCTGTATGACACAGTTCTATACATCTAGCCCAGTTGTGATCCAAACTCTAGCTTTGCAGCCTACAGATGTTGAAATCAGTGGGGCTGCACTTTGGTGTTTTCTACCATCCAACACTAGCAACAACAAAATACATATTTTTTTTTTTTTCGTGATGAATGTTGTCATTGGATTCAGATTCAGACTTGGAGCACAAAGCTTTGTTTCGGCTGCATTATGAAGTGGTTTTCTGTTCTGACATCCAACCCATCCGACAGGCAGCACTACTACAGTAAATGGCTATTTGTAATTGTGTATTTACTTAGTGTAAAGCGTGAACAAAGAACAGCAGGTGAACAACATGGGTGCATGAGCAACGGCTGCCAAGATACGAGAGTACTCCACTACACAAAAAGAAATTGTTTTTTTTCTTCCAGGGCAGTAAACTAATGTTTTGGAACTTTACTGAAGGTCACCGTGTTCATCGTCTGAATGCAGCCATTCCTGGTGTTAACATGATGTAGCCTGTAGTTAGGAGCATGTTTTGAAGCTTACACACTCAAACATGATTTGTCCGGGCTTGTAGCAAAAGCTATGCAGTTTAAAGCTCCAAGTTTTTTTAAACTTGTCAGACAATGTATAACTGAATGTACATTTACATACAGAACTAAAACTGAGGATTACTTCTCCAAATGTCTGTCCTTTTATTATTTAGGTGGGCAGAGGTAGGAGTGTAGGTCTTAGCCACTTCAGGAACATCTGCTGGCAGATGTGTGTCACTAATACCATTCTGGCTCAGTGATTTAGTAAAGCTATAAGGCATCTGCTCAAGCTCGAAGAACAGCAGTGACATGTAAAAGTAAAAGTCACCACTTCCTTTCACACGCAAGTATCAACATGCAGGCAAGAGAGTTTCACTGGAAGTGGGTTCCATGACACAGAGGAACACAAAAGCTTTATCTTTGTCTTTGTCAATTTTGTTTAAAACCTAAATGTGTTTATATTTGGTTGATTAAGAGGTTATGTACTTACTTTGCTAACAAGGTAACCTTCAGCTGTGCGGCTCTCCTGGGCAGGTAGATCCTAGTTGAAAGTGTAATATTACACCTTCCTGGCAGCAGGTGAGTCCTCAGTAATGAGGACTTTGTCCCAGTCACCGACCACACTGATTGGCTGCTTCTCTGCTGTGAGGAAATGTTACCTGGCTGTTGGTCCTTAGGGAAAACTCCCAACCTGAAGTGGAGTGGGCAGCTAGCTGTGTGAGCTCAACTTCAACAGAGCAGGTGAGCAGGAAATAGCAGCGCAGAGGAGGCGGAGCCTGGGAATAGGTAAACAAGAAAACTCCCCAAACCTGCTCAGGTGGACTCAGAGCAACGACATGGAAATCAGTTATCAGTCATTTCTTGCAAAATATAATCGACAGCACATCTGTTCTCTGTAATTGGTTGGACAGTATCATCCAAAAAGAGTAAACACCCGACGACGCAGACTATTTAAAAAGCAAGGCTGAAGAATAATATACCACGTCAACCTATTAATGACAGTCAGAGGTCTTTTCCCACTGTGCTCAAAGAGAAAAAAAATGGTATATATCTTGATATAGAGACACCTTCATCTTTCTTGTAACTGTTTCGTAATCATCGTCTAGACACTACGATGGAAGAGCTTCAATGCACCTGGATAAGTGTCATCAAACAAAGCTTTGATGCAGACATTAATATAGTAGTGTTGCTTAACAAATGGATTTAAATCAATGCAACTCACTATAACTAGGGTGTCAGAGGTGCCAACTCAATCACAGAGTGTGCAAAAGAATGAACAAATAAAGGGACAAAACATCTCTAGTGAGGCAAACGTCACAGCTTTTACTGTTGTGGCACACTATGGGACTTGTAGTGGCAGATGTTTTTCTTTATTTTTTTTACCTGATAGTATGTTGCAAACCAAGTATTATCATGTCCTGGTTGGTGCCTTATTAATACATGGCATAAATATGGACCGAAGTATGGAATGAAAAAGCTCTGTTTAATTATGACTGTCTAACCATTTATTTCTATAAAAACAGTGCTTGTCCTCCCAGACATTGGTACAGTATCTGCTGGTTATTATTTGTCAGGCATATTTCTGACCACAACACAGTGACTATGGTATCCAGATATCCTCGAATGATCCCATAATCTGAGTAAATAATGAGACGTTGCAGATGGAGATACAGCATTAACTGTTTTAGCACTAGGGCTTTCTAATTGAGGGGTTTTTGTTTCTCTTAAACAATAGCTGCTTTTGTTCTCAACAAAACTGCTGTTATATGTGCCTCTCTGATGTGGTTTACCTTTCGGCTTTTCCTGTGCTCTGCTGCTCTGTAAAGCCTGAGATTTGAAACCACAGGTGATCCTGACAAACTCATCTCACTCCGTCTGACAATGATTACTCATGAGTCACCCTCTGACGCAGACTGCTCTGAATCAGTGTCCAGGGTTTTCTTCCGGCGTCTGAGACACTCAGTAGTTGTCCCTTTTGAAGAGAATTGAGTTTTACAGTAAAGTAGAAAAGAAGTATGATCACATTGTGAATAGACACCCATGTGAACCCGCGCTTCAAAGCTGGTGTCAGACAAATGTGTGCTGTGATGCGCACCAGTGTAAGTTATCATCCAGCTTCTTAACTTCGGCCTCACAGTTTATCAAGGTCATGACAGGGGCTTTAGCTCTGCAAAATTAAGATGCGCTTGTTCTTCTTTTGTCAGCGGACATACATGACTTTTTGAAATCAACAGAATTGATTTGGCGCTTAATGGTCCAGTTATTATTGTGCCGAAACAACCTTTGTTTGCAGGTCAAACATGTCCATGTTCCCTCTCAATCTCCACCCACCCTCATCCCTTCCCCATGACAATCCTGTCACTAGATGATTTATTTATTTTTTATTTATTTTATGATTCAGTGGCTCACATGTTGAACATCACACACCTTACATATACACGTCTTACATATCATTTGCACGTATTAAAAAAACAAAACAAAACAACAAATATATAGATGTTATTAATAACTGCAATAAAAAAAAAAAAACAAAAAAAAAAAAACAGTGAAGCATGTTTTTTTTTTAGTTTGATTTTATTTAAAGGGGCCTGTCCCAATCCCACCCACTTGGAGTGTGATTTGGGGGAGAATCATTGACACAGACCAAACCTCTACATATTGAGGGATTAAGCTCAAGTAGACTGAAACTCCACGCTGGTCCACCTTGAATGGTGCAACCAGCTGGACTCAAACAACGTGGCACTGCATATGGACCAAAGCTTTAGAAAAGCTCTGTATTGGCTGTTCTTCATATGCCAGTGTTGGCCCTGTGTTTGATGGATGAGCACTGGTGAACAACCAAATCTCCGCTCACACTGACCTTTAGAGCTGCCACGCACCTGCACGCTGCTCACAACATCATTCATCATTTGTATCTCATCAAACCTCAACTAAATGCTTTGGACTTGTGTGTCCATAAAACATCGTTCTTAACACTGTTAACCCAAAGAGTTTGTAAAGTTCTCGAGGAAGTGCTGAGTCCAGTTACATCCTGTTTCCTTTCTGCTGAGTCGTCCAACTCCCTGCTGCTGGAGTTTATCTAAACACTGTGGTGCAGGTGAAACCAATCTCTCCTCAGTCTCTCCACGACACTTTTGCTCCGCTCTCTTATTACCACCTCCTCACTGCATCCTTTCATCTTCAGCAGGTTTCCTTCAATTATACATATACGCTTGGACATTATTCAGATTTGGAAAGCAGGTCAGACTGTCACAGAATAATAGTGAAATGATACACTTTTGTTTTGACGATTCCTTTTCCTGCTTTCACAGGTTTGGAAATGTTGATTTTGTCTCCTGCCTTCTTCTGGCTGCATGCATAATTCAAGGTACCGACACAAACGCGCTGGATTATTGAATATGCGGCGTGAAGCTTAATAAACCAGCACAACCCTGCTGCCTCCATCATCTGGAGAAAAACGTCCTCCCTCCTGGCCTTCTATTGGACCTCTAAAATGGATGACCGTTGGTGCAGCATGTTTTTCTCTCAAAAGCCAAACGGCATCTGAATGTTACTCTTTTTATGATTCTGGATGGAGAAGAGAACCTTGAGCATTCAGTTATTGAACAAGCACGTGGGAAAAGTTGTAACTTAAGGGGCCTTTAATTACATTAGCAGACACGTTCATCTGAGGTGACTGTCAAAAAAAACCCCCACAAAATTTAAGTGATAATAGTTGCTCAAACCCTGGATAAATGTGGTCTTAACCTCAGATATCCCTGACAAGAGGGTGTTAAAAGTGTCAACGCAGCTTAAGATCTGAAGAATTTTGGCAGCTAGAATGTTGAAGAAAACGTGAAGGAAATGGAAGTAGAATGAAGAAAAGTTACTGTGACATGTCAGTGAATAACCATCGCGGATGCATTCATGTGCTCACAAGTCACTCGATACAGCACCATATCATGGATGTCCAGAAGCTTCTTACACGGGCTAAACAGAGAAGTTCTATTCTGATTCATGACGACTGTTTCCCACCGTTAGTAGGGTGCAATGCCTGAGTTGGTTTTCCTGCAAGTGAGTGGAAGCCCAGCAAAACCCTATGTCAAGACAATATACTGTGAATCTGATCTGCTTGCTTTCAAGTGTGCTGCAGCTTTCCTCTGTTGCCGTATTGGGACTGTCATCAAAAACATTTGTGTTTAAAATACTGATCCTCCATCGCACATCCACAGCATATAGTGGAGTTGACTTTAGCATGCTTGATATGTTGTAAGACCCCCATCATGATGATACTTGTTTTTTGGATATTGCTGTCTAAAGTTATCCCAGATCAGAAATGATCTGAATATCAGAATATGTATCAGGAAGTGTCGTGTGCCTTGATTCAGATCGTTGTGTCTCAGTGCCAGCATCACCAGCAACCCTCATATGCCCATGTTTTGACTTTTGAAAGAGGTGGGATGGAGTAGGTTGAACCAATCCTGGTTGGAAAGGAAAAGAAAATTTAAATTCCATAGTGTTCTTGAAATGGATCCTGGCGTCCCAGAGGTTAGAAAGTGACAGTTCGTCACACACTTTCTGTCTTCCAGTTACTCAGGCTAACAGTCAGACTTGCATCTGGAAATCACAAGTGTAATTGTCCCCCGGCTCTGTCTTTCTTCACACAGCAGCAATGGAGTGTGGTGCTGCATCACTCTCCGTTCACCTGGACTTGCTAAAAACGCGGACACACAGCTCGTGTGTTGGGTTGGTGCCTTGGCAACATGGTCTCCCTGCGGAACTCAGTGATTAAACTCAAGCACTGTGATTTTCAAAACACCTTTTTGTGTGTGCGTTTCAGGGAAACAGCTTTGTGGTGAAGAAGCGCAATCAATATTCATTTGGCAAACTAATATTTGGAAAGGAGGACTCATTAGTCGGGTGTCAGGGAGGGCTCGGCCCTTTACACTGAAGTGACAGTTTGCTGATTTGACAGCTTCAGTGTAAACACCGAGCTTGGTGCGAATATCATTGTTCTGAGTGTAAAAGATGGATCGTTTTGTTTGTTAAGCGATTTGTCAAATGTCACAGTGACACGGCGGCATATTGCAACAAAGGGGGAGACATTTGTACATGACCAAGGAAGGAAGGATGGAGACTGAGCCGAATACAGATTGAAAAAAAAATCCTGGGGATGGAGAGGTTTGGAGCGTGTGGAGCATCTGACTCAGTGTTCAGCATCAAATCGTTGCTCAGAGTCTCAGGAGGGAAGTAGAGCATTGCTTTTCCACTGCAAACGCTGGCCGGAAGATGAAGATAAATGTGTCCAATCTCAAGTGCCAAAAACTACACTTTGAGTCAAGAAAAAAACAGTCACTCGCATTTATACACTCGCCATCAATCACGTTTGACTGCCAAAATATTCAGATTAAATATCTTCTGTTCTTGTGGACTCTGTGAAGTGAGTGTTCGAACGGAGCCACAGGTGCGCAACAGTAGGACAGGCTCATTATCCGTGAGAGGAAACCAGAGATTCCTGACAACCCCGTCTGACAAGGGAGAAGGTGCCTCAAGGTGAGTTGGTGTGACTGATCATAGTCAGAGCAAAATGCTTGAAATGTACACCAAGAAAAATGTATCATAAAAACAAACCCTGGACAGGTCCATCACAGAACACACACACACACCCAACTCACACATGCACACACACATAGAGGCAATTTTAGAGTGTCCAATTAACCTAGTGAGCATGTCTTAGCAGTGTGGGAGGAAACCGGAGTACCCGGAGAAAACCTCCTGCACAGATCTCCATGCAGAAAGGCCATCGGTCCAACCCAGGAATCAAACACGCAACCTTTTTGCAAGGCAATAGTGCTAACCACTAAAATACATTTAAAACACGAACATCAAAGTTATAAATTATATTTGCAGGTACTGTGTTCGGTCTCTGAATTATTTCGTGCAGTTTCTATTGTGCAGGAAGGAAGGGCCTGTAATATCGCTCCTTCACTCACTCTTTCTCCCGCAGATATACTGTATAGCCTGGTAGAAATGAACAGAGTAGAAACAAGTCACTGACAAATCGAAGACAAAAAGAATAACTAATACACAAAAAAGAATCAGTTGTGCTTTGATCCAGCTGTCAGGCTTTTGTTATTTATTCTGCAGTAACAAGGATAAAATCTTCGTGCTTGGTGTTAAAGAAAACTGCTGAGAGACAGGAATTGACGTTGTTTTTTTCAGCGTATGGTTTATTCGCTTGATGACGTGTGTGTTTGTTTGCATATACAATAGGTAAATATGAATGCTAAATCATAATGAAAACATATGGAGAACGTTTCAACTTTTACGCTTTGTACGCTGAGAAATAAACCTTTTACTGAACAGAATATATTCACGTGAATTCCCCCTGTATTTTATAACACCACACTTGCCTAATGGTGTCAGGTTACACTGAACACACTTAAAAAAGGCGAACGCTGGCTTTGAACCAATCATTTCGTAGTATTTTGGGTGATTAAATTGGGCTTATGATGCAATGCTCCGGATGACCAGGACTTACAAGAATGTTAACAGCCGGAGTCATTCATCAGAGCTGTAATCCTCTCAGCCGTTTATTAGACATTAGTCGCTTGTCTCCACGCAGACGTGATGTCACAAGCACCTTGTGTGGAAACAACACGATCAATGTTAGTTGATTTAAATCTAAAAAATGGGAATTGTGCATCTGAAGTAG
Organism: Synchiropus splendidus; assembly: GCF_027744825.2. Lineage (NCBI taxonomy): Eukaryota > Metazoa > Chordata > Actinopteri > Syngnathiformes > Callionymidae > Synchiropus > Synchiropus splendidus. Next base: position 17,838,040 of record NC_071334.1, read on the forward strand.
AGAAAATATTTGAGCAGTTAAATACAATTTTTGTAAAAAAAAAACCAAAAAAACATATAGTCCATAACAATATGTTCTCATTTCCTTTCATCCATTTTAATAATAAAATAAAAAAACAGTGTGTCTCTCAGCTGAATTCAGTTGGCTTTCAATTGAAATGAAATATGAACTGCATAAAACATTTGCTAGTGGTTCATAAAATCTCATTAGTATGAAGCAGCACTCGCTCACTGAGTCCTGGCCATTACATCGCTCAGTCTGCTGCCATGGAAATTTCTAATTTCATGCTTCTTCCGCTGACATGCTCATTGTTCCCACCTATCACACTGCTGCAGGTCCCTTTACTGGCTGACTGTTGCGAGTGTGCGTTGCTGCTCCTGTGTGCTACTGATTCCACAGGAAGACCACTTCAGTCTCCGTGGTCGGCGTCCCCTCCTCCAGGCACAGCGACTGCTTTGCAGTCCAGACCCCTGTGGCAAAGTCGCCTTTGATGACGGCAGACGGACCTTAATCTCCCACCGATTTTATGGCTTCATGGGGACACAGTCTTGGCACAGAAGCTTCTAGATGTTAATATTTATCGGAAGGAAATGTATTCATTTGAATGAATGAAATGGACATTATTCATTTTGGTACGAGATACGCGAGATTTTTTTAAACTTTTTTTTTTCATATAGATTCTCTTGTCACTCAATTTTAGGTGAAAGTACTCGTGTGTGTGAGAGTGTGCATGCAGATCAATTACTGGCAAATACAAATGGACAATTCACAATTGAGATTCATTCAGGTGCACAGCTTTGCTCCCACTTCCTGCATTTTACATCAAAAAAGGAAATTATAGTTAGAGATTATTTCAGGTTTGCGATCAATGCAGCAAAGTGCAACTGCAAAAGTAAAAGGTCGGCCTTAAAATAGAATATAAATAAAATATGGTTCTTATGTTATAAACCTAACAAAATGTCCTGAAATGGCATTTGGCAATTTGGAGAAATAAACCCCTCCTATCAGAGGTGTGATCATTTGACATATTTTAAAAAAATGTGAAGTCAAAATAATAATAATAATATATTCAGGCTGCTGTACCAGGGCGCATAAACTTGGTACATTTGACCCATCAGTCACCATATAAATTAGTTTGTTTTCAGTCAATAATTCCTGTTTTGTGTGGCACCTCGGATGCATTTTAAAATGCATATTTCTGTGCATTGTGTTCATTCAGCAAAGTTGAGATGATAATGAACTAGAACACAATGTCAGGAGGAAGTGAAATGAACATACACATTGAAGTATACAGACATTTACATTTAGGAGGAGCACATAGGGAACAGGGGCAGCGCCATGTCAGCATCACACTTCCCAGTAAGGGGGTCAACGCAGGTGGTTTTAGGGTTCAAATCACAGAACACAGAGAAGGCTGCAGTCAGACACCACCACCACCAAAGAAAAGCCTCAGGCTTATTGGGTAGCCCCACATGAAGAAGCTTGATAAGGAAACTGAGTTGTCTGATCTAGTGCATCTACACCACACAAGCTTCTTCGACTCAAAACTTTGGGATTACACTGTGCTGGCAGCCAAAGTGTTGCCTCTTGTCTCCCATTCAGACAATGGTCTGCCTTCAATACGGCTCTGTAAAATTCTTGTCCTCTTTTTGACAATAGTGATTTATTTACCGCAGGCATCTGCAACAATATGTCTTTGTTTCCTTGAGTATGACTCCAAATGCGAGTGCCATTTCTGCACAATACACACAGTGTGTTTGGTGTACATAACCTGGAGCTGAAAAGGGATTTTCAATCAGTACTTACCCAACTTGCGGGGGAATTTGAGTTTGAGTAGAGTACACTTGACAATATAAATCATTTCGTCTGGGGAAAATTCTTAAGAAGAAAAAGAGAGAATGGTTTGAACTGAGTGACTACTCAGAGGAGGTAGAGACGGATTTTCTGTTTTGAAAGTCAATAGTAACTTTCCCGTCTGAACAAACTCGCTCGTGTAATCTTGTGATAATGGACCACCAATGTGCATCGACGTGGGTAGAACATGGTGCACTTAAAAAACATAAAACCAGGTGACGGTATTTAACACTGGCCTGTCAAGTGGGGGCCAGAATTCACAGTTATTTTCTGCCTCGTCCACTTCCGTGCGCCATTTCCTGATCTCATTTACCTCTCCCTCCTTCTTCAACCTTTCCCGTGGATGTCCTCTGACGACACCCAGACGTGGAGGTTAGTGTCGCTGAGAGGATTGGGAAAGGAACCTAACATAAATAGAGGCAGAAAAATTGCATTACTATACTGACTTTCCTGTTTAGCGTATGTGTTGTCACTGCCTTACTTCTTCAGTTTCTTCATACCGTTCTTCAAACGTCACGACCCAAGTGGAAAAGCAAAGTTATAAAAAACCTGGGTTTTTATCCGGCTCTTCTGCGATTGATGTTCTGCTGGATGCTAATGGCAAGAACATGTATAGATACGCTTTAAGGCAACGTAGTTACATAATTAAGAGCGGATCGATGAGTCAAGTGAAGGAGAAAGAAGAGCAGCGATACAGTTCACATAGAACCATGTTAACAACCCACCAGGGAGCTGTGTGGAACCTCACTTCCCATCACCATAAACACTTTCCTCTCTCTCTATTCCTCATTCTCTATCTTTGTCGCTCTCTAGCACCCTCCGCTCCTCGCACTGTCCTGATGTAAGCGTTGTGTCTCCACAAACATGTTGAAAGATTGTTTACAATATTGCAAATCTCTTAACCGAGAATCTCAACAACTACCTCCAGATCAGGGAAGGGAGACAGTGACAGTCTAGAGATAAAATCATGAGGTGACAGCCTTTTCTGTCAGGGCTCCCTCGACTCAGGAACAGTCTGCCAATTCCAACATGTACCTCCAGCTTTTAAAATTCCGTTAGAAACTCATTTTCACAGATTTGCATTTATGTAATATCAAACACCAATACAAATGTTGTACTTATTTCTGTTCCACTATGGTTTGCGTCTCTGTGCATGTTTATACAGTACATGAATATGTGATCACCCCATTCTTCTCTAGAACTGCGTTCTACAAAGTGCTTTATAAATAAAGCTTTATTATTATTAAATGATATTTGAAAATAATGATTGGTGTATGACTAGGTTCCTTATCATTTGGTCTGTATTTATCAAAAAGACATATTCAAGCATACACCAGTTTAATGCAGCTGATTCAATGATTTGATATACCATATGACAGATTTGGAAACAACACAACCAGCTTAGAAAATATCAGATTTTTTTAATAAACCAGCAAAACGATTTGCTAAATGCGTCTGTGTTATTTGCATCTGTGTTCTGCAAACAGCAAAGAGAGCCGTAGCACACATCAGTCAACCGAGTAACAATGAAGACTTTCATTGAACTGTAAACATCTGCTGACCCAAATAAAGTAGAGTAATACTCCCTATTTATCTTTTCTGAACTCACTCACCGTGCATTTGTGGGGTAGGTTATGTAACCCTGCACGCGTGCTCGGGGAATTAAATCACCGATAGTTGTAACAGCCTGAACAATTAGCCTGCGGTGGACTGGCTCATTGCTGGCTATTGATTTGTGCTGCTCAGCTGTAAGTAAAGCCTGCTACTGACTGTCACCTCCATGCTGTTCATTTAGCAAATATGCGCCTTCAGATTTGTTCATGTTCAAAGCGATATCTGATCCATAAACCACAGCAAATGCTGAGATGAAAGCTGTAAAGAGAGAGCTTTTCATGGAGATATTGTTCAGCTGGCGCCCATCTGCCAGACAGCAACTACAGCTCCGCAGTGACGGCGTTCGGACATCATGGTTGTATACTTACTGCTGGAGTCATCAACCTCGGCCGGCACACACTGTTTACTTCTAATGAGCTCCTGACTTTGAGGCACATCAATGATCTGCGCCTCATTCATAATAAAGAGCTCTGGTCCCGCAGGCTGCAGCTAAATGAACTGGGACCAAATGCAGGCAAACAGTTTAGCTGACTCCCCCAGCTCTGTGAGCATCATCTGTGATAATTAAGCTCGCTGAGAAAACACACACGGATCTCATTAGACTGGAAGAGACTTGACGGCGGTTACTGACACGCTCTACACACAACCTTATGCCTCTTTTTCAGTCATATTTTTGGACGGCTATGGTTCTATGGTCGTCTCTGGCCGGAGCACCAAGTCACGTATAAGAGCCGGTGTATCTCGTGCATGTGTCTCCATGAAGGCATGGATGAGTGTCCAACAAAAAAAATATATATATATTGCAACACAGAAAATTAAAACGTAATGCTTCCTGTTTGTCCTGTTTCAAACTCAACAACATTCACAATTTCATATAAATGGCTTTTTTATAAATGCTGTGGAGAGCTAATGTTGTGGTGCTATGTTGAAATGGTGAAATGTCTTCTAGAGGTTTTCGTTGGCCGCACATGCTGAGGAGACCATCACAAACACCTCAGTATCAGCAGTGATGAATGACTTCCACGCAGGTCAGTGCTGATTGATCGGCCCGTGAGGTCAACGACTGGAATTAAGGCAGAGTGACGCGGACGAGGGCGATAATTATGCGAGTCAGGCATTGGAAGTCTTCTTTTTGCTTTGACAATTTGATTTAGAAAAGGTTCAGTGGGAAATGTATGAGCGTTTCTCATATCATTTCCTGTCTGTTTGCCTCTTGTGTGTAAGTTTCACTGGGCACTGAAGTGCCTTGTCCCTGAGGCATCCAGTTCTTCTCTGGGAGACATGGAGTAAAGGACAAGCAGCTCCCACCACAGAGAGTCTGAGGTGCCTAAATTAATAAACATCCAGATCACTTGGAAGAACACTGTGTCATTGTCCTTGACTCTACTTCCATCACAGGATTTACAATACTACGGGATGATTGAATCTAAGACAGGCGTCCAGCTTTTATCTCCAGGGTGCATTGTTTTTACGTCCATCACCAAATGTGTTTGATGTATTCACAGTTCATTTACAGCAGGTATTTTTTTTTACTTTTTAATTTCGTGTGATATAATGTTTCACTGTCTGAATAAACAAGCCACACAAATGTCTTACTGAGAATCCAAACAATAAACATTCAAATTATGTTTATGATAATCGCTCTTGTTTAATGTTTCTTGACATGAAGGTTCCATTAGAAAAGTTTCCAGTCACCATGAGCGGTAGTTCTATCAATTTAGCACAACAGAGGAGTCAAACATCTTCCAAGAGAAGCGTTAATATTCAGCTAGCGGCTGAGTTTCTGGCCTGGACACACACACACGGGACTTTTAATTCTCCGCTGATTGTCTCTGCATGAGTGGGCATAAATGTCGTGAGGCAATTAAAAATAACAACAAATGCATGTAGATTGAGAGAAAAGGCAGCAGAAAAACATCCTTGAAAAACGAATTACATACTGACAACAAGCGGGTCCGAACCGGGGCTAATGACTACATGATGGGCTGTGTCATCTGAATTAGATTAGACTGAGCATTAAGCTGTACACCTCACAAAGTCAAGAATGGCTCGGGGTGGTGAGGACACTCAAGGGGCACTGACAGCCTTGGTTGTGCGTGAGCCAACTTGTCTAGCTTCTGTATACTTGGGGGGACCAATTCTTGGAAGCACACCTTACTTGTGGGGTCCTTTTTGCTGGTCCCCACGAGGTTTAACCTCAATTTGAGGACTAAAACTTCAAAATAACTGGGTCATTATCATTGAATTTAACTTTAGTTTAGGTCCTGGTGAAGGACCTTTGAAGGAAATTTGTTTTGGATGGTTATGTTTATGGTGGGAGGCTGGGGACAGCATGAAAGTCAATGACATGTCCCCACAAAACATTGAAATATATGAGAACGAGAGAGCAAGAGAGAGAGATTGGATTTATTTATTTTTATTATTGTTCTGTGTTGCAAAACGTGGTCCATTACACCAAGTGTCTACATTACGATTTCAATCAACAAGAGCTAGTAATATAAACATCTTAATTGTGTATATCAACGTAAAAAATAAAAAATAAAAAATACTGCAGTGGCTCGCTCAAAGAATATTTTGGAACTTGCTTGCTATAGGTTAGCATGACTACAATATTACTGGTCAAAATGAGGTTTGTCCAAAAAAATACTTACAGTAATTGATATGAGAGAAAATGTAAACATTCTTCAAGAGTTAATTCTGACTGGTGAGTGGAGATTACTTCCCACAAACAAGTCCTGCGAAGCCCAGGTTATCGCTGAAAATATGTGTTGTTGTTTGCTTTTTTTGAAAACTCTCTTTGTGTGTGAATGGATTGTGCTCTCATCCAGGGCCACTGTATCCATCTGTTGTTGATGGGCTACACTTGGGGTGGAAAGAATAATACAGTTTTAAGAGCTAATTCACTCAGTAACATCAAGAATTGAAGATAGTAACCAGAAATATTAGATATGCAACATCAGTCCATGTTGACCTTGTTATTGTTTTCTTCATGTATTCTTTTCTTTTTTGCTTGATTTAACCTGTAAAATGGTTTGTCTCAACTCCATATGAAAAAAGATTGTCTGTAGTTTTGTTCATCCTCTTCATCTACTGTACATCCCTACACAAACAGCCTTTTCATCACTTAGCTGAGCTTCGGAGGACACAGAGTCCTCACAAGAGTATACCAAGAGAAATGCACAATTAAAATGAAGCCTCCGTGGCTGAGGAGGCCTAAAATAACAGTGACTGGGCAACAGTAGCGGATTAGCCGAGCCTTGAGGGTTCACCTTCCTGCTGGGTGAAGCACAGTTGAACAGTCACTGAGAAGCTATAATGTGGACAACAACAGTGATGCACCGCTCCAGGGCCCTTCAAGTGTGTCCTGCTTCTTTAAATAAAGTTTTGGTAGCCAGGCTGATGAATAATTCCATTTCTATTTGTATGTCTGGCTTTTATCTTGATGAGACTTATAAATGGCCTGAGGACAGAATCCCAAAGCCAGTGTGTTTTTATCGCTCCTCTGTGCCTGTGCTGATACCCCTCCTCTCTGTGGTGCAGTTTAATCTTTGTTTTTGCTCTTGTCCTCCTTCTCAGTTTCCACATGATGATCGCTGGTGGCTGCAGACAGTTGGTGGGCCGTCCCTCTTCTCCTTCAAACGTCATCCTCGTGTTGTTGTCACGTGGTGGTGAGTCCTCTGGGACTGGCCAGTTGGACGTATCGATCGAAGTGCCCTTGTCTCTGGAGCATGGTTGCGTAACAGAGAAGCGAAATCCACAAAGTCACTCATGGAGAGAGGAGCGTTGAGAGTTGAGAGTGACGGAGTGATTGACAGGTGGTGTGGAAGTGCATGAATGATGGAGTACGCAGACGGGGTAATTATTCTGTCCCATCCATCAGCGCTGGATGGGATGGGGAAACAAACATAATAAATCAGGTCAATAGAGGCCACTGGTTTGGAGTGGATTGTATTTTAATACATCATATCTGAATTTATCTGAAAGGAAAGGATGCCTCCCGTGTGTTACAGCCCAGGGGGCGCTCTGCTAAAATACAGTCAGCCATACTTTCCTACTGCAACTACACAGTAAGTCACAACATCTTGTCACATTGAAGAATCCACTTTAGATGAAGCTGCTGCTGATATGCCACACATAAGGGACCGGTAAAAGATTCATTCGCATTAGCCACAAAAGTTTTTCGTGGCTTTAAGTGGGCATGATGTCGTGTTCCTCATTTGAATATTTAAAACGCCCAAATTCTTTGTAACATTCTAGCAGATGTACATTTCCTGCCAAAAAAAGCCTTTTCAGGATCACTTTGATCTCCAGTTACATTTACAACAATGAATACATGAAACAGATGTTTGGTGGGGATTTGAGAAAAACTTATTTGACAATTAGAAGGATTTTCTCTCTTAAAACTAAAGCTTTGATTTGGATCTAAATCACAGCCGGCAGTTTTCTTCCATTCCACTTTTTTTTTGTTTTTTACATTTGCATGTGTGCATGCAAGCGCGTGTGAGTGGGTCCAATTCAATCTACCAAATAAATGAATAAAATACTTAAGAAGAACCAAGTGGTCCACAAAACTCATGGATAACAGAAAGATTTTTCTCTTGCTTGAAAACACCACAAAATTTCTAATTATTTACAAATGATGATGATTTATTTTTTTTACCTGGGCTACTTGCCAAGATCGCTAGAACTACAGCAGGTATTTACTAAAGGATGAGCATAGTCTACTGCAGAGGTCAGGGCAGTTCTGCAAACAGACACTAGTACAGCAAGTAAGCATGTTGGAAGAGAACAGAAAACACACATTGTCACACGATGACACTGCCAGCTGGCTCTCCCAAGACCGTTTGGAAGAAGCTACAATTTGGCTGGATCTAGAAAACCCAGTCACTTCAGTATCATATGCAGACGGTGCAGACAGGAAGGATGGTCCTTGTTATACAAGGTCTTACTTTGACACACAGGACTCCCCACAGTGATGTACGACCACTCTTCAAAGGTGTCAGAGATGAACGTAGCTGCTGGACAGACTCAATATGTGACCTTCGACCCAAGACGGACCCTTGAACCTCATATTATTTCTTCAACCACTGCGGTACTTGCATACATGTTCCCCCCTGCGTGAGTCTCACGAGTGTGCGCTGACGTATGAGTCATGTTTTCAATGCCTGCTGCTCCATTATTTCTGATTCACTGAACATTTTGAACAGCCGCCTCCAATCAGCATGTTTGAGGGTCTAAAAGTGCTCTCACTTTCACCGCTGATTTGAATAATTGCTCATTCTTGGAGATGAATCATAAACCCTCCGCTGAAATGATTGTGGTGACTCAGAACTGAGCTGGTGTTCCATTTGAGAGTGGACTGAATGAGAGAAAATAAGGTCTATTTTCAATGTGTTGTGACATCAGAAGTCGGGTTGATCAACAATAGTGATAGAAGAGGTGTCTGTAAGTCATGTTTTTGACACCAGCAATGCTCACTGGTTCATATATCACTGGTTTAATGGTGAGAACTGCTCTTTTTAACCCCTTTGAGAGCTCAATTGCAACACTGATCCATGTCATGCATAGAAAAAGTGGTTTTAAATCTGTAAGTATCTTTAAATGCTGGTTTCTATCATAAAGAGCGATTTGATCTTCCACTGTATTTGCGAATCAAAAACTGAATGAAATGACTCTGAAAATACAGCTCTTTAAAACAAGTTTCACAAGGCAACAAATATCAGCCAAATTATGATTTAGGGGTTCAGGTAGTGTTGTTTTTTTTTTTCTCGGAGGAATACATGTGGAATTAAAAAAGATATTCATTTCATCATCGATAAAGATGACCCCGTATATGCAGGTGCTGTCACCATTTCCCAAGTTCAGAATATCACAGGTATCACAGAGGAAAAGCTGGAGAATATAAAAACTAAAAGATCATTTTACAGAGCAGTAAAAAGTCCTGACACTGACCAACCATCAGCCAGAGACAGTGGTGGTTGGAGACTGAAAAGCAGACTTAGATGAAGTGAAATCATTGCAGCCGACTACTCAAAAATGTGAGAGAATAGTGTGTGCGTATATTGATTTCTAAGCATATTATTAAGGAAAAGTTTCGTCCACCTCCTGCTGATTTACTGCAGGGAATGTTCTTGCCACATTTTCCATCTAATACAAATTACTTATGTAACGTCCTCCTCCTCCCAGAGGTCCATGTGAAGCTCCTCACTTGTGAAGGAACAGAGCAGGAAGGGTGGTGGGGCTGATGTCGAGGGACATTTTCATGAGATTTGGGATTCACTTTGAAGATTAACAGGCAAGATATCATCGTTGAGCTTTGCATATTGAAGAACAGAGATACTGCAGTGCGCTGCTGCAAGAGGAACTCCAGGCCATGAGTTAAACACGCACTGAGGCCGATGAGATTAAAACTTTATTTGAGGCTGAAATGTTTGGCTTACTTTAAGAAAAAGCAGGTCAGTAAACTGACAGTCGAAACTGTAAATATAATTGATTTAAAAAACAATGTATGGATTTCCCCCCACGACAATCGGAAGATAATACAGATAAGTGATTCACTAAAAGAAAAAAAACTGTAAGTCACAAATCAAAAATAAGTGGCTTGTATGATGATCAAGATGAAACATTGTCTTCATTGCAAAAGTGTGACAAAAAATGGGGTAAAAATCTGGATGAAAAAAAAAGTGCAACATACCAGCAATCTGATTTTCTCAAAATTCTGCAACATTGGTTGATTGTACAATGTCCACAGGCTGACGCTCGACAACATAAACACACCTACTTGAGGTCTGCAGAGGTGCCGACCTGCTCGACCTCGTGCCTGGTCCAGCGCCATCCATCACAGTCCATCATGCCCAAGGTGAGTGTTAGTGATCAGGCAGGCCTGCTGAGATGGCCCCCGCTCTGAGGTCAGGGTTCAAAGGTCATGCCTGTTCCCACAGTAGCTGAGTGAGTTTGTCTCTTTGCAGCATCATATCAGCGATATATTTGACTCCGCCGAGTGCCTCAGGCTCAGACATCCACGTTGCTGTAACAACGCAAGCAAAAATCCATGTAAACAGAATTTTTCTAAGAAGATTAACTCTAATTTGAAAAGTGCGGGATGCTGCGATGAACAGCAGAGTGCAGAAAGTCAGCCTAAGTTCAAAGATTATTTTTAGCATGTGGATGGCGTCCTTTGCAAATCTGGCAATGCAGAATCTAATACAGGAAAGGTAATTGGTTTTCACATGATCACCGTGGTTCACAGGAAGACGAATCCCTCTTTTAGCAGCATAATGGTTTTGTTGAGCCCTGAGATCTGCAGTGTACAATTGTGCGGAGAGTCTTATAGCAAGTGACGCATGTTTGTATTGAGGTGGGACCTCAGCAAGTGCTTCTAACAGTCTGGAGCAGAAAATAGTGCCGAGATCAGCAGCCGTCAGGTCTGTAGGGAAAATCTGTGAGGTTATGTTATACAAAGTGTCAGAGCCAATGTTGAAGGAAACAATACCATACAACTGGAGAGAGTCAGCCCAAACCTGACACGTTTCTTTTTGGATTTTGTCTACCGTGCTCTTTCTCTTTGTCTCATTCGAAACATCCGGTTTGTCCGCCACCAAAGGGAGGGAGTCGCTATTCAGATTTGGTGTTGATGTTTCTAATGCAACAAAACTCCAATGATGGAACTTCGGAATGAAAGAAATGTGCTTTACATTCTTCACGTCATTTGGTGATGACACTGTTGTTTTTTAAAAATAAATATTATTGAGGTGGATATGAAGGTGACATAGTCTCGATAATACAAAAACGCAAAGGTTTGGATAAATGAGAATAAATGGCACACTGTACCTGACTACCACAGTAAACTGATGAAGATGAGTAATTTGTTAAAACAGTACCATTTTGTAAGTCACGCCTCTCTGACTCCATCACATCACTCCATCCATTTTTTCATTTGTTCCAGTAACTTGGTTCATTAATTGAATTATTCTAACTGGGTTATGAATGCCACTTCACATATAACTGAATATTTCTTGAATGAAACTGAATTAATGAATATATCTCAACACCACCAAAAGGTCAGGTGGAGGTCCAGACGCATCATAACCACTCTGCAAAGCATGGCACATCAACTGCCTTGAATTTGGAACTACTCCTCAGAGAACTACCATGATAACCATGTTTGAGTTATTACATGAATATATATGCATATATAAATGTCCACGCAATAGTAGAGGAGCGGGAAGCACTGTGAAAGGTTCAGGGTTTGAAGACAACAACTTTGTGTTTGAATGAAATCTGTGTCCTCTCGGTGTGAATGTTGTCCGAGTGTGAGTTTCCTCCGTGCACTCTGGTTGCCTCCCACAGTCACAGTCCTACTCAATTGTTGGGCCTAAATTCAAACACACTGGTTTACTATTATATAATGCTGGGCACAGCTTTTCGTACAACAGTCTGACATTTCACATTCTTGCATAGTTGGTCAACTGTTTACTACAGTTGTGTGCACAATGTTTAACTGGCGCATAGTGCGCACAATGACACACAAATTGTTGACACGTATCTAGGGAACATCTTAAATAAAAACACAATTTCCACAGTACAAGCAGTGGCTTCATAATCCAGACAGCGGGTGGTAAATATGTTCATTTGCATTTTCGCTTCATGGATCCCACACTACATATTCAATGGAAAAGTACTAACTGTTGCGCACACGCTATGTTTCCTCTCTTTGAAAGACTCCCTTGCAGAAAGTCACTTTTTAATTTATCATTTTTTTAGCACAGTGGTTTTATTGCACACTAACCTTTAGTGAAGCTGCTATTACTTCTTGACATTTGTCCACGGTGATTTCATTCACCTACACACAGTCACAGTTACAAACTGTGCTGAGGGAAGCGCATTTGTCATGGCCATCAGTTGAGAGAACTCCAGGAGTGTTATTACTTTGAGCCGAGCCATTAAGCTTTTACCCCGTAGCGATCGATAGCAGATGCTGGAGGGGTTGTTTATCTTTTTTTCTTTTATCAGAGCACTGTGGAGGCATGGAGACACTGAGGAACTGGCCAGGGAGGTATATATATATATATATATATGTATACCACCCTGGCCAGTTCCTCAGTTCCTATATATATATATATATGGAGGCATGGAGACACTGAGGAACTGGCCAGGGAGGTATATATATATATATATATATATATATATATATATATATATATATATATATATGTATGTATACCACCCTGGCCAGTTCCTCAGTGTCTCCATGCCTCCATATATATATATATACACACACAGTAGGAACAAGCATAGCAATCATAATTCATTGAAGTCACTGTTCCCTTTGATAAGGCAGGAATCATTACAAGAGGCACCTGGAAAGTGGGAGATGTATAATCAGACAAAGTTGTGTAAACAACCCGTGGCCTCCGAGGGGTTGATTCATTACGGTATTCACTGCATCTTAAAGACCTGCTCTGTGAAGCCCACAAGTTGTGCAGTGTTATTCAACAATGCTAACTCTACCTCTCGCTAGCTTCAATTCTTCGTGTTCTCAAGTTGTTTTTCAAGGCTGCTGTTTTCGTCAGTGAGTCAGTCAGTCACATGTGAATGAGTGCGCGGAGGACAGTTGCGAAAGATGGGAGGCATCGACTGAAGGTTCGCAACGCCGTGAGAACTTGTGATGAAAGCCACTAACAAGGAAGATGAAGCGAGCCGAAAGCTGGGCGATGAAAAACAGCTGCCGTTAAGAGAGCTCTGCTTTTTCTGACTCTGCCTGAGCCGCGTCACCATCCTGTAAACACAGGCGGGTTCACGCATTTGCATCTATTTTCACCTCCTGTTCACACTTTCTGTGGTTTGTATTAAAATTTCAAAACTCCAAACTTAATTCAGTATAACTCATACCAATTTTATTTCTCACATTGTTGAAAGACTGATACAAAAACAACACAGAAATACAGAAACAGACAGGTGTTGTGACTCTCTGCTCAGAGAAAGCGAGTCTTTCAGGTTATGGGTATAATGGAATCAATGAGACACAGACTATATACATTCCCAGCTTGCTTACATCAATGAAATGTTCATGCATGTTGTTCAAGAGTTCCCTGCCTGCATTTGAACTTAGACTTCTCAACATTCTGAAATGCTTCACCTCACTTGCAGCGCAGCAACGTGCTCATCAATGGTATAATTTAGGGTTTGCTTGGGAGGCGTGAATCACATTCTGTTTACTGCTCCAGAACAGAGTCTCGCTGTGCACCTCTTGAAAGGATCCATTGATAGGCCTGAAGCCCGGGCACATCCTGCTGAGCTGCCACTGACGGTGTTAACGATGCTCCGGGGAGACTCCTGTCAGCAGTTTCCATGCTCCGCAAACCGGCAGCCTCCTGGATCAACAGCTTGGAGGTGGCCTGTGGTCACTGTCACTCTGTGTTACAACCACAGTGGGTCAGTAGGAGCCGTGTACTTTGCAATTTATCTGGCTTATTCTCTTCTTCTTTTGTTTCTACTTCCAACCTTGGTCTGACATGGGCCACATAGGGATGTTGGGGGTGGGGGGGATGCCGAGGTCTGGTCAAGAAGAACCTTGAGATGAAAGCCAACAAATATTATTTTAAAGACTGATCATGACCCTGGGACACATCTTTTTCCCCAACTGTGAACCATGTGTGCCCAGTGGGCAGATAATATCTCTCTTATATCTCCTGCCTTCTTCGGAGATCATGCTATGGCCTCCACAGCTGCTGCTGATGTGCTCTTTAGCTCCCAGGATATACTGCAGGAAGTTTGCCAGATTGCTTATGTTATCCCAGTGAGCTCCCTGAGTGCTGCAACCATTTTGACTCGCCCGTGTACTTGTTGCCTGTTTTAACTGCCTGTTGCAAAGTTCCAGGAAGATCGTGTGTAGCGTTGAAGTAAACAGCAGGGTTCGGAACACCTGTATTCTGTCCTGAAGTCGCACGCTGTGCAAACACCCACGCAGAAAATCTTACCCGTCTGTTAGTCATGCTTCGCTCATAATCCAAGTTATAAAATTCAGTTCAGTGTGAGCCTCTGGCCACTCATTAGAGCTGTTTTGAAACATTACTTGCACCGAACCTTTTTTGATACTATTGTTGATTCATTCGCATCTTGTGCTCAAAGCAACTTGATCTAAATGAGTATCACTTCCGTCCAGAAAACAAGCTCTGGACATGAAAACCACACATGACATTCTACTTGCTGTTGTTGTCTGTTTTGTTTGGATTTACACAAGATTTCCTCATTCATTTTCATTGCTTTGGTCACTTGACCGGCTGCAGCCAAAAACCAGCCCAAGCCAGAATTGTTGACTTTATGAAAGACAATGTACAATTGAATCACTGAAATAAATCAATCTTCATGTGCCTATGGTGATGAAATATATTGTCCATTCAAATAGGTGGTTAAATGAAAAGCGATCAAAATACTGAGTTACCTCTGTTGAAGCACAGATGCGGCACAGAAATCTACATGAGTAGATGTTCATCATCACTTGGATGTAAAGTCCAGAAAACATTGTTTTAAATACGCTGCCCTTCCATGTCAGATGCCACATGCAGAGGGAGCGGGACGAAGAACTGCCGACCAATAGGAAGAAGACTAAATAGTCAAACCTTTTTAACACATTTTCTGGTGAATGTTAAAAGGAAATGTTTTATATCGTTTTATATTTTATTTTTATTTTATATCGCACTTAAACACACACGTTTATAGGGTTCAACTCACAGCTGCTTTAATAAACGTGTCCAATGGCGATGAAGTGCATTCTATTCTATGAGCTGTGATTGATGAGGACAGACTGCACAACAAAACACTTGCTTGTAATTTAATTATACCTTTATGTGTTTTTTTTTCCATATTTACATTTTCTTACAGACAAGTCTGTTATGCCAGTAGGGGCGATCAAACACCTAAGATGAAACCTTTCTCCCTTTTTTAACATGTTTCTTTCTGTGTTGACTTTCAACATAAACATTCATGAATGATTCATTTTGGCTGAGAAGAAGAAGAAGGAGCGACACTTTCAAATGTTGCTACGGTGTATCGTGTAATCTGCGCTCCATTGATCTGGGCTTTTGATGTCCTCAAACATGGGTTGTTTGTGGATCAACTTTGACTCTAGGTTGATAAAACCAACCATTGACCCACCGTTCAGAAACCGAGAACTCAGGTCTGTTGTACATAATTTACACTTAAAGTCATGTGGAACAGTAGTTAGAACGCTATAGAATACTAGGATGCTGCTTTGTGTTCGGTGTGTCGCTTCTAAATCGATGCACAGTTAGTTGGTCGTGTAAGTGGTTTTCGATATGCTGTGTGTAAATGTTGCTGTTGTTTCCAATGTAGTGAATTTGGCTCCAGATGAAGCCATTATATTTTAATTTTATTGCATTATATATTTTACATTGCAACATTTGTCTCGGAGAAATGCAAAAGCTACGTCAGTTTCAGATTTTGGATCAAAGGCGGTCCTGGTTTGTTGGGGGATAAGAGAATGAAGGTCCCCCATTACTGGCCTGCAGAGTGAGGCAGAGCACAACCCAAATGAAGTCTAATCGCTTCAATGTATTCCGCAACACATGCTGAATGATTAAAGCAGGAAGCAGCCAGCCTTGATGCCTTTTAATTTCCCCAAAATTGAGATGCTGGCCGGTTGGGTAAACATTGTGATGGAAAAACAATAGAGGTGAAATAAATGACTTGATTTCCAATCCTCACCAGGATGTTGTGTTTTACTCACAGTGTGGACGTGCTAACCCAGACTGCTCTGGTCTTTTCTGAAAAGGGTCAGAGGCTGTGCGAGTGGACAGTTGGCTGAGGTCGGCAAGAGCGAACTCAACATTCTGCAGGTAAGACAACACAAGACGCTCCATAGCCTGCGTTGTAATAAAATGCTTTAGAAAAACACAAAAAGCTTGATAGCAGAAAGTACCATTATTCCATACTAGTTTGTGTCAGTTATCATCCTGAACTGCTTTTATCATCTATGTGCTTAATATACAAAAAAAAAACGTGCATCCTGTCTATTGTGGTTTTCCCAAATCATGTGTGATTAAACATCAAATGCATATTCCATATGCATTTGATGTTTAATCACCATCGTGCCATGACTTCCATGACTCTCACTCATCAGTGTTCCAAAGTTTTGACTGTGATTTCAATTGTTCTTATTGCTTTAGCGTTGCTGCGTCTTGCATCAGCTGCTACCTACAAAACACCCTGGTGTGCACTGACTGTTCACTGTGATAAAACGTCTCTGATTAATAGATAAAAGTAAAATGAACTGGAACACAGTTTTCACATTTTGTTCCTTTCAACAATTTCCACGCACATTGTGCAGGGTGAACGATCAGTGGAAAACTTCCACTCAATTTTGCATCGTATGGGAAACCTATGCTGTTCTTTTGCTCATCTTAAATCTGTTGTGAAATCTGCTTTTAACTAATGTGCAGTGCTTTCTTTCCTCTGTTTCATTTTTAATTCCACTCAAACTAAAACACAATGCCGAAAAAACACTGACGTTCCGAACTTGAGATTTTTGACAATTTCATTGTGAGTGTGTGTAGGTGCGTGTGACAAAACACCACGTTGTGTGGACCTTATGTCTATGTAGGGTCCATTTGACTGGACCCTACAAATAGCCTCAATTTCAGGATGAACTTCAAACTAACTAGGTTATTATAGTTAGGTTTAAGTTTGGTTCAGAGTCCTGGTAAAGGGTAGCCTTTTGTTTCAGGTGGTCAAGTTAAGGGTGAGAGGCTGGGGGAAGCACTGAGCGGTCCCCACAAAGACAGAGCGTGTGTGAGTGTCTATATGCATCTTGTGATGGATTTGCAGCCTGTCCATCCTGACGCTGTACAGCATGCAGCCATCCCATCCCCATAAAACAGCAGTGTCAAACTCAGTCTCCCAAGGGTCCAAAATTTAAACAGTCAGTGTCACAGGCCAAACAAAATGTTATAGTTATTAGCACTTAACTAAAAGTCAAAACAGAACACAACTGCAGTGTCCTTTTCACCATCTGCTCCCCTGTCTTTCCTCAGATTCCTGGTTATAATCTTAACTTGGAAGGCAGCGTGATGAACTCTAACACTGCTGTCTTTGCAGGTCACGATATTACTGTTTGTTTTGGACTTTATATTAATATCAAATTTGATTTTGAGTCACGGTTGAACTGCAGGATCTCCCACCAGGTCTTCAGTAGGACACATTGTCGTAGAGGTAAGAAATGTTTGACGCTAAAGTTCTCTGATTCTCAGCTAGATCAGATCAAGATCTTAGATCTTGAAAACAAGCACTTTGTTGGCTATAAATTGTAACGGATTTTGGCCTGCTTGTCTCCTCGAATCCTTTGGCCTCTGAGACCAAGAGGGAAAATGTTTGTCAAACATCACCCTTCAAGTTGAATATGTTGTAGTTTCTGTTTCAGACTGTTGTTTTATGACAACAATGTTCAGCTATAAAGTCAATGGACCTCACAGAGGAAGACAAAACTCCTAGCTCCAAAACTTGAAGACAACTCCAAACTAAACATGGAACCACATGGGCGTTGCGATGAGGCTATGTTTCCCTGCAGTGATGCAGAGCTTTAGATAAGAATGTCAATAATCTCAGCTCTTCTTATCACGCTGGTGTGCTGACATGACCCTAATCCTGCCGGCTGGGAGATACATTCTTTTAAACCTATATGTGTGCCGCAGAAAATTTGTAAGATCTCACGTGGTGTCACCTCCCTTGAGGACCTTCGGTATTTTTCCTTCCTCTTAACTGTGACCAGAAAGGAATGCTGTGAATGTGTCATCATCCTCTATCATGCTCTTGTCTGCCATTTCATCATTTGTCCATTTCTTCATGCTTCTTTCTACCTGCTTTGTCCAAATGAAAGTGTGAGATGAGCTCAGCCCGCTTTGACATTAGAAGATGGGACTCTTGATGAAACGGCTGATGAAATGGCTTCGGCGATTTTTTTTTTTTTTCCAGATTAGAAAGAAGTCCCTTGAACATCAGTCAGGCTTTGAACATATTTGGAATAGAAAAACAGCCTAAATATCATACTAAAAATAAATATAGTCAATCTTATTTTTCTACTGCAAGTGATCTCTCTACATTATTTAATGTAGAAACAAATATTTGCTCAGTTAATATTTTTAAATTGCATGTCCGCAGATTTTAATGATTTCAGATGGATTCAAGTTTAAGCATGAAAATATGAGTCAAAGCAAAGGCATTTGACACATCTTGGAAAAGAAGGTGAATATATTTCAGCAATAGAAACGTACATTTGGCTCCAATCAGGTTTGTTCACAACATCCACTCACGCTGCTTTTGTCAAACTGCATCTCCAGCCACGACTCCAAATCCACTCACTCGTGAAGTCTCTGCACACGTGCCGGCCTCCTTCCCACCGGCTCTTATGTAAGTGGCATTACTGAATTAATATTTAAGACTTGTTTTGGGGATGGGGCTCCTTGATGCACAGTTCTCTCCTGTGATGATATTTCAATTGAGCTGTTACATCATCTGGATCATGGCCACAGTGGAGATAAAAGAGCCCCGTGAGCCATTAGAGCAGGAAGCACACAGCAGTATGGTCCATGTGATGTGCATTAGCTGCTAACTGGACTGGCTGCTCATTAATATCAATTCTCCTCAACGTGTTTCCAATATCAGGAAGACGGACCAAGCATTCATCCAGGATCTGCATTATTTACCCTCGGTGGATTTGTCAGCTGGTCTTGCAAACACACTGAGCCTCTTCACAGTTGTGTGCGGCTGAGGTTTAAGTACAAGCTCAGAATGCTGAGAGAAATGAGAAGCTCAGCGGTCGCACATGAGCCCTTTTACAACCTGCGTTTTCTCCGCGAGAGAGAAGATGAGAAGGAAGCTGTAGAATCTCTTCGGCCCATTACATCCATGAAAACACACACTACTGAGAGCTCTCTAGTATCTGTGCATTCAGAAGCTGCTCTCATCTTTTATACAGCCAAATTGTTACATGTGATGTTTGCGTAACCATGTGAATTACCATAGTGCGATACATAATGCTGAATAATAATAATAATAATAATATGTGTCTGTCAGAGATCTATCTGATGCTCTTCATTTATTCATTCCTTCCTTTAGCTAGGTACTAGCTTTTTGCTGGTTCAATTCAAGTCATGGGAACACTTCCATTTTCATCAAATGCACGGATTGACTCGTGAGCATCAGGTTTTTTTCAGAATCAGAATCAGAATCAAATTTATTGCCATGGTCAGTGGGGAGCCCACCAACTAGGAAAGTGTTTTGGAATGCTGGAGTGCTGACAGAAAAAATAATAATAATAATAAAATAAAATAAAATAAACAACAAAGGCTGATCACAAATTCAACAGTCTGACGGCCAAGGGGAAGAAGCTGTTCCTGTGACGGGAGGTTCTGGTCTGGATGGACCGTAGCCTCCTGCCAGAGGGAAGAGGAACAAGCAGGATGTCCAGGATGAGAAGGGTCGGCCCTGATCCGACCTGCACGTCTCTGGGTCCTGGAGACATACAGGTCCTGAAGAGGTGGCAGTCTGCAACCGATCACCTTCTCAGCAGATCGTACGATGCGCTGCAGTCTGCTCTTTCACATTTGTGTTCACACTTATTGCTATCTTCTCGTCATAATGGCTCAGGATTTTCGGTTAAGATTTTCTACTCAGTAGTCTGTGGTGAGACAGATGCGGCAGGTGATGACTGAATACGTTGGATCCGTGTAGAACAGTACACAGTACCTGGGCAGATTCACAGGTGTTAATGCTAATGCCAATGTTCCATTCCCTTACGTGACCAACCGGATGGGCTTTGAGACGTCTGACTGAGCTTGACATGGGGATCCATCATCTCTGCTTCTATATCCGCTGAAGTTGCAGTTGGCCAGTCTGTCATAGGCTGTGGCTGCCTTCGCCACACTTCACATGACAAGGGCTACCGCTGGCGAGGCCTCTTCTTAGCGGCTGGCTGGCCATGCGGTGCAGATGTCTGTGAGCACATGTGACAGTCAAGATGGAAACATGCGAAAGTGAAAGTGGTGTATGAGCCCCAAATCACGAGGGCGAATCGAATCTGGGGTTTGTTTTGCCCCTGAGTCCAAGTCAAGTCTCATGTCACTGTTAAGTGCGACTTGAGTGACAGAGTCCAGGCTTCATCTCTGGTGGGCGGAGTCATGGATGGAAACCCGAGAGGAGAGTAGAACCTAACTTGGGAAACCTAACTTCATCAAGCTTTTCTCAAACCTTCCACTCTTTTGATCAGCCAAGCAGGTCGTCTGACTGCGTTTGTCTGTGTCGACAAAATAAGTGTATAACACGTTCTGATTTGGACCCATGAAAGACTAGAGCTGCAGTGTGAGCCATGCTAATTTTCGGCTCTGTCGCTCAAGCAAGTTGGATGCTTCTGCCTCCTGCTATCCAGATCAACTCATCAGAAATTGCCAGTTATATGATATTTCCAATGCTTAAAAACATCGGCCAAGGGCTGCAGTCTCTGAGGGCTTGTTGATAGAATGGTTTTTATATCCATTTCAATCCTTTTCATTGCATGAGGTCTGTTCATTGTGAAAAATGTAGAAAAATATAGTTTTACATGTCCTTCCATGTCTAAATTGAAATGTGTGGCTGCTTGTTAGTTTCTCCATTATTCATTGTATTAATGTGAAATGCAGCTAGCAACTATTGTTCTCTGGTTGTGGAAGAAATGGCTTCTTCAAAGATTTGTTGTCAAGGTCCTCATGTTGGCTCTGGCAAATAAAGAGAGCGACAACCTTCTTGTTATGTAACAATGTTTTGTACTTTTTTTTAAAATGATAAGTGCAGTGGATGGTCGTACGGACAGCAGGGATCCTTCTCCTAAGTGATGAGAATGTACTGACGGTGAATTACTGCGGAGCTGAAATAAAAAAAAAAAAAAAAAGTCAGAGTTGCTTTCATCCTGCTTTTTAAAAGTGCTTAAGTATGAAGGAAGTGACTTGGGCCACTCTGCTACACAAGTTAAACGAAGCTGAAAGATTGTCGATTTCACTTATGAGAGCAACTTTAAGGTTAACAATTGCAATTAGGGTTGACAAGAGGTGGGTGAAGGCAATCTGCAGGGTGAGACTGTGGATCTATAGCCGCGCACATGTAATTAATGCACTGCGCTGTGCGGCGGGCACAGGGCCAAACACCAACTGCAGAATGCTCAGTCTCCCACAGCCTGTGTCGATAGCCGAGCTGACGTGATGTAACTGTACGTGCAGTTTTCCACTCTGTCTCGCCTTTTTATCTCTCCTGCGCACGTGTGGCAAAGATGACCGCGGCCAGCCAGCTGCTTTGCATCATTGTTCCCTCGTCTGCTCGTGTCTCATTGTGCACGCGTGTTTTGGGACAGAGTTGACAGTCCATCAGAGCGGATGTGGTAAATGGAAGTGATGCTCAGGAGGAGAGCCGCCTGGGGAGGAATAAACAGACGGATCTGTGACGCACTTTGACGCACACATCTGGGCGAACAGGGAGAGGCCAGAGCCAGTGCACCGATGGAAGGAGCAAGCAGGGACTGAGAACCTGTAAAATCCTGAGGTAACCAGACAGCGGCAGGACAGCCGCCACATACAGATGAGCCGCAGGAGAGCACTGCAGCTACTTTAATATTTAAACTGGAAGCCGATTCATCTGATCAGTAGGGGAGGCTCATTCAGAAAAGGGAAAAAATGCCAGAAAATCAAATTGGTCAACTTATAGTTAGTCCCGCCCAGGTCCCCAGAGCTGGTCTGGAGCATCTCGATGACGCAGACGACAGATGACTCATTCTTTCAAGTCATTAGGGGAGGATCAACACAAGCACAGAGCTAGCAAAGCACGTTTGAGGCGAGCATGAATTCACATTCACAAGCAAAGTGAATGAAACTGGAGATAAATGCTTCTGAGTTTTAATTTGCTTGGTGATTTTTCTATGCTGCGAATTGAATGAGCCTGAAGTGGGAGCAACTCTCACAGTAGAGGGCAGACGACATCCACCTGTGGACACTGCAGAATTATGCATAATGCGCATCAATAGAACTGTACTGTACTTCCTGTGTGTCCGATAAATAAAGTGAAAATGAAAAGTTTTTGGATTTAGTTCACGTCTGAAACTCAAGGCCCAGGTGCCGAATCCAACTGAATCTGAGGCCTTTGACACCAGTTTCTGGTTATTTTGAACCAACCGGCCATGTTCACAGGAGAGGGAAAACTGGTTCATGGCGGGCACCCAAAAAGGTGTGTTCAAGGTGACATCATTGGCGGGCGTGCCATATTCAATACAATTCAATACAAACGTATGACGCCGTGGTCTTTTATGTCTCATCATCATCAAAAGTCATTAAATTGTCAGATGAAATCCAACACCTTCTGTGAAGCACTTCAGTAACACTTTCAGAATGACCCATCATTTTGCGCGTTGTTTACTCCG
The DNA here is from genome assembly GCF_027744825.2 of Synchiropus splendidus. Lineage (NCBI taxonomy): Eukaryota > Metazoa > Chordata > Actinopteri > Syngnathiformes > Callionymidae > Synchiropus > Synchiropus splendidus. The sequence goes on from NC_071334.1 coordinate 17,860,961, forward strand.
CCCGTGGAACACTTATATGAACATGAGCGGGTTCAATAGAAATCACCATGGTTCTTAGAATCCAGAATTGCATTGGTGCCTGATCCACAACCATAGTTCATAGTTCTTTAAACAATGATTGTCAAAAAAGTACAGATCATCTCAAGAGCTTCAAAGGTTTGTGTATTTACTTTGAATCAGGTGGAACTTAAAGTGGATGTCACTCTATGGTTTTCTTTATTCTTCAGAAGAGGCCCTCATCTCAAACTACTGAAACGCCTACTATGAATAAATGCTGTAAGGCAGGGGTTCTTAACCTTTTTGATCTCGGGGCCCACCTTTCCCCGAACAAATGGCCCCAGAGCCCATTCAATAGAACTGATTCATTACTCTTGATTTCATTTGTGATCAATAACCACATTTAATCTACTTACACATAAACAAACCGAAACCTTGTGTGTTAATGACATGAAACCATGTGATCATCGCAAAGATATTTGTCATTGAAAAGTCCAACCAGCAGCAGAACCAGGTGCAAGTCATGTTCATCAGATGTACTAAAAATACCCTTGATGCAAACTGTGGAGTAAATAGGAAAAAAATGAATATAAAAAAAAAAAAATAATATAATAAAACCATAGCTAAATAGCATAAAATAAAAATAATATATTTTATTTAAACTCCAAAGAAGATATAAGTAAAGTGTAAATGAAAGTTTTGCCATAAAATGTTGTAATTTTCAAAACTGCTTGAATAGGTGACTTCATGAACAGTTTTTATTGTTGGGAGATTGACATCACTTTCTTTATCTTTTTTTCTATTCAAAAACTTCTGTATAGTTGTTAACTAATTTATTAAAACTGAGCGTCTCACGGCCCAAAGGTGTAAACCAAAAAACCTTTCGGTAGATGCTGTTAGGAGTTTACGCACCTTGACTTTTCTTTTTCTGTGTAAAATAAAGCCAAATGAGAATTTTAATCAAAAAATGAAACCCATCTCTCAGAAGGATGTTAGCTTGGACATATCAGAGGAAACAGTTAATTTTCTCTGGACAGCAAAGGTTCTCCAGAATCTGCAGATGTCTCAAATATTTACATTAGGTGTGCTTGGATATTCAATCTCTCTCTCTCTGCTCCTGACTTCCGTTCTGTCCGCGCTGTGGAATAGTTTACGTCCTTCCTGAGAGGTGAAACACGGGGGAATCATTCTAAACACTTCTATTAGATGTATCAGTGGAACATAAATATTTGTCTTGAGGGATGGGAAGGAGGTGAATGAAGGAAGGATCCTGCAGAGGACGCACAAATGCAATCAATTATACCAACATTTCTCTGGACGTCTTAGCTTCATTGATACCCAGTGTAGAAACACATGCAATAACAATGTCTTTTGCCGCCAAACTTTACCATCCTCCAGCAATTTTGAAGTTTTTACTTTACTGCATGCGCTTGTTGATGTAAAAATGGGGTGTAGTTTCGATTGGGAGACACATATTAACCATTCCTGAGCTAATTCATTGCTTATTTATTGTTATTAATCGGTAAACTCTCAACTCTCAGTTTCATCACGGACATCTAAGTTCAGCCCATCAATCCCTTGGATATAAAAAATTCTGGCCTTTGTGCTGATGCTTTGTCATCTCTTTGTTTTTCCTCTGTGTTTGGAGTTGGCTGCTTCATCACCAGTTTGCTGATGCTGGTCACGTGCCTTCTGTTGAATATACACATTGGGTTAGGCTGAGCCAATTTATTTAACACGGCTTGATCTCTCTTTTTCCCTAAACCAACCGCTATGGTCAGTTGTCCCATTTCTATACAGCACAATCAGAATGCCATAGTTTAAAAATGAATGTTAAAATAAATCTACATCCTCATGGCTAATATAAGCCAACATGCCACAATATTTGATAGTGAAACCTTTAACCTTGACACACTGGTGTCTGACTGGACGTACCGGTCAGATCTCTTGAGTATTTAGAAAAAATAGAATTCCCCAACTTTGCATGTTGAATTTAGGATTGACTGTAAATAGATCTGCACCCGACTGACTGTTTCAAGGCCTTCCTCGTACAGGATGGGTGAGCGGTAACGTGACCAGAATAAAGAAAGCTTAGTCGTAATGACAAGAGACTGTTCTCCTTAGTTTACCATCAGTCATGAACACACATCCATCTACACCTGAGGGATGATTGGATTTGCCTTGACATGCTAAATTACCCAGCTGCAGCCTGTTGCTAATTCAATCCAGTGCCACTTAACACTGACTCCCGTCTTGAGTAGTGTCCCAGCGCTCCAGAGAGGCTGGTGGAACTAGAAGATTTCCCCAGCCTGTTTCCTGGGAGGACCTCCGGTTTGGTGGAGATGACCGAGTTACGTCCTGCTCTGAAGTGTGTGGAGCTCACCATAATCGCCCAGACATGGAGAGAAAATAAGCCACAACATGACGATGTCTTTTGTGGTGTCGCGGGCAGTTGACCTGACCTGACCGCAGTCCTCTAGACACACACTCACCAAAGAGCTTTCTGGGCCCTGCCCTGTGTTCTCTGCTTCCAAACATTTAATAACTGCTAACACTGGAATAACAAAATGCCTATAAATACCAGCAGCTCCATTTATAAAGCACCCAAGAGACGTGATCTAAGATTACCCCACAACTGTTACAGCTGATAAAAGTGTCTCTCAGTGAAAGATAGAGTTTGTTTACGCTCCATAAATTGAACTGATACAATCCATAAGAATGTCTTGTTTTTTCCATGAACATGCATTACAGACATCCCTCCTTAATCTTTACCACTCCACAAAACATCCTCCAGTCTACATTCTGAAGGATTTTTTTAAGTTGCTGTTGATGTTGTTCAACCAGAGCGACGCCTCCACCGAGCTTTCTCGTAGACTAATATTTGTGTTTCCACCTCCTCCTTTTCTGTGAACATCTGGACTTCGCACAAGCACAGACTTCCTTGGTGATCCTACGGCATCTTTCATTTCATTGCATACAGAGTGATGAACAGTTTACCACAATCCTAAACAACTGGCCCTGGACCTGCAGCTTGTGATCAGTCAGGTGACTTTTCTAAATCAAACACCACTCTGTCTCCGAATGAATCTGTTATTATTAGTATCTACAATCATCATGTTTGAAGATATTAGTGGGTGATCTGTTTGTCTTTGTCAAAACCCACATTCATACTTAACCACACACTTTGGAAGTCATCAGATAATTCAGTAGTGCAAGACTTACTTACTTCATTATAATGAGAATGTTTATTTAATTAAAAAAAAATACAATAAAACAAAGATAGATTTTAAAATATTGACTTGAATGGCAAGAATGCATCTGCTGTGACATCATATTTTGTCACCTGTTCTATAGGATCACATGACAACTCCAGAAGTGACATGAAGATATGATGGTTGACAATTTTTGCACAATATTTAGAGTCAAGTTTCAAGGGTAGTATGGATGTTTGGACTCTGCTTCACTTTCTTGATGAACTGTCATAATTATTATTATAGTTTTTATTTTGGACAGTTCGTTTCATGCAGGTAAGAATACATTCCTTAAAGTTGTAACAAAAATAATAACAAGTATTAATAATAATAACAACAACAATACTACTACTACTACTACTACTACTACTACTACTACTACTGCTACTACTACTACTACTACTAACAATAATAATAATAATAATGATAATAATAATATAATAATAATAATTACTATTAGTGTTATTAGTATTATTATTTAATCGCCACATTTCCAAAGATCCCCTCAATATACAGTTAGTGTTCTATTTCCGGGCTGAAAAGAATCACAAGCAATAGAGGGAGAGGACTTACACCTTCTGACATCTCCCCTAAAGACTGGTCATCTGGTCATGGGTTGGAGAGCAGAGTTGGAGAGCAGGAGGTGAAGATGGGACATATTTTGGAGGCCAACTGAACTGCCGATTTGTGACTCCACATTTTGGGGCAGGGGGACCGCACAGGAGTTCTCAGCATCTGAAATGCCTGGGGTTAGGGGTTAACCTCTCACCCTGACCCTGGGGGCTGATCATCAGACAACAGTTGAAAATTAATCAAATGTTTGCTTTTCATCTAGCAGAACCTCCGGCACCTCAGCGGAGACCAGTTCAAATGGGTCTGAAGTGAGAAGGGCAGGCCACCATGGTTCCAGTCAGCCCTTTATTTGTCTCAATGCGCTCAGCTTAGTTTATTCATTTTATTAACTTTATTAAGGTCAAGTTAGAAAAGGTGGTCAACAGAAAAACAACTGAAGTTCTCATTTTACAACTTAAATTTTACACATTTACCATTCATTTATTTATTATCTTTTCAAATCTGTTTCAACTAAATAACAAAGCATCACAGGAAGAGGGTTTAAAATTATACGTAATACAATAAAACAATGATAAAAGCTGTGAATTGTTGCGGCAGAACACCAGGCGGGGATGGAAGACCATTTTTGCAGTTTAAATAAAACACATCTTGAGTCTCTGACGCAGCATGCAGCAAGAGAGAACTGACATTTATCGACATTCAGATATGCCAAGCAACAATTTAACCTTTAAATATGATAAAGTCCTGATTCATTTGTGACGTCAGACGTTTCTTGATTATGCAACTTTGTTCAAATTGCCTGCAGTGGACAAGAATAACTCGCAAAGGTTCCCAACTGGTGGTGGTTTATATTCTGTGCTGCTGCCTCAGTGGTTAAGTATGAAGAAAACAGAGTGATGTGGGAGTTGATGGGCTTGTTCTTCCAATCCATATGTGTCAGAGCTGGACCACGGGTCGACTCAAAGCGTGTCCTGATTTCCACCCGTTGATGGAGGTTATTACGGCTGCATCTCCCTCTGGCGTGACAGACCTGTGTGAAGCTGGATCAGAGGAAGAGGAGCTCAGTCATCAGACAGGATTGAGGTCTGACGATGAATTCAGTCACACACCCTCAAGTTTCACGTCGGGTCACCAAGTGTCAGTTACACAAGCTGCTATCACATGCTACGTCATCTTGGGAAGTATTTTCAGGCAGAGTGCTTCATTTAGTGATGTCATTTGCAATGCAAGCCATAAATGAGAAGCTCATTTTTACAAGTGATGATTCAAGGGTTGTTCAGTATCTCTAGGTGGCAGTGTTGCACAAAGGGAGTGCAGCACAGCATACTGTCTACATTGAAAGAAATTCTTATAATACTACAATGAATGGATTCTTTACTGCTTTTGTCAATCAGCAAAGTCATATTATAGATATGTTTAAGATGACTGTCAGAAATTCTATATATGTATATATCGGCTCTATATGTCTGTCAGGAAAACAAGACAGCTCTTTCAATGTGTAAAAAAAAGTGCTGCATTCATTTATATTCAAATTTCCGGCAAATACATCCCTCAGTCTTCCACACACAGAGCTGTCTCTGTGAATTAAACAAGGTCAACACAGACCACAAGTGAAGCTGGGAAAATAAAGAACTTTAAAATAAAAGAACGGCCCAGTACTGAATCAGTAACGGAAATATTAAATATAGAAGTTGTTGTTCAGCCTGGATTTTAGGGCTGCTCTGAGCATGAGAATTTACAGTCACAGAGTTTTGGATCTGAATCCGCACTGAATAATGAATCAATAAATAACTTACAAATGCATAAAGCTGCACATCACATCGCCTAAATGAAGAAAGTCATCAGTGAGCAAAACATTACACAACACTTTCATCAGCAGTGACATAAAGTGCAATGAACCATCATCAAACTTCAAACCAAGGACCTAACTACTGTATGCCCTTAACCAGTAAGCCAAACTGTTGTGATTTAAAAAAATCTATATATAAATTAATAGATAATAAAATAAATATAGATTCCTGCTTCACAACAGCGCCGTCTTTATACTCCACACAAACTCCTCATGCTGCCCCACATTGTTGATGTAGTGATGGAATCCATAAATGTAAAAATCAGTGTGTTGCCCTTAAGATTGAGGAACCTGCACAATCATGGAGTTTTATAATAATACACAGTTATTGGCACAACTCAGGAAACAATGTTCCAATTGTAACGGCTAGTTATTCCCACGTGACATCAAATGTTTACTGATATTTTGCATGCATGAGCAGTTTCTCAAGGTTTTTTTTTCAATTCTTCTACATAACTCATCCATAACAACGATCAAACAGCGATCCGGACTGTTTTACAGCCCTGAAAGGATGAACTCAGAGGCTGTCATGTCATTCTGCCATGAAGTGGATTGATTTGTGTCTGTTAATGGCAGATGAGCGGACCACTGCGTAGCAGCCAACAATCCCATTAACAAACATGTGCTGGACGCCCGATACATGTTGGCTGTTCTGTGTTTGGAAGACTTGCTGAATGTCTGCTGACAAACCGAGTTTATTGCAAACATTTGGGCGTCTTGGTCAGTGTCAGATGTGGGTTTGCTGCCCATCAAAAAAGCCAAATTCTCTGCTCAGATGGCATCCATAACAGCTGATGTGATGCGCCTTGGTGAGAAGAGCTGACCAAATTTTTCCATGAATTCAGATGGTGAAACTGCTTCAATCCTTTCAGCTCATTGAAAACACGTTCTCCGTTTGACAACGCACAGCAATGCAGAGGAAAACAGCATTTATTTTGGATGAATAAATGCACTTTGAATAATTACTGGACAACTTTCCCCACCATTATAATAGTATTGCATCAGTCTTTGAATATTTCTTCAGCTTGTCAGCAGTGGCATGAGCGGAATGCTATCCCAAACCATTTTTTTCAGATCTCCAATTTGGGCTAAGCTCTGAGCGAAAGCTAAACAGGGGTTGGATATTCATGTCCTCAAGGTCCTTCATGCTTTTTGGATTATTCTCCTCCTACCAAACCTCATGTTCGCCGCTCTGCTTTAACATCTGGAGTCTGTTTAGCATCATCAATACCAGAGCTGCTGACACCGCTGCGAAAAATGCAGTGGATTCAGACATTTTTTGGAGTGCAAAAGTAATAAACAACATTCTGAAACGTACAGTTACAGAGCTGGAATTCCCCGGTTATTTGTTTGATTGCGCTCATCTTAGATTTGCTCGTGTGGGAAATTATTTCACACGAGTTGCAGTTCCCAAATGACCATGAAACGTGGAGTATACATAATTACATTGGCGCAGTGTTCTTGTTTAGCTGCCTTCGAGATGTAAAGCATACGTACAACCGAGCCGGATTCTGTGGAGGAGCACTCTGTTGTGTGTACGGGAGTTGCCTGTGTTGACATGAAGCTGTCACACTCCCCCAATGGCCAAAGGATTAGAGGTGAGCAAACACCTCTGTGAAAATGTTTAACACCGGGGCCATGATGACGGATTTACTTGCTGACCAGCGCGGCAGATGAGCACACCATTCACAGTGTGTTGTCACAACTATGACCTTTGTGTCTTTGCCAGTCCCTTCCTCTAACACTGACGCTCGAGGGAGCAGTCCACAGGACACACGTTTGAGTCTCTACCGAGGAAGGGATGAGCTCTGATGGTGTACGGTGGATATATTTGGGTCGCTGACAACTGTGAAATGCTTAATTGAATTTGCATGACAGACGTGTGCTCAAGATACCTGATGTGTTCTGCGTGAACGGGCTCCTCTTGATTGCGCCAAATTTCATGCAGCTGCCTTTGTGGGGCTTATGGGGGTCTACACAGAGGAGGGTGGGAGTTCCTGGGCACAAATCCCGTAACACTAAAACATGTCTGAGGCCGTCTGTCACAAACCTAATGACTTCAGCAGACTTTCTCCCACTGTGATGCAAGAGTCATAAAACGCACCCGGTTTAGAAGCAGAAACATGGATTCTACATTTGCAGCGGGCCTTTTTGGAACAGGAATATTCAGCAGTTTATCACAGTTATACACACACTTCTGACTCACATCTATCAGACAAACCTTGTTACTTTTATTGCAAAAGTGCTGAGAGCAGAATTGAGTTGTGTTACAACTTCCATTTTGTAGCCAAGAAAAAGAAAAAAACACAACTACTGATTTACTTTTTGCCCATAGTATGTTTGTTTTCCAACATTGTTTCAAGGAGTTGCGTATGCTTCATTGTAATAAGGTGAGAGGTGCCCACCCACTGGTGAGATTTTGTCTCTTGCTTGACATGGGTGGAACATAGTCATGCAGACAAGGCCCAATCCAAATCCAGGATTGTCCGGGCCTCTTGTTCTTTCGCTGCCTCCCAGTATCGTAGCCTCTGATAAGAACACGTAAATGGTGGGAATAAATGATTTCTCCAATGGGCTTTGTCAGACAAGGTGTTTGCACAACAGAATGAACAAGGGCATGAGTAAAAGTAAACAATATATTGCATATTTGAGCTCCTGATACAAAAAAGCGCAAAGTGCATCTTACACTTCGATGAGTCTGACACTTATGGGTTTCTCCACCCTCAAAATCCAAGAAATTAATTAGCTAAAAAATTGTCATGACATAGAATGTTACAGACAAATGATGCCGTGGATCATCTTGACTGAGTTAAAAAAAATTTTTTTTTTTTTTGATGCATTTAGTATGTTTGATGCTGTTAATTAAACTGTTAGAAATTTAACTGTACTTATACATAACACAATATTTTTTTACATTCCAAACTCAGAGTCACACAAGAGCTGGGCCTAACATTTTGAAGAGTTGAAACTATACTTTTGTCAAATATTTTTAGACAATTGTGCAAAAACAAACACATAAAAAAACAATTATGTAAACATTATTTGAAGTTGTTTTTGCTTACTTCATTTATTTATTTTGTCCATTTGGATGTTTTGAATTTCATTAACAATATAATCACACCTGATTCATAAAGAAAGTTTTTTTTGTCTTGATTTGTTATTGTTGAAATCCAAACGTGATGTTAGTTTTTTTTTTTTTTTTTACATATTTTAATGACTCATTATTCAGGGTCACCTTTGTAAGTGGTCTCTTTTTCTTTCTTCAATGCTAAGATTTTCACTTTTAATGACTTTGATTCCCACACTTATTATGTCCTGCTCTGACTTACTATTTTCCGCAATTAAATTCAGTCAAATTTCCCAGCATGTGCCTGTTAACATCCTTATCTCTTCCTTCTTTCCTCCCACTGAGAGGAGGTGGAGTCATTTTATTAATCCCAGCCGCACATGGACCCGGAAGCCTCCCAAGTTAAATGGGTCCCTTGCTGAATCAGGGTGTTTTAAGTGTTAACTTCAAGTCATTTTTCTTTCATAGTCTGTCTGACAAAAGCTGTCATCCGAAAGCATCCAGGCAGGTCCAGACGCAGACGGCAGGTCATTACGTTTTCTTTCAGACTGATGTTTTTAATCTGGCTGGGGTGGGAGCGACAGGTCGGGCCAATAGCAGATATGACAGAGATGATTCTCAGTGCCACAGAGGTCGTTGTCATTTGAAGCTTGTACCCGTCCACTGTAATAGGTCAGCTGCTCACCAAAGACACATTCCCCAACACCGTCACCATGGATACCAAATGTCAGGACAGGGGAGTCGTCACCAGGTCTGGGATGAACTCTGTGTTAGAGAGAAAATATGTGGAAGGATATTAATGGTAGAGAAAGACCATCAAATTAATGTAATGTTGGTGAAAAGTCTTGTTGTTGTTGCTCAAAAATGACTGCATGAAAGGAACCTGGGGCCATTCTGGGTTTGTCATCCTCATGAATTCTGGTTTGGCCAATGAATTATCCATGAAGTATTTTAGTTTCCTCATTATTGGGCTACACAAACAAGCGGGATGTTGATAAACAAAGCAACTCACCCTGGTCGCGATCAGGTGGTGCATTACAATTGAAAGAGTAGCTTCATCACAGCGAGGAGGGTGAGACTCCCTGCTCGGTGAAATGCAATGGTGACATTTGGAACAGAGGATCAGAGAACAAAAGTTAGAGGCGGATCATGACTAGAATCTTCAGTATATGGTTGTTTTCTGTTTTTATGTGATGTTTTCTTCGGTCAAAATATTTCCTCTCCTCCTAGAAAAAGGCAGACACTTCCCTGTCTTTTTCTCTTTCAATGGAAATTGCCACATCCTGGATCTAATGCATTTCCTGCCAAGTGCCTCCAGGGCATTTTCTGTTTGCAGAAGTTACCCATGCTGTTTATTCTGCTGAGACAGAAAGGGAATCCTGCCCTCATGATGGAGACAGCGATGAACTTCTGACAAGCAGATCGGACTGACAGCGCCACAAAAGCTGTTTTCTTAGCGAGACAACAGAGAACGAAAGCAGATAAGAGACACTGCACAGTCATCGGACTGATCAATGATATTAATTCAGAAAAAAAACAATTTAATAATTAATGAACTGTGCTATTTAGCGAGTGACAAACCAAACCACATCCATAACAAGTATGTGAAATAAAGCAGAAACATAGCCATGAGTCAACACAAGCTTAAAGTAATGCATAGCACTCTGAGGCCACCAGCATCTCAAATTCTTCATGTTGGTAGTTCCTACAACAAACACATTCATCATGAAGTGGTGATTCCACAACGCGCATATAGAGGGCAGTGTTTGGCTTCCCATGTTCCCACAGAAATGCCGCTCTCCTGTCTGAATTTAGTTAAAAATAGAAGTTGCACGAGGAAATCATTCTCCAATTATGTTCACGTTTATTTCAGCACTTTCCAGGTCTTGGAGTGATGGTGATGTCTACGGCGGCTCTTTAGTCTCCTTTGAAGAGACTCGTTGAGCGCGTCTTAAGAAGAGTCCTGAGTACATCTGTCTCTCTTGAGGAGTTAAGAGTGCTGTGGTTTTTGTAAGCGGCCTCATTTACGCCAAGAGTTTGTGTCTCCATCGAGCTCTCTGCTCCGACTCAGACCCACGGGGAACAATGCATGTGCCAGACTTTGATCATCTGGAGCTCACAGAGGACAGACCTTCATGAAAAGAGAAAAAAAAAAAAAACTGTTCATTTTTAACATGAGACTTCTGCACGTGTTCACAATGAAGGCTGCTGCACAGATGTGGTTTTGATTCAACGAAAAGTCTTTTATTTATGTTTGAACGTGTTTCCAACTCTAAATCATGACTTAATGCTTTATTTTCAAGTTGAAGACATGAAAAGTGAGGCACTTCTATCAGTTATTCTAGAACTCAAGCTGTTTTGTTTGAGTTAAGAGTCCAGAAGAATGAAATATGAGTCTGATGTCACTGCTCCCGAGGGGTTCACGTTCATACAGCCTGTGCTATTACTTTTATGTTGCTGCAATCGAGTCTAATAAGAGCTGAGATGACTGTATCAAAGATGGCCGATGATGGAGCGTTTTCCTATTCAACAACGGCACACAAGCCCCAGTCTGGTCCTGCTGCACATCATTTTTAGCTGTCTCAGTGAAACAAAGCAAAAGCTAAGATCCCTCTGAAGTAATGAGAATTTTTACCAAACTAAAAAAAATAAATAAATTAACAAATAGATAGACTGGAGGCAGAGCTGGAGGTAGCAGAGATGAAGATGCTGAGGTTCTCTCTGGGAGTGAGCAGGATGGATAAGATCAGGAAGCAGTAGATCAGAGGGACAGCACATGTGGTCAGGTGTTTAGGAGACAAAGTCAGAGAGGCTAGATGGAGATGGTTTGGACATGTACAGAGGAGAGATAGTCAGTACATTGGGAGGAAGATGTTGAGGTTGGAACTGCCAAAAAGGCCAAAGAGGAGATTTATGGAGGTGGTGAAGAAGGACATGAGGTTTGTAGGTTTGAGAGAAGAGGAAGCAGAGGACGGGGTGAGATGGAGGAAGATGATCTGCTGTGGCGTCCCCTGAAGGGAGAAGACGAAAGGAAAAGAAAGACAGTTTATATACGATCACAGTGAAATATCAGATTTTCTAACTGTCGGAAAAAATGTCTGCAAACTATTTTAGTACTTGCTTATGAACGCAAAGTTCAGTGTGTGTCCTCGTGAAGCTATACTTGTGAGGTCCAGTCTTGGAGATACACCTACTTGTGGGCACTTTTTGCTGGTTTAGTCTCAATTTGAGGATTAAAACTTAAAAATAACGGGGTCATAATTTTTTAAGTATGTTTTTTTTTTTAGAATTTAAGTTTGGTTTAAGCACTAGTTAAGGTTAGCCATTTGTTTTTTATGGTTAGGTTCTGAGTGAGAGGCTGGGGAAAGTATGAAAGTCAATGAAACGTCCCCACGAAATGTATATCTCTGTGTGCGTAGAGGCATGCTTTGTCTTACTGTACAGTATGAGGACCAAGTCTTGACAAGCCACCTTCTCACCTTCTCTTCATTTTGGCCTGTCCTTTGTGGCACTCTTCAAAATAGGGCTTCAAAATAACTTAGTATTTATAATTGGGTTAAGAGTCCTGGTTATGCTTAGCCATTTGTTTAGGATAGTTAGGTTCAGCATGAGAGGCTGAGGAAACCATTAGAGGCTGAGGAGTCCCCACAAAGATGGCATGACAAACCTGTGTGTGTGTGTGTCTGGTTGGTGGACTTATGTGAGCATGTATCAGTCAGACAGCAGGTCTGGGATCAGGCTGCTGTTGTGAGTCTGGCACAGACTAAACAGGAAACAGAACACCTCACTGTGCACAGTCACAGTTTATACACTTGTCCAAGACTGGAGCTAAACAACCGTAAATGTTTGTCATAAAACATCACCACAAAAACAACATTACGAAGAGTCAGTTTTCTTGTTGTCATGTGATGGCGTGGATAAAGGACAAGGATGTCATCGAACTCTGGAATATTAGAAGTTGATGTTTATTTCTATCAGCACTCTGAGTTGCGACAGATGACATCCGTTTCTTTCATATTTACTGTAACTCATTTTCCAACTATTGGTTGGGTGGCGCCAAAGCCATACTGTTTTTTGATATTTCTCAAGTCAAAATGTCTTAAAAAAATTTTTTTTAAATCTTGCCGCTTCACCAACAATGTACTGACTGGTTATTATCACCATTTAAACCACATCGAGTCCTTTAAATGGGGTAAAACTGTGTGGTGGTTTGAACACTCAATGAAAAAAAGAACAGCAACAATAGCCTAGTGTTTTGCTGCAGAGTAAAACAATAGAGCTCCAGCACAACTTCCAAGCTCTGAATATATGTCATGTGTAATTGTGATCAGTGGATTTGTGTAATTCTTCTGTGCTGTCTGTCAGCGGCGTCTTTGTGCCGCAGCGCTTATAAAAGGAGGATCAGGCTCTATAATGGGACCCTCTCTGTGGGCTCTGGACCGCTGCCAAAGAGCCCAAACTTTTCTCCATGGCTGTTGGTTTAGCCGTTGATCCCTGGAAGTGGCGACGGAGGCCTGGCCCGACTTGGTATCGCAATATGTGTTTGGTTTTCCTGCGGTCGATATTTTTGTGACTTTAGAATCAGATCTTTCATTCTGATAGCATTTCTTTCCAACCCTCCTTAAAACAGTCCTCATTTGGCGGTGGGAGCTGCACTTTAATGTCAGCGTCTGCCGCAACATGCCATTCTCCGTAAACAGAGTCCCTCCTGACTTGGCTCTTACCAACTCATGCTGACCTCCTACACACGGTCACAGACCATCAGCGATTATGGCTGCTCATTGTCAAACTCTCTAATCACAGGCAGACGTGAACATGTCAGCAGGAGCCAAAGAAAACCGTCGGGACAGTGTGACGACCTCCGGGTGAACAACTAACTGTATTCATTTATTTTCAATTTCTTAACTATGACCAGTTCCATCACTGGATCTAATCTTTCAATGTAAACGTGACCTCAGTCATACCTGGCCAAGATGTTCCCTGCCAGGACTGAGGACGTAGTTTCTTCTAAAAACTGTAGTTCCACTTTATTGCTTTCCATGAGCAGAGAAGCAGTGGTTCAACTTCAAGTCGGGGTTGCTCAAAGAACAACAAATCTTCCGAATCTCATTTCCAAATTCTGGCTGCATCAATGATCCTTATTTCATTAATATGGTAGGAATCATGTAACAGATCAATTGAAGGTGCAAGAGAAGGTGTTTGTGACTTTTTTTAAATAATATATCTTGAAGAAGTGACTGCTAGAAATTTAAACTTTACTAAGTAATGGTGGCTTTATTGCATATTTAACCATGCATTTTACAAATAATAATAACAATAACAACAATTTTCTTCTTCTTTTCTTCTTTTTCTTCTTCCCCTTCTTCTTCTTCTTCTTCTTCTTCTTCTCCTTCTCCTTCTCCTTCTCCTTCTTCTTCTTCTTCTTCTTCTTATTATTATTATTATTAATAAAATTCAGAGCAAAATGCACAACAATGCCATCTTTATTATTATTAATAAATACACAATTTTAATATTGTTCCACTTGATTTTTGTTCCAATGTTTTTCATTTTGAAAATTTCACGATGTATTTAATAATTAAAACAGTGCAGTGATTATGTGTATACTGTAGGTCAAGAATGAAAATATAATGAAAAACTAAATAAAAAAAACATATAGGACAAAACCAAAAACAATAAAGTAACCACTCAATCTATCTAGATTACCTCCTACTCGATTACCCAACAGTTGACTTTAGTAAAGGTGGAAAAACATAGAAGCCGTCAGGAGCCATCAGGAGTGTCACAAACATTGTGTTTTGCACTCTTCAAGTTTGTGGCCTGGTTAGAAGAAATACCTGTGTGAAGTACGTCTTTTTCCTCCATCGTGAACCGACGCACTAGCGCAGGGGTGGTCAACCGGTCAGAGGCTAAGAGCCACATTGTTTCACTGTGTTGATGAAAAGAGCCACATCATATCAAGCGACATAGATAGAACTGTTTTTTATATATATATATATATATATTATTAATCTGTGTGTGTGAGCAACGCTGTAGACTGGAGCGTCTCAAAACATGAAACTAAGTCATGTAAATCGCGTTGATCGTGGATCTGATGACGGTCCAAGTGTTAGGACCGTGACTCACATCGCCATTGAACAAGCATGTGCGGCGAGGTTTATTGTTTATGTTTCAAAGTTGATGTTTTCAAAGTTAAACGCAAGTCAAAGTGTTTGAACAATATTTCGACATAGCTCTTACTTTTTAGTTTTATTTGGTGGATAAACGATCATCTCAACAGCAACCTGACAAAAATCACAGCCAATTCTGCGGAGTAGTGAAGAGCCACATGAAAAAGGGGAAAGAGGCGTACGCGGCTCGGGAGCCACGGGTTGGCCAGCCCTGCACTAGCGTAAACCTCAGTGGACGGATGTCATCGTCTCATCCACTGATGAGGCTGATCCTTTTTTCACGGTGTGAGGGCAACAGATAAACCCACCCAACCAACTCCCCAGCCCCGGGCCCAGCCACCCCGCCATGAAAAGTGTTATGAATGTATGTGTCTTAATTCTCTTCTACTAATGTCTGTGGGTGGCAAAATTAGGGTGGGCTGTGCAGGGAGCACTTAAATAGAAAACCATGTCCAGTTTAACCGAGCTGCTCTAAGCCGATTTTTTAAGGTCACATTGGCACCAATGGGGGATTAGTTTGGTTCAGATCAATGTCTGATTGGAATCTTTCTCTCTGCCATTGCCTCCCTCTGTCCCTGGAGAAAGCAGCCAAAGTCTTACGATTTGTACTTGGTGAGAAGAAAGACTCTCCCCTCCCATGGAGGACAAAGACTCACATTAGCTCAGTATTGCTGTTTTTTTCTCCTTCAGCAGTTAAGCTGCCGGCCAGAAAGGATCAAACGCATGAAGACATGACCGGAGACGGCAACCTTCCGCAGCTGCTGAGGCTACCGTGTCTCTGGATGCTTGCAAGCGTGTTTGTCATGCAGGATTTTATCTGCAGACTTTGTCAATGTGCATCTATTAACTATTTATTTGCGGGAATCGGAACAAACGTCTTTCATGTAGCTGTTTGCCATGTTTTTCCCACAGACCACACTATGAATTACAGAAGTGAATTTCTCACAACTGCCACCCACCACGGTTTGGATCTGCACTTCACACCACCTTTTGTCAATCATGTGTTCAAACTGTTTTTTCTGCTCCACAAATGTCTCACAGGTTCAACTTGTTGGATGGAATACCAGTACATGTCGAACAAACACTGTACTACACTATACTATGCTAAAATGTACTATACCTTAAATTCACTTAATGCTCCTGCTCGTCATTATCCGTGTCCTTATTTGTAAATAAATAGCATGGAATGGAACAGCTTCGATGGGTCAGGAACTTGGTCCTCCAAGAGAGGCGCAGAGGCGCTCCCCTGCTCTGGTCCAAATTCCTACTGGAGGCCTCCCTTAAGAGAACTAAACGGACAGCCATCAGTGAAGAGCATATATTCTATCTGAGGTCTCTGATGACATTGCTGGGGAACAGTTGCCTCGAAGGGCTGGAGGGGATTTCTGTGGAGAAGGACGTTGGAATGACTAGGAAACACCAGATTAGAAATATATCAAAGAAGTATATCGCCTGTGACAAGTCATGTCAAAAATTGTCTTTAATTTAAAAAAAAAAAGAGAGAGTTGCACACTGGATGTGAACCAGCCACCTCATGACTCTGCACGAAGCACTATACTACGCCAAAGTGAAGTGCCTCAGAGCGCATCCTTGCTAGCCAGAACTTAGCTTTGTCTGAATTGACGCCTCTGAAGAAGAAGAAAAAGATGAGTTTGACCATCAACAAGTGTCAAAACAATGTCCATCCATTTTTGAGTAATTTACATTTGAGAGTGAGCCCAATAATATGTTGTAAAGGATTGTGGGGTCGATGACACACTGCACCAGTGGGCTTCATTGAGCGATGTATCTCTCAGGATTATATATTTTCATGAGAGATGTGTATTTCGAATTGTGAGTGAGAGGGACATGTACTTTCTTGAAGACCTCGATACAAAGGTTCATCTGACATTTTTTGTGGTCTATGTCACTCTTTCAACGTAAAGCAGAGCAAAAAGTGTTTTGATGCAAAGCTACTCTGTGAGTATGTGAGAGTTGAGATACAGAAACAAAAAATAAATACAGTGAGGCCACTTGACTTCAATGTATTTTTTCTGTCGCATCTGAAGAGTTTAATGCAGTGACTGAGTTGATGATCACAAAAGAAAGTGAGACTTTTGATAATTTGGAAAAACCTCTAGAGACCCTCTGCACACAAACATTCATAAATGCTGCTGTGAATTGCACTAATTATTATTTTTTTATTATTATGTTGTGATTTCTTTTAAAGATACTTGCGCATAAAAGAGCGGCTGTTTTTTATTGACAATACAAAGACCGTTCAAGGAAACTTAATTAAGGAACCAATTTTGATGTAGATAAACATTAGTATAAGAGCATTATGTGTGAACAGTCTAAGGACTGTTGTCTCCTGACACCAGCGTCTCAAGTGATCTCCGACAAGTGTACTAGAAGAGTCTTGAGCCTATTTGGACTGCTGCCTGCACATGGAACACTCCTCCCCTTCAGTTTAAGGCCATTGAGAGCCTCAGCAGCTGGGAGTGTTTGCCGCCTTGTAGTACACTGGTGAGGGTTAGTTAAACCACGGTCACAGGTCAGAGGTCAACCTCAGTGTCTGTGTAGAATAGGTTTAATTGACACAAAAGCAAATAGCTCGGTCTTGTGCTGGCAACTTTAACGAGGACGCCAGATGATACTTTTCCTTACAGCAGTGGAAGAAGGATTCAGGAGTGTCGCACTGAGCATCACTCATGAATTATAATATGTAAACCACACATTTCATATTTGAGTCAGTGCCATTTTTATAGCCATTTCTATAGATGTATTTGTAAAATAGAGTCAAATAATGTTCATGCTGTTGTTTCAATAGGTTTCTGATTTAAATGGCAGAAGTGTTTTACCTCTGTGCAAATCAAGTCGTTCATGTTTGTCACAATATTAGTCTGCACTTGAACACACCGCTGTAGTAGCAGCCATTGTCGAAAATGGCAAGTAACTCACTATGTATTCCATTATGAATCCCTAAACTATCTTAATCCATTTGAAGGGGTAAAACTGCTCATCAGAAAAGTCGCTCCACCATCGTAGGCTACAATATTATATATGTCATAAGACGACAGCCCTTTCTGACGCTCAAAAGCTCATGCATTCACAGCTCTGACCACGATGAAACGTGACCCATGTGTAGATTGAGGTTTTCACCATATGTGACTGTTTTTATTCACCATGTCATTTATCCATGAAAGAAAACACGTCCAGGTGATTCTAAATGTTGGAGGTGGCTGTGGCCAGAGTCATAACTGTAACAACAATGATGGCCTGCTCACTAGCAGAAGAGACTTCAGAATCAGAAACAACTTTATTGCCATGGTCAATAAAGTGGGGATCCCACCAACTAGTGCTTTGGATTAAAGTGCTGTCATGAATAAAATAAAATAAAATAAAATAAAATAAAATCCACAGCACTGCCTGAGACATGCAGCAGAGGACCACATCTCCCAATTCATAGCGAACAAGAAAGCCACCCCCACAGTAGGAGTACCATACCTGGTCACTTATTTTCAAAACAAACCTGCTGCCTAAATCAAATACTTCCAAACTAAGTCACCCATTGAACTTACTACCGAGAAGCTCTGGTGGAACCCAAGACTGCGGCTCGCCTGATCTTCTGAGTCGTAGGTGTGAATAAAAGCAGTTAAATGGCCGTCAACTCACGCGCTGTAAAAAAACATTGTTATGAAATTGTCCCATTATCACACCTCATCTTAAGAGCTCTCCCTAAAAAGCGGTTGATTCATTTTGTAAAAATGTTTGTTTAACTTTGTCCTTGAGTTTGGGGAATGTCAAAAAGATTGACACCGCACCTGTGAGCTGTCTCCAAAAGAGCCACCCAGACTGAGAAGAGGGGTGAGTGTAGTACGAGGACCGGCTGCCCAAGGCTTCCCGTCTCTGCAAACCACTTCAGTTCTCACTTGAGTGCCTCTGTTTGGGCCTTAACCCACACAGACTCCCACCTAACAGCTTCAGATTGAAATTCTTCCACTAGGCAAGACCCCGTGGCCCCCTCCACTCTCCGGCGCTCGGCACACACCAAGAAGCATTCAAAACGCATTAACGCCAAATCAATGGGGAACAGTGAAAAAAGCAAAAAAGGAGAAAAGAAAAATCTCCTTAGCAACATAATCTGGGCTGCCTGACGGGAGAGGAGAAAGGAGAGGAAAAAGAAAGAGGTGGTGGAGCCGTTTAGGTAGCAAGGAAGAGTTGAACACAAAAGCTGGACACACAGACGGCAACAAAATTGAAAATTAACACAGAAGAAACTGTTCCCTTTTTTTTGGCGGGGGGGGGAGAAAATTCTCTTCTAATGATTCTGAAACCTTCTCTGAGCCAGCCCCCTTACCCCTTCACTGTACTCCCTCCCCCGCCAAAAAAAAAAACAAAAAACAAAATGATACTGATTTATCTTACGAATCATTCTCTGGGTTAAGTTGCTTTATTATATTTAGTTCCCGTGGTTATCACTTTAGTTTTCAGAGCCTCACTTCAGAGGCTGGTTCCAAACTCTGGCCTTGGCGTAAATACGCAATTGACGAGTTTACGACAAAGAAACATGAGCTCAAAAGTTGGATTTTTTTTAACAAAAGAAAAGACAACAAAAAAATGCCCAACAAAAAGATAAAATCAGCTAAGGCCTAGAGTTACCTGAAATTTCTGGCAGCAGTGATTTCCCTCTTTATTAGTGCACCTGAACACAACATAACAGTTGGAGATGTTCTTGATCACCCACTGCGTATTCATGTGTATTTCATTCATTGGAAGTAGTAAGTCTGTTTTAAAAAGCCATAAATTCCTAATACCAGATTTAATAAATTTCAAAGTTGGTCATGAATCAAGATTTTAAAAAAATATGCAACAACCGCTTTTTGAAACTCAAAAGGTAAAAAACTTCTTGGTGTCAAAACAAATCTCAGGAGTCTTATTATAATTATGTACAAATGTATTTAAGTTGGGTATGTCCATGGATTGGACTGTGAACGGCATTGACATCATTTCATAACGTCGGTTCATTCAAGTCTCATAATGCATGACAACTGTTGGGACTGTAGCATCACAGCATTACAGTCAAAGGTTTAACCCATATAATCCTGTTAGGACTGGACACTATTTCTGAACTCATCTCTTGTTGCCGGAATTCTCCACCAGTCACCAAAAAGGTCTGATCCGGACCTTGCCTTCGGATCTTGATCAAACCACTTGGCACTCGGTTGTTTGCAGACCTTATCTACATGTTGGCTTGTTGGGGGTTTAAGTCGTCTCGTCTGGAGCCTCTGGACAAACACTTCAGTTGACTTAAAGACCATAAGCTGGTGTGAATGAGGAAAATATCTCAGAGTGAATCGTTTGGTCAAGCAAAGTCAAAAATAAATAAAGAAATAAGAGTGCATTATATTCCTCTGTTAATTGTGTGCAATTAGCATGGATCAGCAAATCTGGCCACCAGCAGCCCTTTGAATGACCTCTGACCTTTACTACATGATCAGCTCTTTGAGAGGAGGGCCTGCTTTAATTAGGAGGTCATTAAGAGCCAGCCGAACCCACCATGGGACCCTGGGAAGCCTCCACTTGGTCCCAACTGCAAAGATCCATTTAGCTGATCGCAGTGTAAAACTGCGCATTTGGATCCTATTTCGTATCATTGTTTTTGTCTGTGATACTGTCCTTTACAACATGTAAAAGTACCATAAACCATGAGTTGATTCAGGGTTGACTCGTGTTTGAAAGGTGAAAAGAAGGTTAGACGGCGACCCAATGAAGTACTGAGAAAGTCAAAACAACAAAATATGAAAGGCGGTGAATAACAGAGGAGAGTCCAAAGGGAAGAAACAACAAAGTCAAATAGAGTATAAAGGTGGCGAAAATAGATGACAAGGGACGGAGTGATTCCAAAGCCCTTATTCAAGCCTCTGATTTCACAGTGGCACAAAGAGCTTTGGGGACGTTTCATCCTTTTCACATTTCTTCTGCGTTTATTCAGTGTTATTCTGCAGTGCGCTGTCTCTTATATGGGAGAGGGAGCGCTGCCCAGAGAGGAGTCAGCTCCATTCACAGCTTTATAAATCACCTCAGCATGCACAGACCATAGCCAATCGGCCAATTACGCCCCCCTGACACACCGGGGCTGATAAAGAAGGCGCCGGACAATGGGATCACAGGCCAGATAAACGACCCTTTAATGAAGTCGCCCACTAAACAGGCCAAAACCGCGCGCCCCACTTACGTATTCCATCATGCCGTTGCCCTCACATTTCCTCTTGCTCAGCCGCCACGTCAGGCACAGCTGGGGAGAAGGAGACACAGGGAAGCGAAGCAGAGTGAGAGAAAACCAAGAGAAAAATGACTCTGCGCTCTGACATCGCCGAGCCCCCCGCCCAAGGCCCCTTTCAGACTTTTGGTCGAACAAAAGCATCTGTTGCCATACTGTGCCGCTCAGACCCCCCCCTCCACACATTTACTCAGGAAGGCCATGGAGCCTTGCAGGAGTTAGAAAAGGCACCACGGCGCCGTATGCAGCTGAGGCTGCTCACCTTGTGGTGCAACCTATTGTGAGTCTCCATCCAGGAGCGTCTCCATCCATCTTTGTGTCTCCAGACCAATGGAGAGAGTGGGATAAACTCTGTATGACAGAGTGAGAGCGAGGGTCACAAGACTGCAGCTGCAGGTTGAATAGAGGGAATGAAGGGATGATGTGTGAGAGAGTGAAGAGGCAGCTGCATGGTGGTCCCACCCCTCCAGCTCTTCACCAGAGGTTTGCTTGGATTCATCTTCGGACGGCGGTGCTAAATATAACCGAATATCCTGGTCAGAAATACAATGAGTGCTATTTGCAGGTTCTTAAAATACAAAATACATATCTTCACTCAGATTTAAATTGAATATGAGTCAAGTATGGTTGAATGTGAGTCATTCAACATTTAAGACATGGAACACAAGGGTGCCGTGATCACCAATGAGTGCAGGAAACACTTCTTTAATGCTCAAAAGGTATGCAATTGTATGCTCAATTAAATGTAGGTAAAATTGTTGCATAAAAATTCATGGATTTTCTTGTTCACTCGGCATTGAACTTCTCCCCTTACAACAGTACTGGCTCACAACTTGTGTAATCTCTCCATCTCGTCCAGCTCCACCAGGTGGTCTCCGTCCAAGTGGACATGGCTGGACTCCATTCAAAGAAGGATGAGCTAACTTCCTCCTGTCTTTTAAAATAAGCAGCGGCCTGAGGACTGTGAGGTGAAGAAAATGGATGGGAAAACTGAGAGAGCTTTGCATTCAGGCCAAACAGTCTTTTTGTTGGAACAGTGCAGTGACACAGAACTCATGGCCGCTACTTGTTCTCACTAATCTCACAAATAGTGATTCCCCTCCAGACTTTTCTGATGTGAGTAGTTTCCATGCGTCGTCATCTCAGAACCAGCAGTGTTAATGAAATCTCTGGTCACTGAATCACAGAGCAGTATCTGGATCATTGTATGTACCAGTCACGACTCTGGCAGGGGACAAATATCATGACCTCACATGCCCTTGCGCAGCAAGGACACAATGTGTGTTAAAGTCAAGGCTCGGGGCCAAATCTGGCCCAACAAGTCATTTCCTGTGGCCTGCAAGAGCTTTTTTTTTTATTGTAGAATCAAATTAAAAACTGATTTGAACCCTAACTGTAACCACTGTAGCTCAGGTTTTGTGCTTTGATAGACTTTGAAATGGTCATTATTATTAGCAATAATTAATGTGGAGGTTCTTATAAACCGTAAAAACAGTAAAAGGGAATACGATAAATGTTGGGAAAACAGGGGAATGTTGGTTAAGAAAAACCTTGACTCCCAGTATGGTGATCTTTTAATGTTTTTAAAGATGAAAAAAAACATTGATTCATGTCTATATACAGGGGTTGGACAAAATAATGAAAACACTAAAAAAGCTAAAAAAGCTACACCTTAAAGCTTTAAGGTGTTTGCATTATTTTGTCCAACCCCTGTATATGGAACAAAAATCCCATAAATTCTTCAGAATAATGTCTGATTTTATGGCTGCCACGTGCCAGATCACATGATCAAACCACCATGGTTTTGGCAAGACTGGTGAAATTTTATTTTTGTATATCATAATTTTGTATTGTATGTAATCATGAATGTGAAATTATATTTATTAAACTTAAACTTAAATTAAAATTATGATAAAATATTATATGTTTAACAACTTCTAAACAATTTTTTCCTAGACTTACTGTTGATGTTGTCGTGCCTTTGTGTCAGATGTAAACTTGTAATGCAAAACAAGAAAAAAAAAGTAAAAAAAAAAGAGTCCAAAATTTTAATGACTGAACAAATCCAACAAAAGGGTTTCGACATCCGCCTGAAGTGGAAGTGAATGATTGCTTCATCAGCAGGTGCAGCGTGAGTGTCACCAAGTTCAGATCCCTCCCCCACTGTCACCTCTCCCCCCCGTGTTTATTCACTAAAAGTCGCTCTTGGACTTCAATGTACCCCGAACATCTTTATTCTGCAAACCGTCTTTAGAGCAAGCCTCTGAGATTTGGTGCCTTGTCCTCATTAGCATGGAGCGCAGGTCCTCTCCCGCGATGCCACAGTGTCACTGTAAAGTTATACTGTCTTCCTCGACACAAACATCTCACTTCAAACGCATTTACTGCGTCCGGCATTATGTGGATCCAGAGAGACACTTTTAAGAGTGTGTTTAGCATTCAGGCTGGGTCATTCTTCTCGCCTGTCTCAG
The DNA here is from genome assembly GCF_027744825.2 of Synchiropus splendidus. Classification (NCBI taxonomy): domain Eukaryota; kingdom Metazoa; phylum Chordata; class Actinopteri; order Syngnathiformes; family Callionymidae; genus Synchiropus; species Synchiropus splendidus. The sequence continues at coordinate 17,884,601 of NC_071334.1, forward strand.
CCAAGAAATCTTTGTTTGCTCGCTACTCTTCAAACCATGGAGTGTCAGGAGGGGCGGGGGATCGATTTGATTCTAATCGGACCATGAAAAGAACATGATCTAACTACTTTCAGGGAAGAGTATATTTAGGCCCACTCCTCTTTACACTCTCCCTCTCTCCATCCCTCCTACTTCAGCTTGGGCACAATGACGCTGGCCAATTTAAAAGGCTTTGAATGCATCGTCAATGACTTTCTGAATGTGAAGAAGAGAGATTTGGAGAGGGACGGAGGGAGTGAGAAAACCAGGGAAAAAAGGGGGTAAATGGTGAAAAAAAAAAAAAAAAGACTTGGGAGCAAACATAAAAATTCCAAGAGTTGTTTAAGCGTGGGTGGGTTCATTTGCATGACAGCACCATGTGAATGAGACTGACCTCTTGGACCGCCCCAGTGCTGTGGCGAGCTGCAGCCTGACGTGGAGGCTTTGACCCGGCTCATTGACTCTGAATAGATACTCTGTCAAAGGGAGGGACCTCGCCGCTCTCAGCCGGACAGGCATCTGCAGACCTCCTGTTTGACACCGAGCTACCTATGTTTCCATCTCTGCGAGTATCTTACTGGGCCATGCGCGGCCACACACACCAGCACACGCACTCGTCTGGCGACAGGTGCAGCGGAGCTCTTGCACGTGCAGCCCCATCCACACGCTTCACTTGATGGCTCCATGATTTAATGCAACAGGCAGGTGAGAGGACACAGACCAGACTGGGGGTCGGGGGGCGTCTGAGCGATGTAGCTTGCATACAAATCTGGGTTAGTGCCCAAAACTCCCCCAAGAGCCCATACAAAGTTGCGACTCTGTGCAAACACAAAGCTCAGACGGCTCACAAACAAGCCCTCCATTAATCCAGCCGGCAAAAACCTACGATGATGCAGACAGGCGCTCTTGGCCTTGACCTCCATTTCTACCAAAAGAACTCGTCGCAGTTGGAGATGCACAACACTCGATTCATCCGTTCATTGTCTCCTCCTGCTTATCCTGGAGAGGTCATGGGGCGAACCCAATAAATTATAATTTAGTGGCTCATACCGATGACAGTGTGTGTCAGGTGTGGAATTCTCTATCATGATAATGTATTATCAGTCATCGACTGAGAGAACTGACTTGGAAGATGTAGACACTAGATGCCAGTAACTCTGCCTGGCCTAACAGCGTCTGTTGGAAAGTACTGTGGAAAATGATTTATGCAACTAGTTGTTTTTCCGGGGTCCAAGTTTGACAGGATAGGGATGAGAACCCATTGTATAAATGACACACTGATATTAAAGTAATATATGGACATATTTTGCTTAAAAAATACATTTACGTTAATTGTAAATCCTTGAAAATTAAAAAAATATACATTCATTATATCTTTTTTTTATTTCAATGTAAAGCACAGCATCAAAAATTATGTTTTACATTCTGCTTGCTGTTATATGAAAGTAAAAAAAATCAACAAAAAAATTGATTTGAACACAATAAATCATGAATGATAATAAATTGGTTAATATATTAATAAAGCATTGGAATCATTAGTTTGGGAAAGGAACTTAAACAGCTTTTTAGAAAAACTTTAATAGAAAACCAACATTTGCAAGGAAAAATGTTCCAAATCCAAGCTACATGTTTCTGCAAGGCCAAAATCTGCTTCACAGAGTCTGAAATTCTGAAACACATACTCACCCATCACTTACTGTAAAGTTACTATTAAAGGCTTTTGCTTTCTTTAGTTCCATTTTTTTAGTTCCTCAGAAATCAAAGTTGAACAAGGCCCAGTGTTGCCCACCACACTGCAGCAGGCTCATGTGATGTCCCAAAATGCCTGCCAACAATTCTCCTGTTGTGTTGACCAATGAGCCCAAATGAGCTTTAAACACTTTGTGAATTTCTCATGAAATGGTTAAAGCCGTGTAATGCCATCAAAACTCCTAGAATGAAACCAGAAGTATGAATTACAATTTGAGTACGCAGTGACTAATTCAAAGCAATTTCAAGTAAAGCTTGAGACGTGGCTCCATTGTGATGTAGTTGGGAAGAGCGTTAGGAATTATGAAAGTCCGGTTCAGAGCTGTTTATGCAGTCGGCAGAGAGGCACAACATGATAGCAGCGCTGCTGATCGAGTAAATGAGCTGACTGAAGTTGCGTCCAGACAGACAACAAACATCCTCTCTGGATATTTTGCAATAATCACATCAGAGGAAAGAGGTTTGTTTTTCGTCAGCAAGTCTCTGTGAAAAAGGCTGCTCCAGAGACACTAACAGTCTGTGATGAGTTTCAGCATCGTGACAATTCCACGCATCCTCATCCGCTTATCAGTTGCCGGGTCGTGGGGGCAGCAGCTTCAGAAGGACACGGCAAACGCCCTTCTCCCGGGCCACATCCACCACTTCCAACTGAGGGATCCTGTGAGGCCTGTGAAGAGATATGAAATTCACTTTTCACACCCTGTTTTAGTCAAACAAGTAGCAGAGGTCTGGAAGAACAGAAGGAGAGTTTCTCTTTGAAAGATCAGACGGAAAGATCACACTTTTTAATGTGTGTGCGATTCAGCTAGCACATTTTTTTTTTTTAGAATGACGAAACAAAAAAGAAATGAAATTTGTTCTAACTATCTAGTCAGACAATGAGGTGGGCAAGTCAATGATCAACGAAATCCATCCATCTTTTTTCTGCAGAAGCACAAGAGGATAAATATGAGAGGTGAAACTGATGTGAAGAGCTGGTCGAACTCCATGACCATGAAACTCTATACAACAATATTAAAGTAATTACAACTACAAAAATCTTGAATGGAAAAAGTATTATCATGATGTGAACTAACACAACTGATGTGAGTAGAGCCTGAGCTCTCTTTGAGAGCAGAGGCTCTTCTGTGTGACCAGACTTCTCTGTCAGTCTAAAACACACAAGTTTGCTTAGATCAGTTAAATGTGAATGACTGAAATAACTTCTATTCCCAAGTAATTCTGAAGACACCTTTCTTCTTCCTTTTTCGTGCGCATTAATGAGTGTTTGTGAGTTTGAACCTGTCTGTCCTGGTGGCTTTACTGAAGTGATCTGACACACGTTAGAATCTGACCAAACAAAAACAATCTGTGTCGCATTAATGAATATTACTGAGTTTTTTTTGTGTGTGTGTGTGAAATATTTTTAAATGATGGTATCGAACCCAAGCCAGCTATCGAGGGCTGAGCTGACTGATCTAAATGAAACAAACACACTGGTTAGAAACAGTGTTGAAGAGAAGCATGTTGGTCTGTTTGTGCCTCCACTGTCAGATGAAGAGGAGAGAGGTCTGTCTATTCAAGGCCTGACGACAAAAGCCACGCCAAGGACACACTTTCCATCCTGCTTCCGCTCCAGCACACAGGCTCAATCCAAGGGTTTTCCCTTTCACCGGTGCAAAAGGGTAACAATATCACCTTGTTTCGGGGCGGATTCTGGATGAGCACTCGATTTCACTTTCATCGGGAAGCCATTGAGGAGAACTGTTTTGAGTCTGGATCCAAAGATAGCTGCAGCGGTTTTCAGATTTTGGATGTTTTCAACAAAGGAGGGCGGATGATGTTTGGAGTTGAACGTGTTCAGACGCAGTCTAAAGGCATCAGCTTGAAGCCAAATAATTTTCGTAAAAGCCCAACCATTAACGAAGATAGAACAGCCAGTGAGAGGCAGAATAATGAGTCCTCACAGCTGATCGCTCACGTAAGTGGCCGATAGAGTAGCTTCCTATTACAGCCGGGATGAAAACTCAGAACTGTACGACAACTCAAGCAAGAAGAGATTGAAATAAGGGCTGTTCTGTGTTGTGCTGCTTATTTTGTCTCCATAATTGCGCTTGCTTAGTGTTTTGGAAACAACGGCGGGGGCGGGGGACGGGGGGGGAGGCGGCGGCGGCGGCGGGGGCTCCGGCAATCATCCTTAATAAAGACATTTCCCTGGGAACCTAACCGTGATCCGCCTCAATATCAGTCGGTGTTTATCTCATTTCTGAGGCTCGGTAATTGTGTGCAGCATCAAACGCAGACACATGCACAAGGAGTGTGCGTCTGCGAGCGTGGAGTGTGGACGGCCAGACGCTGGTCGGCGCAGGGGCACACTTCAGCCAGGAGTGTCTGGTCAGAGCGCCTCTGTGAGACTGAGGAGTGTCTGTCTAATTAGAGGGAGCCTGGTGCTGGACATCTCTATGGGCCATCAACAGGAGCCTCGCAGGCTTTGTCCCTCAGTCTCAGCCCACAATGAGCCTGTCACTTTACTTTTTCTATGGCGCTGAGGGCCGAGCTCTCAATAACACTCACAGAAAACTGTTTCAAAGATGCCCCGAGGAAATGTTGCAGCAAGGGGATGGTCTTCTTTTGCCGGTACACAAGTTCAATGTTTGTGTTTCTGAATATGCTTCATGTGGACTGGAAGAGTTGTCCGAGCTCATTGGTCATACATGATGGCAGTCGAACTGGCGTGTTTTAAAGCAGTTAACCAAACAATTTTGGCTCTATTAGCAGTTGAATCCAGACAAAAGTGTTCATAGCTGCCGGTTGGTTTCTGCCTCTTGGAACTATGAGCAGAAACTCCAGGAAACACTGGTAGAGAATGATGTTCAATGCTGGACGAATGGTTCACACAGAGTGAAAAGTTTTGGTGGTTTTTTTTTTATTCCTCAAGACAATCGTCCGTTTGTGTTTACCATGTAACTCTCATGCAGTTATTAAAGAGCGCCGCTGTCATTTGCATGTTACTTTACTGACGGAGCTCATAAACTCCTGGCGCGAGGCGGAGAAAAAAGCCTTTGTCTCTCCGTCAAAGTGGTCACAGTACTTACCCACGCAATTATTTCCAACTCATTTTTGCATAGAATCCTAATTATTCACTCAGAAATGAATACGATTCTGCATTCACCGGGCTAAAACTCCTGCAGGACGCCATTCACAGCAACCCCCACCCTCCTTTCTTTCAGCTAAAACCAAGAGATGGAGACTGGCCACTGCAGCTGCTATTCACTGCAACGAGATAATTGTTAATGAAAAGTCATTGCGTGGCATTATGTGAACCACAGGATCATTGTTCATTTCCCCCCATCGGCATTGAAGTCTATATGGCGGAGCAAAGTGTTTCCTTTGAGTTTTGGTATTCATGATCTGTTGCCTGGTTACTAATAAAGGGGCAAATCATCCACTGTATCGGCCAAGATGGGCTGCAGACTGGGCCCACACAACAATGCAAGGTTTGTAAAAAGGCGTTGAAACAAGTTAATGACGCTTGTTCAACAAAACATTAATGGACTTCTTCACGGTGTACTATAGCATGGGATGTGCCCTGAATGAAGGGGGGGGGCTTTAGCAGGAGACTTTTACAGGTTTGTGTGTTCTTTTACTACAGGGAGGAGCTGGAAACACACACACACACACACACACATACAACTGGTCTCGGGCTCAGAATTATGGTTTCTCACTCTAGTGAACTTTTACTATCTTTTATGTGTAAGTTAAAATATCATCACAGTCAATGGGCCGGTGATTAATGGACCATCGGCACTGGGAGCTGAATAGGAGGCAAAAAAAAAAAGGAGCGGAGAAATGAAAAAGCCAAGATCTTTTGATTCCAAGCTCGGGGATACAGGAGCGAAGGCCTCTTCTGCTGCACCCGCTCCTTAAACCAAGCGGACACAAAAGTGCAGCCTTGTCACTCCGAGCAGAATAAAGGGAATCATAGGATTTCTTTTCCCTTAAATGGACCAATTTTCTCCTTGAGTTATGAAAGTAATGGCTAGGTAACAGCCTGTGCTCAGTACCCGGCAGCCTAATGCTTCCTAAATCCTTCCACGTGGCTCCACTAGTCGTAGCAATTAGGCCTCATTATAGCCTCATAAAGGCTCTCATTTGTGGGATTACTTCATAGACAGTGAAATTTTATCAGGCAGAATTATGGTAAAAATAATATCGGAGCTCGCGCGGCGCGATGGGGACGCGCGCCACGCATCATTCCGCATGGTCGGCTCCCACCCTCTCTCCAGCACACACACACTTGTTTGACATCATCATCTGTGCATCTTCCACGCCGAACACTCTATTAGAGCAATTACTGTCTGTGTGACAGACACGTGGGTGTGTGTGTGTGTGTGTGTTTTGGATTTTAAACACTTTTAAACAATTTTTTCGGAACCGATTTTCCCATCCATGTGTGGTTTAAATGGAAAATAATGCCATCGATGGAGTGCCTAAAGTTGGCAGAGTGTTTATTTGACTGGGGAGGTGTGTGTGTGTGTGTGTGCACCACAAACCCACAGAGTCCATCAGAAGGTCCAGATGAAAGCAGGCGCTGAACTCCGGCAGTGACCCGCCTGCAGGATCACACTCGCTAATTATCGTCACAAGATGAGGGATTAGCGCATTTCTGGAATAACTGGCTGTTTACCCCCGCACAGAGCGGCCTTTATAAACACTTTCTAATTGAATCCTAATCGCCATCAAATAACCAGCGTCCAGACTCCACATCACTTCATAATTCTTTAATTGCTGGAAGTGAAACCGACCAACCGGATTCAGAGTCACCATTAGGCGCCACAGCATTTAGTGGGCAATTCCTGAAATCCCATTTGGACTCGTATGTGGATAGAAAGTAGGTACGGGTCTGAAGGCATCCGCTTTGTTTGGTTTGTTTGTTTGTTTGTTTGGTTTGGTTTTGTTCATTTACTGTTGTTTCGTTTTCATTTTTGGCTGCAGAAAGGCTCTTATTAACATTCACAAGTGGGAAATGTCGAGCCCCGATGAGTTTCATGGGACATTTACAAGACCTACTGTGTAACTGTGGTTCATCCACATGCACAGCCTTTTGGGCTTCCTTTATTTTTACGCAGTTTTCACCTCGGATACACCAAAATAAGGATTCAATGACTTCAACCAGGAGTCCAGTTGGCCTATCCTAGTCCTATCATCATTTGGCAACTCAGGTTTATATTTAGCTTTGATCCAAACTCCAAGTTCTGATCAGTGGCTGGTCAGTTAGTTCAACCTGTGTCAACAGGACAGACAGACGCTGGCAACCATGGAGGCAGGAGAGTCCAGTAACACCAGCACGAAGAGACAAAGTTACTTTGAAGAGTGGGAGACAGATATGTTTCATGAATGCGAACATATGTGAGTCTGATCTGTGACGTGAGAATGTATATGAAGGATCAACGGTTAAACAGCAACTAGACATTCCAGTGAAGAGCACCATCTAGAACGAGAAGGTGAAGGAACAACATCATTCTAGTGGTGATCCCTGTGAAGGGACTTTATTTGGGCGCGTTTGTTTTCACCATAACAATGACGAATACAGATGTTCTTACACTGCTGAGTAGTTTCTTATTGTTCTAGTGACCCTTTAAACTGAGTTAAGGATCCGGCTGCAACAAATGTAATGTTACAGAAGCAAGACTAGAATTTTAAAAAGCTGATGTTGTGACTGTATAGTGTTGGTGACTTCAAATTCATACATTTGTCGCTGAGAAAAAAGGTCACTGATTTGTCTCATATTTTGTTTGTGAAGTCTGAACGTAATAGGCTGCTACAGTTTCTCAAAACCTGTCATTTACTATGTGAATGAACAGTTACATCAAAACACATACAGACGTTGGCGCAATTTATCTGGATCAAACAATAATAGAACCTCTGACTCACTTCCACATCATTTAAAAAATATATATTAAGGCAGATGATACACATGCTAAAATATAAAGGCCAAAACTTCTTGCATTTATCATGGTCTTCTTTTGTTTGTTGCTATCCAAATGCATTGGATAGCAATAAACATACTTCATGAAAACCTCCATTAAAGATGAGTTGACTGAGGACTCTGGTTAGGAGAAGCTCTGGGTCTCTTTGCTCTGGATGCTGCTCCCACGACCTGCCCTCTGATAAGCAGTGGAAAATGGGTAGATGGACAAACTTTATTGAATGGGGACTAGAACTAAAGGTCCTACATTTACCTTCGTTTCTGGTGCGGACAAAGTGGTGGTTTGTTCATTGAAAAAAATGTGGAAACAGTTGAAAGTTACTTTGTTAATTTTTAAATCCCTTTTATGTCTTTACACTTGTTTTCAGATAGTTCCCTGAGTCGGGCAGCCAAGAAGCAGTGTATGATTGGAGGGGTCCTGTGACGTCACGTGGTCCTTTGACAGTTTGAAGCCGGGTGCGCACGTGGGTGACGCGCCAGGGCCCACCCTCTCCGGGGTCCCTTTTGTTGAAGTATCAAACATAAGCACTTTAGGAGATCCCGAGGGGTTTCAGATGAGACTCAGCGATCTTCCAGCGACCACCCATCCACCATGTCCAGATCTTTCTACGTCGACTCTTTAATCATCAAGGACACGGTGAGACCCGGGCCCACGGAGCACCACCCGGGTCAGGACTTCCTTATACCCCTCAGCATGCACTCACCCAGCGTTATGACGGTCACGGCACCGGTGTGTCCGTCCAGGAAGAGCGGGACGTTCTGCGTCTGCCCCTTGTGCGTCACGTCCCACATCCACTCATCCCGCAGCGGCATTCCAATCTTGAAAGGCCAGTTCCCTGGAGCCGACGCGCAATACTGTCCGAGGATAGCGCACCAATCTGCGGCACTTGCTCACCCCGGGCACACACCTGTTGGCACACCAACGTTCAGCGTCACGGACCCTCGGAGGTACCACTGTCTCTCAATAGGTGAGTCTTGTTTTACGCACCTCCTTCACCAGTCCCTAGTCGGACTTGCTGTTCCTCATCTTCAGACTTGGCTCAACTTGCGTGTCCTCCTCCAACAGGCGCGTCTGAGAGCGCTCACATCCAGAACGGCAAGCGAATGCGCACCGCTTTCACCAGCACGCAACTTTTAGAACTGGAAAGGGAGTTTTCCACAAACATGTACCTTTCGAGACTTAGACGAATCGAGATTGCTACGTACTTGAACCTGTCGGAGAAGCAGGTGAAGATCTGGTTCCAGAACCGAAGAGTGAAGCACAAGAAAGAAGGCAAAGCCACGCAGAGGAGCGCGCACAGTGGCTGCAAGTGCACTGGCGCGCACACGGACTATCCACGATCAGAGGACGAGGAGTCTCTGTCTCCAGCGTCTGCCTCTGAGGAGAAAGAGGTAACCCTCATATGAGCGTGTCCCATGCACCTGTTTACCCCAAAACCTGTGGATTTTTCTGCATGAGAAGACAAGTCGTCTGCGACGCTCCTCGCATCGTTCAATGGAATTACTGTGAATGCGCCCAAATGAAACTGGTGTTGAGACTCTCTCCATGTTTTCTCTGCAAGTTAAAATGTATCTTCCCAGTTTTTTCTCCGGTTATACGGCCAATTTGTGAAATGAAGTCCGCCATGCAAAAGTATTTGTATATTCTGTATTTATTGTAATAAACCCAATGATGAAGAAATGGTGCTTGTACTTTTTCAACTGCAAAATACAATAATAATAATAATAATAATTTTTATTATCAAACAACAGTTGTGATTTGTGTGGAGATCTTTATATGATAAAAATTCAACAATTGCAACATACTCTATTATGCTATGTTATTATTATTAGTAGTAGTAGTAGCAGTATTACTAGTCGTAGTGCTGGTAGTAGTAGTTTAAAAGGCAATAAATGTGACAAGTATAAAAAAAAATATATTTTAAATACATATATTTTAAAAATAACAATGAATGATGCATGAATCAGCCAATTTTCTGAGATAAATATTATTCTGCAGTAAAATGCGTTATCAACAATATTAACATTTTTATCATACAAATAAAGAGACACTTTAACACTTCAAACTTCGGATAACTTTATAGGATTTTTTCAAGTTATATTTATTGGACAACTCAGCATATTTTAATAATGGAATGTGTGAATCTGTTTGTCTCGTCCGGATATGCAGTACTATTGCATGTTGAGCACAAAGAGTCTTCTACATTGGCAAGACTATATGAGATCATGCAGACATCAGAATAAACGATTTAATCACCACTCAGTGTGTAATTGTTAAGGGCGAATCCATTTAGTTTTCCTTTATTTCTCCGCCATCGATAGTCAACAGTGTATCCACCTGTCTTGCTATGGTCTCACGTGCATATTGAAAACTCATATGAAATGTATTTGTCTTCCTCCGGCAATTACCTGACGCACACATCCGTCGGGGTTACATTTAAACCACACCAGCATTTCTATTGAGATTGAATAATGCGCCCTGTATGAAGTGGAGCTGTATATTCCCCCCTTAAATGCGTCCACAAAAGGGTACCCGATAACGCCCCTACGTGGGGAGCAGCCAATAGTCCATTAATGGACCCGGCTGAAAGGGTTCGGCCTATCCAAAGCCAGTTTAATTGCGTTTTCGGTCCCACGTCGGTCGATTATGCAGCTTTTGCTGCGGCGCACCGAGCAGGGATATATAGAAGTGGCCAAAGGCTTTGACAGTTTAGATTGTCCTGCCTTGGGACCCGCATTTAGGCCGAGACCCCCGACGGCTGCGCGCTGACGGGGCTTTGAGGGACAGCACCGGGGTTCCGCCGGGCAACACACAACGATTTAGTCACTGTTTCATTAGGCCCTATTTGAACCTTTCAACTTGCGCTGAATTCAAGGGCCGTGCTCCAATGGAAGGACGCCGAGGGGGGATTAGTGAGGAGGGGGCACTGGAAATTAGCTGACGCCTAATTTAACTCGTGTCTGTCAGAGTTTGGGATACATTCCTAATTGAGGAGGGAAGCAGGTGAAGTTTTGGTCCCACGCGGACCCATTCAGAGCAGGAATAAATGGCCCCTTTTCACGTCCCGCTGCTGTCATATATCACGGCGAGGGCAGAGCCAGCTCATGAATTTAAGTTGGGATTAATCGAATTAGGCTTCTGTGCAGGTGTGAAAGACCAGCGGGGCAAAAAGTCCCGCGTTTCTAACTCGTGGCCATTTCACCCGCGGGGGCAATTGACCATCCAGGAGTCATTTGGAAAGCAGAGAATGAGTCTCCGCGGGCGTTTGAGAGAAAGGTCACAGTTTATACATGCAGATAGGCTGAATATCTACACCCGTCCCAAATATTTTATTTCATTTCATTTTATTTTATTTTATTTTATTTTATTTTATTTAGACAGAACTTGGGTAATAAATTATATCCATGTGACATTGGATTGACTGGACTTCTTTCAGTCAGTTATTAGACTTTCGTTTTGTAACTTTTAATCTCCCATTTTGACTAGACTGTGTTTAAATTGTCTCCTGTTTCTTCCCAGTGGTCACTCCTGTACCTGCAGCCCGGTGGTCAGGCCTCAGGCACCACTGAAACTCTAATTAGCCATGACAAAAGACAATAATTAACAAGCTTTTCTGTCGCCTGCAGCAGCTGTTTGGTTTGGAGAGACAAGTGCGACTGTGAGAAGTTCTTCGCTGGATGGTCAGAGCCCCCACTGGAGCTGCTACATGGCTCAAACTGGAAATGAGAGGGTGGTCAGGTACATGCAGATGTATTTCAATAAAGGTTTTGTCCATTCATAATTCCGATTTTTTTTTTAAATAAGACATTTTATTAAACACATTTCCAAAGGTGATATAGAGAGGGAATAAGAGTGATCACTTTATCAGCATCTACTTGATAATTAAAGTTGAACAGGTGACTAGATTGTCACATGCAAAAGAGATGTTTGTCTCCCTGTAACGGAGTGACCTCTGACCTTAGTGCTCCCCGCCTTTTTACAAATGAGACTGTGACACACACCCCGACTAGCCGGGACTAATCAGCAGATAATGAACGATTATTGTCAATTGGGAGGGGCAAGTGATGGTTCAGCACTCCGGACAGTTCCCCTAGGTCCCACCGACCCAAGAGTTGAATAAACTCAAGCACACACCCAAGAGTCAAGTCCAGCTGTAAGGATGTTGTCTAAGTCTGTTTTTTTAAATATGTACACAGAAAATTCTATGAGATGAGCGGGAGCATCTCCTGTTCCTTGTTATTCTGATCCCAATTGCAGCGTCTTTAAAGTCAAGAACCAATTCACTTCATACCATTGTTTTTGTTTTCGCTGGAGAGGTGTAAACGGGTTCATGTTTAACTGTAATTTTCATTTGTGTTTGTTGGCATTGTTTACTTAAGTGACATTCAAAGATATTGCTCTGTCATACTCCCCCTGGTGGACACTTAGCTAAGGTGCAGTTCGAGTCTTGGAGCGAAAACGAGAGAACACGTTGTACCAAATATTTTGGGAAAAGATGATACAAGTCCTCCCAACCTGTTTTATGCCGGTCCATCTGCGGTTGACTTTAATGAATTGCTCTCATCATCTCTTTGGTGGAAACCTTCATGTCAACTCTTTCGGTGACCACAATCACTCACAAGTGACAGCAACAACAACAGACAGACGTAAACGCGCTTTGTGAAGCTTTTGTTTGGAGAACAAGGACTCTGTTCTTTTAGACAACATGTGGAAGTGATTGCGCCAAGCGTCTGGAGCTGGGGAGGGGGGGGCTGAGCCTCGGCCCCGGGGTATGATCCCCCCAGTTCTGTGTCTCAGTCATTGGGGGACATTATTCTCCTGGTGGCCCTTAGGTGAGCCCCGGGCCAGGAGAGGTGAATAACAACGCTTGTGTTCTCGGAGACGGTAAACAGCTGACGCAGGTCCCGGTACCAGCGCGGGAGGAAAAAGAGCGCGTCTCAGATCTGGTTGAGAGGAGTGTGAGACGTGGCTCGCATTTAATGGTGTTGGAGCGCCCTCTACGAGAAAGAACGAGACTGAAAAAAATAACAGTTTTGGCCGGACGACGTGAAAACATACAGGAACCGCTGTTCGGTGTGAGCCCCGAATCGTGAAAATGTTTGGCATCACCCTGAAACAAAAGTGGAAAGTATGATGTGCAACTGAAACCGTCGCCTAATTATATATATATATTTATTTATTTATTTCATGAAAGCGTTTGACTTGTAATAACAGCACTGTACGTTTGTTACTCAGAAAATATGTTTTGCTTCATAAGAGAAGTTTTGGACTTGGGGAGTTGGGAGGGGGGTTGCCATTTCCTGAGAGTTATTTACTTTGAGCCAGATGATCAGTATTTTGGAGGAGGAGGAGTGAGTGAAGGAGAGAGGGAGGGTGTGGAGGGGGGACTGTAACTGAATCAGTTACAGGTCTGAATGCAGAGGAAGCGCAGTTGGTGGATGTGGACAGAGGGTCGCACATACTGCGCAGGGTCTCAGAGGATTATTCACGCTGCGAGCTGCTCCTTTTTTATCCTGGACAAACCAATTCACTGTGGATGTACTCGCGCCAAAGGAATATAAAGAGGGGATTACTGAAGGTAAATGGAAATTTTTTGCTGGAGTCAATTTGGACAGTTTGAGCTGAATGAAGCGCGTGCAGGGATGCTTTTATTAGAAGTCGGACCCCGAAAGTAGATCACAATAGAAAAGCGACGGTTTAATCAAGCACTTTCTGCCCCTCTCTCTCTCTCTTTGTGACGAGTTTGCATTAGTAGTTGGGAGATTTAGGACTTTTTGCACCTCCGTGGACCATATGGTCTCGCCCCTGGACGCCCTCAAACAAGTCCCTGTAAAAGTGCTCCGTGTTGGCCTCACAGCTGGAGGTGTCACCCCGAAGACTGAAAGCTCCAGGACCTGGAATGTAACGGGAAACACATTGGAAATTGCGAATCATTTGCCCCAATTCTTTCGGAATTTATATGGGGGAAAAAAAGAGCGCTGGAATGAAGGTCGAAATAAATAGTTGTAGGACCAGCATCAATCCGCAGGGAGAATCTTCTGAATGAGACTTTCTGAACGAAAAAGGGAGTCGCAAAAACTGTGGCACAACCTGGATTTCCAGTTTTTAGGGAACCCGCGGCAAGTTGCTCAAACGTCAGTTGCTCTAACGTTCCACCCGCCACCCAAAAAAAGTTGCGTTAGAGGGAACAATATTAGGTGCTCTGCGCGTTAAACCACCTGTGAGGCTATTTTCCTCAATTAACAATCTTCTCTTTGCTGAATAACGCGGGTTTGATTTTACCAGAAGCAATGTACAGTGGATTTAAGCAAACCGAGGTCGAGGTGAAGGCTTTTCTTTATGCAAAAGTCTCCTATATCCCCAAAACTTTACCATCGATGAAAGACCCTTCATCGACCTGATAGTCAAACAAACTGAATAGATTTGTTTTTTTACACTTCATTGACACTGATAAAACTTCTCGTTTTCCAATCGACAAACTTAGAAGATGTGCCACTTGGAATCGTTAGAAAAACCTGAGTGGCGTTCTCGCTGAAAAGCCGGACTGTGTCGCCCTCCACTGGCTGTTTATATTACTACACGCTCTCGTTCCCAGGGCACCAACTGAAATGATGGATCATTCATTCAGTCTCTGATAAAATACGACGAAGGAATATCCGTTCTCTGATGTACCTAGTTTGGACGCAGGGTCGTAAGAACATATTGCAAGGATTTATTGACCGAATTCTCTTTGCAGTTGTTTTTTTTTCGTTCTGAAACATGAGCTAGATACCAAAGGGTTTCAGTGAATAGATTCAAGTTTCCAACTATTGTTTGTGTAGCATTACATGTTGTCATAACGCAAGGCAAGGCCTCTGTATTCAGGTGTGGAAATTTAGTTGAAAAATAAGCCTGGATACTTGCAAACTTTGAAGTCCACTGATGTCCCTTTTAAGTGACTTTATCAATTCTGTGTTGTCAGGACGGGACATCCATTACCATGGATGGGATAAAACTTCTGGTGGTTCTCTGCGTTATCTCGGCGACAGTCTCTGGTGAGTGACGTGAAGGCTTGCTTCACTTTTGGTCTCTGCAGTCTGTAGTGCAAATAGAACAATGATCTCTCCACTTTTCTGAGTCTCTAACTTTGTCCTAAGGATGTGCACTTGTTTTAAAATAAACACAATCGGAGGCACATAAGAGCGAAACAGAGAAAGATTTAACATTCCAGAAAGCATCATTCTCTGTCAGAAATGGTTGTCTTGACTTGAGATAAAACTAATAAAATTTAAGGACAAACCTCAATTTTTGCACAAAAAAGGTGAAAAGCATACCTAACATAACTAGAAACTTGTAAGGAATCCTAAAAGTTGAGGCCAAGACTGCCCTCTTCGTGCCCTTAATCTAATCTGTTGGTACGCGTCCAGCAATTCTTAGCACTCTAACACCTCATTATCTTGCAGTTGGCTCCGGACTCCTTCCTCCGACCATCATTTCCAATGAGGACGAGTTTGTTCTAAAGCCCAACTCCATCTTCAACATAAGCTGCACAGGGAAAAGAAATGTAGTTTGGGCTGAGCCTCTGCCCAAAAATGTTTACGTCTACCCTGGATACTATACGGCGACGCTGTTCATCGACCATGCAACTGTGGAAAACACCGGCTACTACATGTGCGTGTATGAAAACCGAGAGCTGGAGGAGGGCATGTACGAGGACAACGAAGCAGGGATCTATATTTATGTACCAGGTGAGACTTTTCTGCTGCTCAATCTTCAAAACAAAGTAAACTATTCTATTCTTCTATAACTATAACTATTCTCACTGTGCGTTCCAGACCCTTTGTTTCCTTTCGTCCCGGAGTCTCCTGAAAACCTGGTGGTCCCAATGGACACAGCTGGCGTTCCTATCTCCTGCCGTGTTTCGGACCCCAACTCTCATGTCATACTGAGAAGTGTCCCCAGTGGAGAGGAGATGTCTGCTTACTATGATAACAAGATGGGCTTCTTTGGAAGTCTGACTCCCGGCCAGTACCAGTGTGAGACCACTGTGAGAGGACAGACGATCAGGAGCGACGTCTACACTGTGGAGGATCAGGGTGAGTACGGTCAGGATTATGGGATGTTTGGCAAATGGACGTGGGGAACCTTTTAAAGGATAGCAACAGAAGACCAGATTAGTGACAAATGGTCATGAAATACCTGTTTAGAATAGATCAATTTTTGAGTCAAAAATGAAAATGTGTGTTTGAATTGTAGAACTATTGACCAAAAATTAAGATTTATTTATGATGTTCAGATTGCTACTGGGCATAGTGATGCAACGATATCACAATAAGATTAGAAGATGGAGTCTGAGATGTGAATGAGACAGACAAAACAAATGGGGCACAGCTGGTAACACGGCTTTACAGTGTTTACCATGGGAGTGCTGCAGGGTGACCTCACTGCTCGAGAGCTATGACATCATGTTATTATCACCAAGAGGGGATGACTTAAGATGCCTGCTTTTGCTCAGTATTTGTGTGTGTATGTCATGAACAATTGGTGAGTCACCACATGGTCAACAAAAAATGTTCAACAGCAATAATGTCTTTTTTTGGGTCCTCCGTAGTCACCATTGAAATGGACGACATCGAAGTGGAGGTGAGAGCGAGTTCCGAAGCCGTTCCGGCGGGTCAGCCTTTCAACATCTCTTGTGTTGGCCCTGCCGGACCCGAATTCATCCACCAGTGGGTTCATCCAAAAACACAGGCAAGCTGCAAGCTATGACTTTCTTCTCTGTCATCCACAAGTATGCTGATCCCCTTTCCTGCCCGGCCGAACTGCGGGCTTTAAAATAGCCAGTAATGGTTTTGGGACCTGATTCCAAGAGGAACTAGGGCGGCCCTCTGTGGTGAAAGATGTGTGGTAGAAAAGACTTCATAACAGCTGACTTTGTTAAACATATGAGTGCTTAGACTGGAATATAGTTTAAAGATCCATGCCAACACACTGTTTTAGTGAGCCGAAGCGTATACTTTCCTGGTGTCTTTTAATACAGTCAAACATATATAACAAAAACGTACGTCGTTGCATGTCGCTGGGCACATGTTTTGGACTATTCTCTTCTACATGCCTGGAAAACAGGACAACATCGCTGGAAGTCACCAAGTTCAAAAGACAGGCAAGAGTGAAGTCAAATGACCCTGAAACACACAGATTTCTGCACATGACGGCGAGCTGATGGTTTCCTCCAAGCTTCTGGACCAGTGTTGTTTATGTTTGTGTGCGTTACTATGCCGATTGAGTGCTGTAATCTGAACACCATCCTGTTTATTTTTATGAATGAAACTCCCACAAGTCCATCTGCAGAGTCCAGACACAGGTTCAGTTTTAGTAGTATGTTAAAAAAAGATCTCTGTGATGTTGATTTATCTTCTGCTGCCACTCAAGTGTTTTAGCCATCAGGCTTTCCCCGACTTTTACGCTTCATTGCTCATGTCTGTGTTGCATCTCTGCTCTCCTAGGCTGAAAATGCCGTTCAGTTCAAACAGACTTCCTCTGACCGGGTCATCTACACTCTTAGTATTGAAGAAGCAAACGTTAAAGACACTGGCAGCTACGAGTGCTCCATCACCCATGTTCACAGCGGACAGGCTCGAGTCAGCAGCGTCGCGGTCACTGTCTTCGGTAAGCCCATTTGAAGTCACTGTTTTTTTATATTCAGGTGTATGTTTTCCAAAAGAGGACAGATGCTACTTTTTATAGATCTACCTTCATTTGTGTCGAACTTTCCATAATCTGACGGGAGAACTTCTGCTTTCAACATCAGCCACTGTGCAGTTAGGCGATGACTGCACCAGATGTGTGTCAGACTTCTACCCCGACTGTCCCTGTCATCTTGATCCCCAGCTCACCTTCTTTATTATTCCTGGCCCTCATTAGGAGTCTGTGCCTCATTTCAGACTTCTGTTTTCTTCCTTTTCAGAGGAGAATTCCTTCGTGACTCTGGATCACAGCGGCATTGGGTCGACGGTGTTCGTGAGCCTGTTGGAGGAGACAGAGTTTACCATCTTAATACATGCGTACCCGGCTCCCAAAATCTCTTGGCTGAAAGACGGAAAGTCCATAACAGAGAACTACTACGTGACCACGAGTTCGAGTCACCTCGACGGAAATCGGTGAGTGCAGATTTAATCGCTGCTGCTACGTATACATTTAATGCTTAATTCTTTTTTCCCTACTCACAGGTATCAAAGTATTATCATATTCCGGCAGCCGATGGAGAAAGACAATGGGAATTACACCATCTCTACTGTCAGTGGCTCTCACTCCGCTCACTTCTCCTTCATCCTGAATGTTAAAGGTACAGAAAAGAACTTCTCTTGATTCATTCATCTCTTCATTCTTTCATGCTTCCTTGTCTCTCATTAAACATCTCCCTCGGCTCTCCTCAGCCTCCAGCTCTTTCACATTCCCTCCCTCATCAGCGCCGGTGCTGCTGCCCAGCATGGAGGAGATGGTGGTCCAGCTCCATAATTCTTTCACCCTGACCTGTCGTGGTGAGGCTAAACTGATCTGGGACATTCCCCTAGAAGTGCCTGAGCAAACTCAGCAGGACAACAGTGGCTTGTTTGTCACCACCATCACGGTCCACAATGCTACTGCCATGCACACCGGTTACTACAGATGCCTCTACAGCAGGAACGATACAGAGGAGAGTGAAGACAGCAGCATCTACATCTATGTGCCAGGTGTGTTATCTATCCATTTAAAACCAAACATCAACTCTAGTATCCAGATTTTAGTTAACTTAGTTAACTTTAGTTAAAGTTAAGTGTTGCTCTATCCAGATCCAGACGTTCCTTTTGTGCCGTCGTTGACGTCGCCGTTTGCCAACCACGTGCTGTCTGACCATGAAGAGATGGAGATCCAGTGCCGTGTGACCGACCCTTCCGCTGTTGTCACGCTGGTGAACGTTGACACCCAGCAGCCCGTGTCGAGCATCTACGACAGCAAAAGAGGAGCTTTGGGGATTTTCACTGCCGGAACATACATGTGCAAGGCAGCCATCAACGGAGAGGAACATTACAGCGAAGAATACATCGTCCACGGATGGACAGGTGTGTGTCTGCTTCCCCGTAAATGAACGTCAGTCATTCATTTTCAAGGATAAGGAATGTAAACGCTAAAGTCAGGACACAGCAGAAGTGAAGATGATCAAGTTATAGAGAGTCATCGGCACAACAGTCGGTGACAGAGAATGCTTGGAAGTATTTTGCTGTCCTGATCAGTTCTGACTGAGGAATCACAAGAATTTCTAGGCAGCATGTGGACATGCCATTTCTTCATCCAGTCACGCTGGTCGCCTCTTCCCAGCTGGGCATGTCAGGAAGCCTGGGAAGGACGAGCACCAGCTGGCATCCATTTGGGAAGCTCAGACAACCTGAATATGATTTATTATCTGCACATAACTCAGCTGATTTGTGCTTCAATTGCCAATGAAAGACTTTCTGCCCCTACTCAAACATGGAACCAATTTCCTTCAGCGATTTTGTGACTCAGGTCGCAGGTCCGACTTTGTCTTAGAAGTGAAGAAATAGGAAGTGACCATGCCATTTGTCACCACATTTACTGAACAGAACTGTTCCCCTCAGGTTCAGCGGAATTAAAGGTGGAGCTGTCAGCCAAACGCACAGCTCTGCTGGTTGGTGACACTCTTACAGTGACCTGCGTGGCTCGAGGATCTGAGATTCTGGACGACCACTGGAAATACCCCGGCAAGCTGGTGGGAAAGAGTTCAAAAGAGAAGAGTTGGGAGAGCTCATCAAGTGTAAACATAAATTCTGATCTCGAAACAGGCAAATCGTGGTGTCAAGACAGTTCAGGAGAACAAGAGGAACCAGGAGATCGTCTACACACTGACAATCCCACAAGCCTCGTCCAAGGACAGTGGGATTTACTCCTGCTCCATCACCGATATCATCAGCAACGAGAGCCAGACCAAGCAGCTGGCCGTCAGAGTTTACGGTAATATGCCAATTTTATATTACTCACTCCTACCTGGCCCATGATGCACTGCAACAGTAGAAGCTGTTTTGGCATTTGAAATTGAATTATATTTTTCATGGTTTCCAAATATTCAATAAATGTAATTCCGATGGTTTTAGCTTTTTAGCTCTGGAATCTCACCAGTGTTTGCTTTACTGATGTCTTTCTAGCGGCTGAGCATCTGCTTCAGTGCTAAAGTTTGAATACTTTCCCCCAACAGAAAGTGAGTTTCTGTCAGTCAAGCCGGAGTTCAGTGACCGGGAATCAGCTGAGCTGGACGAGGTCCGGGAATTCAGAGCCCAGATCGACACCTTCCCTGATGTTCGCGTCACTTGGCTGAAAGACGGCTTTTCTCTCAATGATGTAACAGCTGAAATATCCACCAGCCTGCGGCAGGTCAGCGAGACGAGGTGAGAGTCCAGTAATCACCTTAAAGTGGTAACATGCCGAGCCCTTTGGCCTTTTATTAGCGTGATTGCAGTCTTCACTCCTTCAGTCCAACGGCGGTGTTGTCTTGTGCAGGTACCTCAGTGTTCTAACGCTGATCCGTGCCAAAGAGGAGGACAGAGGGAACTACACCATGAGAGCGGAGAATGGGAACCAAAGTCAGAGTGTCAGCTTCAGCCTTCAGGTTAAAGGTCAGAAATGTGAATTTATTTCATTTCATTTCTTTTTTTTTTTTTGGTTAATAAAACATTCAATGTCCTTGAATGTTTTCAATAATGAACTTCCATGTAAACATTGTCGGGACTGAACACTCGACTTTTGCCGGATACTTTATTTTGCCTCAGTCGTCCGCTTGGGTTGACACAATACTCACCAGTTGTATTTTTTTCCAAATGACCTAGACAACACTCTCAGCATAGGAACTTTATATTATACACGTAACATCCAACTTACGACCAGAATCGATTCCAACCAACCAGTCGTAAGTCAGATTGGGCGTAAGTCGAATGCCATTCAAAACATCCGACGCGAGGGTTATAGGTGCTACTGTAGTGGTAGATTGCTGCGTGAGAGTGAGATGCTGGGATACTGTGCTGCCGTAACTGTCGTACGCGTTGTCGGGCTGCTACGTGCTGCGTTGCCAGACATTGAATTAAAAAAAAAAAAAGGCATCTGCTGGCCGTGGTCGTAAGTATGGGTGAACGTAAGTCGAGCAGGTCGCAAGTCGGATGTTGCTTTTATATTATGACTGGCCAAGAAGTTGTATACACGTCTGAATTTTTGCCACTTCATTGCAGTCCCAGCTGTCATCGTTGACCTCATGGACATCCACCACGGCTCAGCCATGGGACAGTCGGTGATCTGCGTCACTGGTGGTCAGCCCACTCCTGACATTGAGTGGTTTGTGTGCAAGAACATTAAACAGTAAGTCAGTATACAATACTTGACCGTCTATCTTCACTAGTTGCTCACAATCACGCTGCTTTTGCACAGCTGTGCCAACGACTCGTCCTTCTGGGAGCCGCTGCCCGCCAACTCCACTGAGGTCTCCATGGACTCTCACCTGGATGAGTACAACAATCTAGAGAGCCAGGTGGTGTTTGGTCATCTGGAGAGCACGGTGGCCGTCCGCTGCCTGGCCAGGAATGAAATGGCTGCCGTCAGCAGAGAAATCAAACTGGTGTCCAACGGTGAGAACCAATACGTGTTGACAGTTGACAGCCCTTGATGTCTGTTTATCTTTCACGTTATTTCCTCCGGACCCTTTGAATTCTTACGCTGAGAGTGAGAGGCAGTTGGGGTAGATTGCAGTGGAGCTGGTGTGGAAGCAGTTGTTGGGTCATGAAGAAACAGCTGATGAGGCCCTTTAACATGGGAATGGGTTTGTCTGCAGGGATCCCACAACCAACTGGTCCTCTCATAACACCCGCCCCCACAGGCTGTTGCTATTCTCCCCCTCCCCCACTTCCTTGTTTCCCTCCAGCTTATCGTCAACAGTCATCTAGAGATAGGGATATTCAGAGGAGAAAGTTCCAATTTAAAGACTTTATTATTAGCGCTCTTATCAGTCTTGTGTGCATCCAAACACGTGTTCATGTCTGTGTGAGTGACGGCTGACTCTGCCCACGAACAGGCCGCCATCCCGAGCTGACCGCTGCTGCTGTTGTGCTGGTCATCCTCGTCTTCATCATCATCTTACTCATTGTCTTGGTTGTTGTCTGGAAACAGGTATTGCTGCTCCCATGTGGCGTTGCTTCTCTCATCCACCCATCTGCACCTCAACCTCAGCTCTGTATGATGACTAACAAGGAGCTATGTGTTTCAGAAACCTCGATACGAGATCCGCTGGAGGGTGATTGAGTCTGTGAGTCCAGATGGGCACGAGTACATCTACGTGGACCCAATGCAGCTTCCCTATGACTCCAGATGGGAGTTCCCTCGGGACAGACTTGTGCTTGGTGAGCTGAAAACCCTTTCTGGTCTCAGCAGGGAAAAATGTAGCCTTTGAAGATATGAAAAGATAAGTGTGCCGGTTGGCTCATTGCTCACGGAATTTGGTCACATACTGCAGCCTCACACAGATGAGGAATCCAGATTGTATGAAAGTGCAAAT
The DNA here is from genome assembly GCF_027744825.2 of Synchiropus splendidus. Lineage (NCBI taxonomy): Eukaryota > Metazoa > Chordata > Actinopteri > Syngnathiformes > Callionymidae > Synchiropus > Synchiropus splendidus. The sequence goes on from NC_071334.1 coordinate 17,906,906, forward strand.
AGGTCAATTTGTCCTAAAGCCTTTCATGTTCCTCAGGTCGCATTCTTGGTTCTGGAGCGTTTGGAAAGGTCGTGGAGGGAACCGCTTACGGACTGAGTCGCTCCCAACCTGTGATGAAGGTGGCGGTGAAAATGTTAAAACGTGAGTTGAGCCCACGGCAGAACAGCTGAGGCTTAAGCTGACTGAATGTGACCACACAGACTTTGATGATTTTCTTTACATTTAAATGCACATGCTTCTTTCTCTTGCTCAGCTACACAGTAGCAATGACAACTATCAATGAGACCTTTACACATTTATTGATGATGTCATCTCTTCTATTTTTCCACTTTTAGCAACAGCCCGCTCCAGTGAGAAGCAGGCCCTCATGTCTGAGTTGAAGATCATGACTCATCTAGGACCTCATCTGAACATTGTGAACCTCCTGGGAGCCTGCACCAAGTCAGGTGCGAGTCACACTTTCTAAATGACGTCTTAGTATCTCATATGCTGGAATGAGTAACCAATGCAGAGATATCCACATTACAGGCAGTGACTTAAGTTTCTGCCAGTAAACCTATAGAAACTTGCACAAAAAAACAAGCCATTTATAGACAGTATCTTGAAGTGGTTAAGCCAAGTGAAATTTCCCAGTGATATGATATTAAAGACTTAAAAGTTGAGAGACTCTGTCAAAGGTCTGTTGGGTGAGGAATTTCATAAAACAGCTATGAAATATTTCATGCATCAAATACGTCAAGTAGCTGTTTGGAATTTCCATGAGACGTTGATCATGCTATGCTGAAGAGCTGCTGCTGCCACAAAGGTCACGTCTCATATATGACCTCCAGAGATTGTCCTGTTGCAGATCTCTCCTGCCTAAAAATGGACATACACTGAGGCTGGGTGTGGTATTTTAATGGGTTTCTATGGCAAACCTGACTCTCTGCATCTGGAGTGCTCTCAGCCACTTTTACGATGCCCTGATAAGATTAGCCTGCAGACTGACGCTGCTGTGTTTTCGTTCCCAGGCCCAATCTATATCATCACAGAGTACTGCTTCTACGGGGACCTGGTCAACTACCTGCACAAGAACCGAGAGAATTTCCTCAGCCTGAGTCCAGAGAAGCATAAGAAAGACTTGGATATCTTCGGCATCAACCCTGCAGACGAGAGCAGCCGGAGGTTTGTCACACCCTCCTTCAACGTTAACATAAAGCTTTGTTTCTGTTCCCTAAAATCTGAACTGCACACTTGCTGTTTGCCGTAAACACCTCAACTTTAACTCGATCAGCATTTGCCGCGGTCGCGGCAACTGTCTGGCGTCTTCACCAAATCAAATGGTCGTCTTAAGCGGCCTCAGCTTTCAAGTTAATTTCATTAAACCCGCAGTAGCTAACTGTGCATGCTGAAACTGGAGCTCTTGCTTTTTCTGTCTGCGGGTCTTCTGCTCTGATGGATGACTCACAGTGACCACACCTAGAAATGACCGAAACATGATTTAATCCAGGCTCCCGCTTGAACCTCAACCACGTCTTCCTCTAACCCCAACCAGACCCAATGACAGGGTTCAGTCAAGGACACGTGTGGGTTAATGTAATCGCATTGTCAAATAGAAATTAGGTTATTAAAGCTTGGAGCAACAACCTTGTGTTGTTTGTGACGGTGATGCAAACGTTCACCATCGTGGTTTGGAATCATCGCGACACATCAGGGTTCTAGAATCCAATGGTACAGAAGGTCTGATGTCAAGCTTCACTCCTATTCTTGCATCCCTGGTGCAGCTACGTGATCCTGTCGTTCGAGGGCAAAGGAGACTACATGGACATGAAGCAGGTGGACAACACTCAGTACGTCCCCATGCTGGAGATGAGCAACGCCTCCAAGTACTCAGACATTCAGAGCTCCAACTACGACCACCCTCCCTCTAAGAAGGACTCGAGTGGTAAGTCCAATTCCTACATTAGTTTGTATTGAATGTGACAGACAGTGATGATATGAGGGTGTGAATCACGGCAGCTGTCGACTAGAAAAGACACCAAACCTTCTTCTCTCTCCTCGCGTTCACCTCTCTCCTCTGGCTTACTGGCTTATATTAGCGTGGCTTCAGTGCTTGGCTGAGTCGGTTTAGGCTACAGCCCAGTCAGAGTTTAGGGCCGGTGCAGCCCTGTAATTACCCAGAGGAGGTAATTGCAGCACACACATAATAATGTCCAGTTTCTCTCTGCCATTAGTTAACTGCAGGAGCCTCATTTTCCATACGTGCTGAACTCACGCTGATTTCCTGTGTGTGTCTGAATCCAGAGCTGGACAGTCTGCTGTCCGACGACATGAACGCCGGCCTCAGCACCACCGACCTGCTCAGCTTCACCTACCAGGTGGCCAGAGGCATGGAGTTCCTGGCTTCCAAAAACGTAAGTGAGACAGGTCAGACGAGACAGGTTTTGGTTGGGATCGGTGCATTCTTCGTCTGCGGGGTTGACAGACACTGAGCCAGGAACCGAGGAGGAAACCAGTGGTGGGTTGATAAGCAGTCTCATGCAGGCGGAACCCACTGGGGCAAGCGCACGGCGGCTGAATATAGCAGCGTAGAATTACCAAACTTAATGCAGCCAGAGGCGATTCATTTTGCTTCATGGTTATTTTCCCTAAAATATCCAGTGGTCAAAACCATCCCTGCAACTACCATGTTTATACAGGGCCCGTGCTTGGAAAGGCATCAAAGTTACAACTTTTATTTTCCTTCCACTGCAGCTTCCAAGAGCCTTTGGAGGACTCAGTTGGGCTTCCTCCTATATATATTTGAGAGAAACAATGACAGAAACAATAGTTATTTAAGAGTGACAGGTGAAACACTCAAACTACTTAATTCAAAAAAGCTCACAAATTTTTTTCTTACTATTATTGTAAATAAATTACTCAACCTTTCTCTTTTTCCACACATTGATGATTTAGAGCAGGAGTAGTCTCCTCATTGAAGCTGGTCAGACGACTTTTGAAGCACATTGAACTGAGCCACATTTGGGCTGGGCACTGCAGTGATGGCAGTTATGAGAGCGCAAAACCCCCGTTCGCTTCTGGAATTATGATTAAGATTAAGATTAAGAGGAGTTATACTGATTTAAAATACATGATCAATGTCAATGAGAGGTTCTGGAGCAAGTCTTCAGAGGCAGGGAAAGATGAATAAATAAACAGCTACAGGAAAAAAAAGTAAAATCATGAATTCAGTTTACTTGTCATGACATGTAAAGTTGTGATTTGGCCTGTCATTCACATCCACACAATATTGCCATCAAAAGTGGCATCTCGTGATTGTCTAAAATTCAGAAAAACAAAATCAAACTTCATCTGAATGAAAGATAAAAGACTTTGTTTGATAAGAGAAATTGAATGAGCCTGACTTGTTTGACTTGTGCAGTGCGTCCATCGAGACCTGGCGGCCAGAAACGTCCTGCTCTCTCAGGGCAAGATTGTGAAGATCTGCGACTTCGGACTAGCCAGGGACATCATGCACGACAACAACTACGTGTCCAAAGGAAGTGTAAGTGTTCATGAAAGTTCATGAGCTGACGCGCTCATTGGAAGACCCCACTGAACTTAGACTTTCTTCACGCAGACCTTCCTGCCTGTCAAATGGATGGCGCCTGAAAGCATTTTCGATAATCTCTACACGACGCTCAGCGATGTTTGGTCGTACGGTATTCTGCTGTGGGAGATCTTCTCATTAGGTAGCCGCCACGCTCCTGTGTCAGAAGATTTAAACACATTTAATGATGTGGTTGAAAATGAAATGGTGCCGTGGTTGCAGGAGGAACTCCGTACCCCGGGATGGTTGTGGACTCCAGCTTCTACAATAAGATCAAAAGTGGCTACAGGATGTCCAAACCAGAGCATGCTCCCCACGATATGTAAGTTTGTCACCATTTTATTCACTATTCACATTTCACTTCTAACTTTATTTCATTTCTTAGGTATGAGCTGATGATGAAATGCTGGAACAGCGAGCCTGAGAAACGACCTTCTTTCTTGGGTCTGAGCGAAACAGTTTCTTCCCTGCTGCCCTCCAGCTACAAGCGGGTGAGTCTCCTGTCACGCTGCCTTCCAATTTAACATCCTTTTTTCTTGACCCTGCCTCTGAACCTACACATTCTGGTCTTGCTGAAATCTTCAAGTTTCGGAAAATCACCATCTGTTTTCTCATTTTCTCTGTAGTGTATTTGAAAGGTTTTTTTTTTTTTGTGGGTTCAGAGTTCGCTGTCTTGTTTTTGAGCACATAATTCAAGTCTTTAACCAGCACCTGGATATGTGGGGCTTTGCCCTTGCCTGCAATGACACAGTCACCAGTTCTCGCCTCCAGAACTGTTGGAACTTGAATGATGATGTTAAAGTCTAGACTGCTAAAATAAAATAAAATAAAATAAAATGCTGATCATAAATTCAACACTCTGACGGCTGGGGGGTAGAAGCTTTTCCTGTGACGGGTGGTTCTGGTCTGGATCGACCGTAGCCTCCTGTCAGAGGGAAGAGGGAAAAAAATCTATTTACAAAAATGAATACTAAAAACAAAAAGTGAAATGTAAGAAAATATCATTCAAAAATAGGATTTTTTTTCACAATCAATAATAGTTAATAATAGTTAGCGCCATACCAACATGCTTCTTTAAAGTCAGGTGTCAAAAGACAAACTGGTTAAAATGGTTAAAAATTTGCTCCTGTCACTGTACAATGTTCAATAAATAGAACATTGTTTGGTTCACAACTGCACTTGAAATTCTTCGCCCCTTGCATGATGGAGTTTGACACCCAGGTTTTAGCAGAGCACTGACATCAATCACAATCGGATTGTTGATGTCAAATAAATGAAGTAGCATGGGCTACATTTCAAAAACTGAGGCCTGTTTAGCTTCATCTCAAAACAGACGGTGGAGTTACAGTAATTTTATTTCAGCACCCATTAGGTGTCTGGTGTGGATTGAGTGTTCTTTGTATGTTGAGCTAAAAGCTCCCTTCGTTTCTTCTACAGCATTACGAGAAAGTAAACCACGAGTTCCTGAAAAGCGACCACCCGGCCGTGACCAGAGTCTGCATGGAGAACGACGACTACATCGACATCCCGTACAAGAACCAGAGCAAGCTGAAGGACAGAGAGAGCGGCTTTGATGAACAGAGACTCAGCTCCGACAGTGGATACATTATCCCACTTCCCGATCTCGACCCGATATCTGACGAGGAATACGGCAAGAGGAACCGACACAGGTAACTGACAATATGACTTCAGGTTTGGTTACATCGACCGCAGGGGAAACACGAATTATTCATTAATGATAATAAATAGGATGAAGAAATGCTATAAGCCACATACTCCACATAAGCAGGAAAAGTGCAAACAAATTGGCAAATATGTATAAAAATTATTTTTCTTTTAATGCAACAATACTAAAAGCAAAAAGTTGAAATGTAAGAAAATATTATTCAAAAATAGGATTTTTTTTCATGATCATTTTTATACACATTAAGTAAGAACATCATTCAACATTCATAAATGGCAAAGCAAAAAAAATCACACTATTGCCCCCCATTTTATCGATTTAATAAGATGCCTAAAGCATTAGCTTTGATATCTATAATAGTCTAAATGAAATGAGCCTAGTGGAGCAGCAGGAGGCAGTAGTTTTTAAGCTCATACTACAGCAGGGGTGGGCAATTAGGTGTCCTATGGGGTCACATTATGTTCTGTGACTAACTGTGGGTCAAATGAGCCACAACACAGACGGGCAGAAAAAGAATATGAACGTAATGGCACCATGACATTATATTATTAATCATTATTTCATTGTATATACATTTTTTGGAAATAATCTCCATTGAAAATGCTGCAATGACACGCATTCCAAATCCATGTCAAACCCAAAACGGTTGTTTTTATTAGGTCAGAGCTGATCTTAACTTTGACCCTTCTTGTCCACTGCAGCTCTCAGACATCTGAGGAAAGTGCCATCGACACTGGCTCCAGCAGCTCCACCTACAACAAGCGAGAGGGCGAGACTCTTGAGGACATCACGCTGCTGGACGAGATGTGTTTGGACTGTAGTGACCTGGTGGAGGACAGTTTCCTGTGACCAACGCCAGAGGAGACTGAGGGGCGGGAAGCTGGACACAAGACCAAAACTGAACTGAAACCGTCCTCTCTGGCCCCGACAGTGCTGCTCCAACACGAAACCCAAACCACTCTAAGTGACTCGTTCCAGTTCCCCGCTGGACTTCGCCCCTCGCTGGGCTGCAGGAGTGAGTGAGACAATCTTAGAGCAACCCATCCCGACAACTCTTTGTGGCATTGTTTTCTAAAGAAATATAAACAAGAAGAGTGATTCTTGGTCAGCAGCTTTACACCAGATGGTATTATTCAATCATATTTAACCACTACAGATGCACTATTTAAACAAAAACGAGTCCAAAAATAAACTTTCTCAAGAGAGAAGCACCTGATGCTGGTACAATCAGTAGCAAAACTTAAAAAGCACAAGATCAGAACTTTTTTGTTTATAAATGCGTATGAAAAGTTATTTTTTTACGACACCTAAACCAGTGTTATTTGTGAATCCATATAGCTATTACATCTGTTTACAAGAGTAGAGCTTTCTTTTGTTCCACGTGTCTATCTCTTTTGTGTCACAGTCCAGAATGAGCCTCAAATGTCGTGTATGCGTTGAGAAAAGTGTGATTGTATTGTAAATAGAGCCAGAGTTGTTTTATAAGAGAGAAGATGGAATAATGTTCATTGTGTATTATATCAGCACGTACTAAGCTTCAACGAGACACAGCGGCAGCATACTGTTATCAATTGTGTATCTACGGAAACGACTCCCCGTCTTGATGGGATCTGCATTATTGGGGTGGATATAACCAAGTTCATGTTAGTAGCCCTTCTCCAGCTATACCACTGCCTCCGACTCTTCCAGTCAACTGTGATGTACTCCACAATCGGTCGTTGCACTTTCTTTTCTACCCATTTATGATGCTGCCAAAAACCTTTCCATCCCATCGGAGCTCACTGAGTCCTGCTTCATGGACTCCACCAGAGTGTGTGCGGCTGGACCTGTCTGTGCATCGGTACATGATGGATCGCTTCAGTGTCATTATTTTGTATTTGCTATGTACATTCAGATGATTTATATTTCAATAAATGATTTACGCAAAAAAAACGTCCTTATATCTGGAACAAATTATGCTCACTTTATCATTGATGTATTTTAATTCAGACCCGTTATTTACTCATTTATTCGTTTTGCAAAGCAGAGAGACAACTATCACACTATTACTGTACTATTACTTTATTTGAAGTAATCTAACATTACTTAATTTATTTTGGCAAAAGGTGGTATACATAAATATGAAATACATTACAGAAAATGTATTATTTGGTTCATTCATGGTATATTTTTACTCAATATTCACACAAATGAATAAATAAAAATATATTATTGATCAATAATATATATATATATATATATATATATAAATAAATATATATATATATATATATATATATATATATATATATATATATATATATATATATATATATATATATATATATATATATATATATATATATATATATATGTATATATATATATATATATATATATATATATATATATATATATATATATATATATATATATATATATATATATATATATATATATATATATATATATATATATACCAACTGCAGCATATATATATATATATATATGCTGCAGTTGGTCAGGTCGAGGTTCAGCAACATCATGTGTCCAAAGAATGTCAGCTGACTACCTGAATATACTGAATGACCAGGTTATTCCATCAATGGATTTTTTTCTTCCCTGATGGCACTGGGGCAAATTCCAAGATGACAAGGCCAGGACTCAAGACTGGTTCAGGGAGCATGAGACATCATTTTCACACATGGATTGGCCACTACAGAGTCCAGACCTTAAACCCATCGAGAATCTTTGGGATGTGCTGAAGAAGGCTTTGCACAGCGGTCAGACTCTACCATCATCTATGCAAGATCTTGGAGAAAAATGAATGCAACACTGGATGGAAATAAATCTTGTGACATTGCAGAAGCTTATCGAAACAATGCCACAGCGAATGCGTGCTGTAATCAAAGCTAAAGGCGGTCCAGTGTATACGCACCATATATATATATATATATATATATATATATATATATATATATATAGCGAGAGAGAGAGAGAGAAAGAGGCTTAAAACATCACAGATACATGTCCTATATATATATATATATATATATATATATATATATATATATATATGGAGAGAGAGAGAGAGAGAGAGAGGGAGAGAGAGGGTGGGAGACTGTAACTATGAAAACTGAAACTGAAAACTGTATTTATATAGTTGACTATTGTCAATTCAGATGAAACTAATTCCGTTCTGTTTATTTATTTTATTTATTTATCTTTCTCCGTGATAGTTCATGTGTTTTATACGTCATATTTGCACAACTCGAAATGTCGGATTTACTGCAATGGATTTGCCGTACGTGCATGCAGTAAAATTTACAACCACTAGAGGGAAGTATATTCAAGCTCTTGTCGCTCTTCAGCGTGACCTTTTACTTCTTATTATTATAATGATTCCAATATTTTTTTCTATACCTGGTATGAAAACATGTTTTTAATTTGATCAAAATAGTATGTCATCATTTGAAGAGCAGCCATCAGAAACACTGCAAGATCATTAACACTTGGCATCCTCAATGCAAAGCAAAGACATATGCATATGAAAGTCAATATTTATCTCTGAATGTTATCACCCCATCTGAAGCATCTGTGTTGAAATTCAATCGAATTTTGGATAAGTTATTCTTATTGTATTACTGTCCTGTTTTTCAGGTTTTTTCTCTCTCATCTGTTTGCTCAAACTGTTGCACCCTCAGGGCAGGCGGGTACAAGTATGGAGGAGGGCCAAAATCAGCTTGGAGCCAGAGATGCAGTTTTAGCAGAAATTTTAACTGAACTTCCAGTGAGTTTTATGTTACTAAGACATTATCATCTGCTCTGGAATGCAGCGCATCAATTAATATAAGTATGACTCGGGGCAGTTTTTCCTCTGTTTAGTCAGTTCACATGAGCCGGTGAAGCATGTGTGTTTTCCCACACCCCGATAGAGTTCATTCAGTTTCCCTCAAATTGTCTGCTAGTGTGCGTCGTGGTGCTCTCTGCGATGAACAGTGACCACAGTATGTGAATAACCAGACCAGCAAAGAAATGTCTGATGAATATAAATATGCTTTAAAGTTTAATGAAAATGTACATTTTCTTTTTTTTATGAAAACATATATGATGATGAACATGTAACTGAATGGTGAATAAGTCAAGGAAACACATTAAAACAGAGGCAGGAGATCCCTGTATATGCCACCTATTCACATCTTAACACTTATTAAAGCATGACTCATGGGCACATATCACAGGTGAAGCAAAGATCAGGTCAAATTTAACATTTTCTCACGGCCCCAAACAGAGTTCTATGTTTTCTACGAGACTGTGGGAGTGATATGAGAAAGTGTGTCGGCACATATTTCGTTTGTAAAAAAAAAGTTTTTCCCTTCGCCATTAACTGCGTGTCCCTTACACTACATACATGTATATCATGCAACATAGAGTAGATGATCTGATATTGTTTGGTTCATGATAGAATTAAATTCCTTTCTACATAAATGAATATCATGGACTGTCTGCATTATTTGCTGTGTGCTTGCAGTCAACGTGAAAATAAAGTTGCTGCTCAAGTCAACTCGTTTTGCGTGTGATGTCTTCATATCTGAGATGTATCAGCACATGAGCAGAGCAAAGTATTTCTACTTTGTGTTCAACACAAGACATATGTATTTCAGAGAGAAAGCAGAGCGAGCCACCGTGCAGTATGGTGAAAGTAAGGTTAAAGCAGACACCGCTCAGTAAATGCAAAAGCAAACAGCCAACCTTGACAAATGCGTGAAACGATTGCAAACTTGTGAAGTGGACAAGAGAGTGTGAAGGACAAAGAGATACTTTATTTCGCATGTTACCACTTCTGATGTTTAGTGATGAAATAATTTGCCGTGCTGCTGATTTGCTCCACGGTGTTTACTCTCTCTCTACATGGCTGTTTTAGACAGTTGGTGCCCTGCAGTGGTCTGGTCTCAGTTAACTTCTGTGTCTGATGGGTAAACCCAAACAACACACAGAACAAAAGGACTTTAAAAGCACTCCGGAGAAGTCAAATGGGTTTTATAAATCAGGTTTGTGTGTTGATCTAAAATAGGCGTGAAAAAGCAAACAGATTATTTTTGTTCTGATTTTAATGTCTCTGCATCATTTGCTCTCCTCAAGGCTCCCCTGTTCAAGGCTTCTCTTTATTAATCTGCTAAAAGATAATCTTTTCTCGGAGCCAGGGAGAGTTGCAAGCAGAGGCACAACTATTACATGTACAACACCACACACACCATTTCATTATTCAGTTCCTCTCAACAAAATCCAGGCCTCGTCCTGTTGTTCATTGTAGTTAGAGGGATGATGCAAACAAGAAACGTCACACTTGAAGATCAGACCAGGAGCGTATTCGACCATGATTACCCACTATAGTTCTGGAATGGCAGAGAGATGCAAGAGGCAGTGAGAATGAAACTCCTGGAAAAAAAGGCAGATGCACATATTATCTTCCCTCTGGAGTCAGCCTCATGAGGGGGTTCAGTTCCAGGATGGAAAATTACCAAATAACAGGTGAAACCTTTCATGCTCTTGGGCACATAACTCACGAAAGATGATTAAAAAAGAGGTGTCATGACTGAGAGTTGCTCGCTCAGAAACCTTCTGAAGTCCTCAAATAAAGGCCCAACAACATGGTCAAAAACACTCATATTTTTCAATTAAATTGTGTGCTCTTACTGTGTCTAACAATCTTCACTCAAGTTTACTTACATATAAAAAATGGACTTCATTGAGTAACATCTGAGGAAAAGGGGCAGATAATGGAAGAGTTATTCGTCTCTCTGCTCCTTTTCCATCCTTGAAACCACATCAAAATGGCAGAGTTGTTCTGTGTTTGATGCAGGACTCTAATTAACTTCTTCAAATGTGAGAATAAATCCATGAGGGCCTTCAGTAAAACATCAGGGGGGAATCAGAAGTCATGACTTGGTCAACCTTGACTTTCTCTTGAGGGTTTACCACAGAAGTCCAGCCTCCCTAGGGACACCTGCTCCCCCAATGTCCACATCTTCTTATTCAAACAGTCTTAGTCCAACATGTTGGACAACTACATATATCAAGTTAATCTGAGGTTGTCCTCCCACGCCTGGGCTCCGCTGTCCTTCTGATCAACTGCTCTTTTTCTGTCACTCAAAATGACAAACTCCTCACTGTCATTAGTGCTACTCATGTAGCTTCTCCCTCTGCGACTGTATCTCAACCAAACATCATGGAAGATCTCTAGACTATCATACAGTATATAGCTTGCTCTTTACGCAAGCCGATACTCTTATGTCATCATCCAACCCTGCCAGTTGGTTTCACACTGTCCCACCTGCCTGCGCTCTACGCATTACCACCTTTGAGCTCTTCCCACCTCCATCAAAAGACTTGAATTCATCTGTCTTCACTACCTCTTCTCTACACTCTTAGTCTCTCATTTGTCTTCCAGTCAGGGCGTCCACCACCTCAAAAACATTTCAACTTCTGTCTTGCTTCCACAGACATTGGTTCCTGTTCACCTCTACATTCTCTTTAATTTGGTGAGGTAAGAATTTGTTACGTCAATTCACTCTTGTTCAATGTTGGCCAAAATAATATTTCAGGAGCAAAGCTGATGTCATATCCTGAACTCAGTGTTTCCAAAAGTGTGGCTGAGTAGCTTGGGTGCGTTCACTACCACAAACACTACGACTTCTTATTCAGGTTGTATGTAAATGGTAGCGTGAGACATTTAACCAGAAATGACAAAAGAATGCAGACTTTAGATAACTTCATATGCAGATAAAACCATAACCTGGCAGTCAAGTGAGCAGAGAGAAGAATCAGAAGGTGTCCAATATATCAAGGATGACCATGTTGGTGGAGCTGACTATTCTTCTTTGTGTCTCTGCATCTCAAAATAGCGTTTAAAAAACACACAGATTCAAATGTGAGTTAACATGGCAAATTCAATAACACACGGCTGAGTCATTCATTCACAGCTATGACGACAATCGGGAGCCAGATTTGATTATGGCAGACGAATAAAAACAACATGGAAGGACTCAGCCGGGCTTCAGCAGATCATCATTCAAAGATTGAGGGAAATTTGATTGTGTCATGTTGCAGTTTGCGAGAGTGAGAGGCAATCTGATTTTGTTATATTTGCCAGCGCGAATCAGTGTGGGACAATTAGGTTAGCAATCTCTCTGGTTTGTTTGATATGTAACATCAGTCTCATTGGTGAAACTGGATGCCTGGTTGCCATCTGTGAGGTGTCCATACAGATTCCTATGGGAGCGTCTGTTCACGAGCACTCCAGGGGTGAGACAGACTTGCTGTATAATAGATTGGTTTCTTGGTTGCTGAGCATCCTCAAGGAGGTCTCCCATTTCCTATTCCTCTCTGATGGGCTATGTGTCAAAATTAGTCCAGCAAGGGCATCACACATAGATTAAAACTTTGTGTCTGAAAGAGATACTAGGCTCGATGTCACGGAAAAATAAACACCCGTCAGCATCCCTCCAATGTTGTCGAAGTGACATACATTTCTTAATATACCATGGAACGTCAAGAAAACATTCAACCCGTACTTTGGTCACACTGGTCTTGTTGTCGTGAGTTCGCTGTGAGCCATAAAAACATGCAAACTCATGACTGTGGAGATCTGCTCCCATGAATCATATGAGTGCCCCGGGCTCAGCCAGTACAAGACTCCAAACAGAACTAGTACAGGAGTACAGGACAACTTCTGTTTGTGGAATCATGCTGCTTCACTACAGACAGTGAACCTGCAGTTTGAATGCCAGTGCAGCCATTTCAAGTTGTTTTGTTTGAAATATATATATACATATATAAATAAATAAAACTCTGTTTTATCAGCTGCGACCCATCCCCACTACACTGGGAAACCATGGACAGCTTGCCGATCCATCACAGGTCACACATGGAAGGACAACCGCTCTCTCTCTCTCATGCACACGAATCAAGCAATGATCAATCTGGCGTTGAAAGCAAAAAACACCACTTTCGTTTGCAAGATCGCTCACCAGAGTCAAAGACGACCATTCATGATGGAGCAAAACACACAAGTGATTAACCACAAACCCATCAGTTCTAAAAGGCTCACTGAGAGATGGTGAGAAACCCATAAAAAATAGGGCTCACGTGGAATCACAACTGTTAGTTATGCAATCGCCTTTTATTTGCAGGCCTGCTGGTCAAAGGTGGTAGTGGACTCATAAAATAGGGGATCGGGAAGTGGCAATATGTTATTAACATGGAACATATAACAAGACACACAGACTCACTTCAGTATGCAACTTCCTCTTTAATTGAATATCAGGAAAACTGTGCCACATTATAAACAATGTTGGCGACCCTGATGATGGGAGACACAATAACCCTTTCAAGTAAGTCAAGCAGTTCATTACACGAGGGAAGGTCTGGGTGAAAAGGAATGTTGAAGCTACTTTAGGGGGGGGGTGTCTGGCTGAAGATGCTTTCCTGCGCTAACTAAATTGTGGTGTGGCTGTGAGGCCTGGACATGACGATCAAGCTTGTTCCAGGTCATCCTCCACACAGTCCAGTTTAAAGAAGCCTCCTTCTGCAGCTTATGAAGTGAAGTCACCATTGACTGGCGGCTAGTGTCTACTTGGTGTGAGCTGTCCAATAAGCTGTTGAGTTGATCAACCAGCTCTTAATAGACTGCCAGAGTGGAAGGTGATCTTGGTCTTTGTGGGTAACAAATCTGCTAACAGTGGGGAGTAGGACCTCGTATGACTTGTATGAGAATCTGCTCCTACTTGTAGTTTTGCCCCTAACAAAACAGCGTGATGCTTTACTCAGTAAATGAAAGCATTACATTGGTGAGCATCATCTTCAAAGCTGTTCCGCATTTAAAAAATATATATATTCCCTGTAATGTGGTGCATTTATTCAAGTACATCATCATCTTGCTTTCAAGCACCTTGTGAATTTTATACTATAGGCAGATATCAAACACTTTCAATATTTGCAATTGTTACCTGCTGAGGGGGAGGTGGAGAGACTTCAAAGACCTTCACCATGGTAAACAAATTCATCTGCGGGGTTCAATTGCAATAACACAACTACAGATGACAGGAAAAATAATTATTTTTTCATTGATCATTGGCTATTACTGTATTTATTCTCGTAGATTAACTTTTTGGCAACATGGTCCTAAAGCTATTTCACGTTTCTGTGTGCAAATCTTCTAAAAAAAGAGAATGTAGCAGATTGTATTGAATATATATTTCTTTTATGAACTACATTTTTTCACAATAGCACTGCTAGATTTTTTCAAATATAAAACATTGACAGTGGGGATAATCTATGGATTAACACATCAGAGTTTGAAAACAAAACCGTTATTTGCCTCAAGTTCGAGGAGTTTAAAAAAAGACACACACCTCTGCCTGTTTTGCAAGTTCCGAACAACTTGAGACAGATGTTATCATCTTGAAAACAGTTAGATCAGTGTGTTTCGTAAAGCTCATGCATTCCCTGACAAACAATCTTCTGTACACCCAGTGGACTACTATCGAGCACCCTCAGGCCAAACTCACAGGAGAGAGCAGACAATGGTTGATCGTTTCAAACTCCTTGCAGAAGGAAAAAAAAAATGGCATCAACAAACTCAATGCACAAAGTGATGATTGTTTTTTGGGATTTTTTTTCCTCCAAACCACCAATACAATAGCTGTTCTTTTTTATAATTCTGTTTTTCCAAGAAACTATTACATGTTGTGTCTCCTCTCTGCTCTCTGTGGTTTTATTAACGTAAGCACTTAAGTGTTGTTGTTCCTTTTTTGAATTTTGCAATCATGTGGCCTTTTTATTTCTTTTTCCTGTTTCTGTTCTGTTTCATTACTCTTTTAAGCCAGGCTATATTTTTCCAAGGGACTTTGAGTTGGTCTTGTGACCAGGGTCAGAGACCCATTTTACTCATGTGATTACTAATTGTGGACTAATAGTAGCACAGCAGTGCCAAAAATGCTCTTTGGTTATTTGATAGACGGACATGAATACAGTTTTGTAATATCTGAAGGAACGTGGTAAACTATATTGTGGTTAACAGATAGATAACTGACCTCCTCAACTTGCAACCAAGGTTAGTTAACAATGTTGTCCTTAGATTTCACGCTGGAAAGCAATTCATTTCTTGTAGCTGTTCTTGGATAGGGGCTGCAGAGTCCTTCCATCGTTCCGTCCTTCTGTCATCAACAACAGACTGTAAGTGAGTTGGCTGGAATTGGGAATAGTCGAAAGGCTGCACAGAGCAGCAGAATGTGCGAAGTGAAGAAGTGGGCCAATTATGTTTTGGGATGGGAAGTGTGCTGAGGAAACGAATGAGCAAGACACTGGATGCGATAGAAAATGTGAGGCATGTGTCCTCTAATTCATATTTAATATAAGCATTAAAAATGTTTCATGTTTAAATTTTATCTATTTAGATAATGTAAATGTTAACAACAGCACAGCAGGTTTATGGACTTCTCTCAAATTATCATGGGATTGGAACTGATCATCACTCCCTCAACTATTGAGGTTGGCAAAGTGGACTTTTGCGTCCAAAAGCAGCCTTCAACGTTGCATGTTGAAACATTGGGTTTTCGTTGGTCCCTCCAAATCTGCATTGGTCAAGCCGTTGAGTCACAACGCTTCCCTCCCTGCTGGGCTATTGGTAGCTCCCGCTCTGATTCGCATGGTCGCAGTTGCGCTTACATCCCTGTAGTAAATGTCAGCAAGTCAGTGCAGTACAGTTGCCCTGAAGTCACATTGTTTTATTGACATCAGATGAGGTGGTGAGTCTCCCTGCATGCCTGAGTGAAGTGCAGCATACAGTCAACCAGTTTACAGCCACAACTATCTCCCACGATACCATAGTCCATTTCAGTGGGTGGATTTTTCTATGCACCCGGAGGCAAGACTGGTTCTAAGAAAAATGTTACTTAAATGTTACTTTACATGACATTCGACACGCCCATGCAACAGAGGTACCGTACTCCACCTCTGAGAACGACACTGTGAAAGTCACATAAATGGCCTGCTAGACACCGAGGGTATAGGCGAGAGTGGTAGCTCTTAGAGTATACCTCACCCATGATTGGAAGTTCTTGTGCATTGGTTCTTAGGTGGATCGCCAAGTGACACCCTCCACACTTGTCTGTAGGCAGGCTGGTAGTTTCCCAACGTTCAAACATAGCGGGCATGAGTCTGACGACTTGAAGCAGGAGATTCTGAGAATGAAAGTGAGACCTTGACTGTGTTAACTGCCAATTATAGTGAGTTTATTATGCCGCCTCTAATTCATTTTCCTACCTGTGGCTTGACCCTGGTAAACTTCACAATGAGTCATAACACCAAAGCTCAGCCGAGAAAAAAGAACCGTGAATGATCACAAACACTGAATGATTGGGGATGTTATGAAAACAACAGAAAACATGCAGGTCATCATTTGTTTCTCACCATGTTTATGCTGCAAGGAAATGATCTTTTTTCTATCATAAATCAAATTCTTTTACTAGCAAAACTGTTGACATCTTCTGATATTAAATGCAACCATGGAGAGCCTAGGTCACACACATCTCCTGTTCTCATTGGACCAGCGTTAACAAAAATGGAGAGATAAAAGTTTGACTCCGCTCTAGCTTGAATTCTGCCATAAATTTGACATATGATATCTGTGAATTTGTAAGATACCTTCTAATGCTTTTTGACTGGCAGCAAAAGTTACCGTAATTCACAGACTATAAGCCGCTACTTTTTTCTCACGGTCTGAGCCCTGCAGCTTATACAAAAGCGTGGCTAATGTATGGATTTTTACAAGCTGAAATCAGATGAAATCAGAGACTTTTTATTTACCCTTGAAGCATCAAAATGCTCTGTTTTAGCTTGCGTGTCCACAGCTCCGTCAACAGAGTCGATCTCCTGGAGGTCTGGAATCGAGAAGCAGGCGATGAGACCTGCTGTGGTGTCGGAACTCTGGCTACGCTGCCAAAAACAGTGCATTTTGAGGGCTTTAATGTGAATAAAAGTCCGATGTGAACACAAGCAAGTCAGGTTTTGGCTGCTGGAGACCTGCACCTTGTCTCGGGAAACTCTCTACAGAGGGTGAGCTTCCCACCTCAGGCGACTCGGCGCTTGACGCCGGCTAATATTCTGGTGCACTCTATAGTCCAGAAATGACGGTAATTTAGGTTTTGTGTAATATGTTGAAGTGAAGTACAATGCTACAATGCTTACCAGCTCTTGCAATAGTTGTTCACCAGAGCCAGCAGACCGGACAAGCTCTACCGAGACAGTGTTTAACAACGTCAGCTAATGTTAGCTTGCTTCTACCTTTGATAGTTTAGTACCTTTAGCATCTGCCTCTGCACCGGAGCAGTCATATTCTGCTGTGATGTCATACATGCAACGTTTGATTTGTAGTCCAAATAATTAGGTACAGTATTTTCACAGATGAATAAATAAAATATAAAATATCCGACAAACATAGTGGAACCTCACATCATCACTTATCATTTAAGTTAAGGTACAGCAAATGTGTGATGAGGCAAATGAGGCAAAGTGGACCAGGAAATAACTTTGATCTCACATAGACTTCCATTCCTTTTTCCCCTGATCTTATGTCCCATGGACTGACTGGAAGGGGCAGAGACGTAGGCTCCCTATTCTCTTGCCTTTCTGCACATATATTGTCCCTGCAACAAGTGTGAATTTATGTGTTAGCATGTGTAGTTGCTTTGTGAAAATGACTCATCAGTTTCAAGTGTGTGCTGCATCTGTGTTTCTGCCCTGCAACAGAGAGTGAGAGAATAGTATTGTTGTGCTTTCCCAGAGATTACTGTAGTGAATTTGTGTAGGCTCCTCTGGGTTGTTACATTGCTCTTTTATTGGCTGGGTAAATATTGATATGAGCAGACAAGCCTGCAGGAAAGTTGCTGCACCGCTGCTGGATTGGAAAGCTGTATTTCACCTTCAGCAGACAGGCAGGTTAAAACTGACTCTTCAGTGGATACCGATTCTGAAGGACTATAATACATGATAATATTTTCATACAAGCTTTCACTGGTTTAGAACACTATGATCAGTTTCTCGTCCTGGGAAAGTGATGGAGTGATCACTGAATGTCTCCGCTGCCTCCCCACTGAGCAAATCCACTTGAGACAACATTCAACTTCAGCCCTGTTTGACTTCCTCTTTTTCTATGAGCAGCAGTCATGCTGAAGGTTTTACAGGCCAAAACAAAGATTTATGTTTGGCAGACAATGCATGTGTTCACGGGGAAAACAAAAGATAGTGCAAACTCAACATTTCTATCAGGGATTTTTGTTTCCAGTTTAATACTGTATCTCCGTATTTGAGGTAAGGTACTGCTGCAAAGGCCCAAGGCAGTTTCGCCTATAATCTGCATAAGAGTTCAGACAAAAACATTGATAATAATTAAGTTCAAACAGACTCACTGTAACAGCTTCTACTCTAGCCTCTTGAGCTATATTTGAGAAACCCATTGGCATTTCTAAACACTGACATAAAGATCCCTGGGAGTGATCTCCTCCCAACTCGACATTTTATTATGCCACTAAATCTTTATTTGATCAGGCAACCTTGTTGGGATTAAAGGATCTAGTTTCTGAAAGTGGCCTTAGAACATAAACATACTGAGTTTAGACAAGACGTTCTGAGCAATCAATGGAATGTCCAATATATTCTGTTTACGTTCCAAGTGATTGGTTGGGCATTCAGGTATGAAACGGATGCGAGGAAATCTGAGTTTGTAGAGAGAAGAGAGAGAAAGCGTGAGACTAGGTCGTATAATTAGGATGGCAACAAGCAGACAACCTTCCTGGTTGAGCAGAGCCTTGGCTCTTACACTGCATTTGGGGATTTGTACTGCTGTCATTTCTCAACCGAGTAACTGTAGAAGACTAACTGATGATGATGTGTCCACGTGTTTTATAGTAAAGCCCGCAGTACCTGGAACCCCCAGAAGTGGTCAGATGCCATCCAACTTGGACATGGAATTCAGTAGTCAAGATTTATTTATTAACTTATTTTTCCACCACCAATCTCAGCTCTGTTATCCATCAGAGACTTCATTCTTAGTTTCGACTGCTTCATGAACACTGCGCTCCACTAACACCACCTCATGTACAATATCATGTACAGTAACTTTTCCTTTTCTTCTTTAGTTATGGATCCACATTTGATGCTTTTAACAACACTGTGTTCTGAATCGTGTTGTCGGTGGCGACCTCTTAACATTTTGTTCCAATGTTCCAGTTTTGCCGAGTTATAGTGTCAAGCTGCCATTTTATATCAGTGTTTTGGGTTTTTTTTAAGTCACATCCATACTCTTTTTATACTCGTCCAGTTTTAGTTGATTAAAAGAATCACCCACTGCAAAGGATACTTTCCTCTTCAGACAAAAACATACAACATATGAGAACATTTTTGTCAATGAGTATAGTTGTTTTTTTGTCTCTTTTGAATTATGCAATTCTATTTAACTCAATTTAGTATAAATACTATTAGGGTTTAGAGAAGAAAAACTTGATAGTGGCCAGAATAAATGTCATAGAAATCAAAGGGCAGAAGCAGAGGTTTCATCTTTGGGCTAATGAAAATAAGCAATTACAGACTATTACTGTTTGATAAAAAAAAGAATGTATTATTATTATTATTATTTATTGTATTTATATTATTGTTATTACCAATCAAACTGACAGGAGATTGTAATCGGTTAATGCCGCTTGTTTCAGCAAGACAAACAACCCGCGCCATCCCGGCCCCTTAGAGGATCGAGTTGAAGTCTCCTGATATAGACTATACTTAGTCACCAGACATAAATCAGACAGTAGGAAGGCACATGGACAGAAATTGGCAGAGGGTGTAATTTACCCACACCCCCAGGTAAAGACCAATTTCATAGCAATGATATTTGGCTGCCTGGAAAATATCATATTTCTTGAGTAATTATTCAGAGATGAATTATTTCAAAAGAATGCATCTTCCACATCATTATCATCAATGTGAATTTCATGGCCTCATGGTGGTAAAAGAAAGACAGTTAAAAAAAAAAAAGCTTCAATGTCAGACTGTCTCTCACTTATTTAGTCTCTGTCAACACAGGTCGGCGACGGAAATAAACACATAAACTGCACAAATGAGACATAAAGTCTGTTTATAACAAACAAACAGTAGGAAAACAAGGAATGAGATGAACTGTTCGCTCCAAGGTTTAAAAAAAAAACGTTGAGGTGGAGCCAGTGTTGCCATTATGTCTGTGTCCCCACCTTATTTTTTTACGAGTCAACCAGCTCACGCTGGCTTTTGACCTGGATTCTCACATACCTTCCTTGGTTTCCATGGATTGATCTTGTGGTGACCTCAAACTGAAACTCTTTCACCGTGTGAGAAATATATTTGGTTTCTGGGCAAGTGTTAGGTGTGAGTGTGAGACTATTGGGTTGGACACATGGATGTTCAACATTGGCATGCAACACTTACAAGTTAATATCTAAGTAAAACCACATTCTTATGGGTGGAAACAAAAGTCAGCTTGTGTCAGCGTCGGACTGCAGGCCTCATGATACGCAGCATCACTGCATATGATCCTATCATAGAACCTCTCTTCAGTATGATACTCCACCAACCATTAACCATTTGTTGTACAAAGCACAATGTCTCAAGGGGAGTAGGAACGGGGAGGTCAACAATTCTCTGTGCTGTAAAGCCCATGAGGCTTTGTTGTATGTGTTCCCTGCTTACAGCTCTGTGGTGACCACACCTGATGTTCATCAATGTCTTAGCTACTCACTCTATGTAGGATTGTACTGGTGCAATTGTTTGTTACAGCCTTCACCCTCACCCACCCTGCTCTGCAGGTCACCTCTTTCCCAGTCTGAAAAATTGCATTTTGGGCCAGGGATCTGAGAATGACTGCGTCTGTCAGAGGCTGGTTAGGTGACCAAGATGATGACTTCATATTGGGAATTATTGACAGGCCAACAAGGTGGAACAAGTGTGTGGAAGGAGACTTCTGTGTTGGCCTCAAAACATTTCAATGGCCCCAGGCAACTCCAAAACCTGCTACACCAGAATATTGTAATTGATTCGAAAAAAAGTATATGGAGGTGCTATCTGTCCAGGGTGTCCCCCGGATCTTACCCCTAGTAGTTGGTATTTCACTACTGAATGACGTTTTTGTGTATAAATTCACCAGTTTCATTTTTAACACTGTGGGTGGGCGAAAAAACAAATATTAGTATTGATCGGACACTGGGTAAATCAGAGGTGGACAATTATATTTCCTAAGGGGCCAGTTATATATTATGAGCGTTGAAAGGAGGGTAAGAGAAAACTGAACATAAAAATCAAGTGGTGACATCATGTGTGATTATGAAATTACACTTTAAAAATGCACCAAAAATGTTGGTTTGTTGTGTTTTATTTAATTTAAACCACATTCCATGTCAAGATTCTTGATGTGTGTCATACATTCATTCACTCAATTCTGATGTATTTTAAGGGACAAGAAAGTTATGTTTCAGTTGCATCATGATGAACAAAAAATAATGCACAAGACAAAAATTCAATTTTATAGTTTTACTCTGACTCCTGACATAAATATAGCCAAAGGGCCAGATTTGGTCTCCGGGCCACGCTTTTAAATACAAGGTCAACAGTGCAGGTTCCAGTGGAATATGACCCAGAATGACTGAGAGTAACAGCTTCTGACATGGTATGACAGTTCTAACGAAATGGTTAAAAACAATAGCAATTCACTCTATATTATATTTTCAAGTGACTCGTGCCCTTCTGACTGTATTTTGCATGCCTAGTGTTTTTGTACAAAAAAATCTAAAGCTGACAATCTGCGAAAAGAAAATACATTAATAGATGGCAGATGAATCAAACCAGATGAAACACGTTTCACCCTTTCTAAACGTTATTTGGGTATTTGTATTGCGTGAATACCCACCCTCCCCACCCATTGGCAGTTACTCCAAATGAAATAACCCCATTTGTCACAATAATTTACATCCAGTTCTAATTCAGCAAATATTGACTTTCCCCACCCCATTAATATCATTTCCTTTTTATCCCCAAGACAACAGAATATTTGAGTATTTGGTTATTCATTGGACACATACCACATTTATTTGCACTTAATGTTTGCCTGTATCACCATTGTGTGTGTGTGCAACACTGAAAACCAACATAAACAGCACTATCAACTTTTGTTGTAAATATTACTGTTTCAACCTCTTAGGTCTCCTGTCCACATATGAGCAGATTGCATTTGTGTCTTTCTCTGCTTTGGTACTATTGCCATCTTGTAGTGATACAACAATATTAGAGCCATTTCAGTGTGAAAAAAGATGAAAGGAACACACACAGACACAAAGACAAGACTCATGCAACTCCTGAACAGGATAAAACATTCTGTACAAGTTTGCGAATGTCTCCAGTGTGCAATATGTAAAGTGTCCTGCTTCATATGATCCAGAATATTATATATAGTAGAATTATTATTGGTAAGAGCATTGTGAGTAACAATTGTCCACAAACAAGGTCAGTCTTCTTTGCAGAAAGACCAAGGTTAGATACTCCTTCTCAGTAAATCTTGTCACAAAATGCAAAGGTTAAAGCTTCCAAACCTAATGCAGCGACTCCTCAATGATAGCTCAAGATTGATGTGGGCATAAAGCATTTTTTTCTAGTTCTGCAGTGGTGCAAACTGCGTGGCTTTATGGAAACCCTATTTAAAATGAAATAAATATGTGCAACCTACTTTTACAAATTAATTTCATTATTCATTGCCAAATCAGTTTCATAAGGGGATGCATTTGCCTTTTTAGTGGAAGTAAATGACAATGCTAGTTCCCATGTTTTTTATTACCCTGATGATAATAAAATAAAACTATTTATATGGAACCTTTCAGAAGGCTGCTCATAAAGTGCTATAGAGAAAAAGCAGAACTTTAACAGGGTCAAACATGAACCCACTATTCACCACAATTCAGCTGAGTTTTGCAACCAACATTTGCGACTCATTCCCTAAAACATTGCTGGGGTCCACCAAGTTGGTGGTCCCTAACATTCTGCTAAATTCACTGCCAGGTCGCTCAGACTTCAAAAGCTGACAACTCAAGCTAAGTCACTTAAACCATCAGTAGTAATTTGAATCTGAATGTCTTTAATCTGCAAAGTCAGTCATTGCATGCTTCCAAACAAAAGTCAGATCCTCATGTCTCATGCATCAAGTGAGAGTCATGGATGTGATTTCGCCTTTGGAAGAAATGCTTATTTGTTCTGCCATCCAAATCACAGTTTTGATGATCCTGTGCCTTTTAAACTAAGATTTTTAAAATAAGAGTACGTGATGTTCTCTCCAACTTAATCACGCTGCCTTCAACTGGACATTAATGAGACCACAGGACTATGAAATGAGCAGATGAGCAAAACAGCATCTCATAAGCAGTTGGAGATGCTGAGTTAAAAAAAAAAAAAAAACAGAGGGAAAAGCCCAAACTACTTTAAATAACTAAATAATTCCAAACTGTCATTGTTGCCTCTGTCATAATGCGTTTATTTAAACGTCTGTCATTTGTCTAACGCTGCCAGAAACAGTTGTCATTTAAATATCAAACTATCAGTTTATTATTTGTTTTCAATGTTTTCAGCTGAGTGAACGCCCTCGCTGTCAACAAACACCAACAGTCTGATGATGATGCAATTGGCCAACAAAGGGTGTAGTCCCTATAAAAGTTGCAGCTGTGTAGTGTCTCTCCTTGCTGTTTATCACAAATCCTGCACCGGACTCTTTGTTGATACCAAATCGACCACATCATCTACGAAATATAGAGATGGTCACAGACCCCCAAGTCTCTTTCTGAAGACCCTGGCGGCTGTAATCCTGCACATGAAAGCAGGAGCAGGCACGGAAACAAAGCACGGCCAAAACAGAAGTAAAACACCACTTTATGGTGGCTGACAGCAGGTGTGACTGGTCTAGATGGAGAGAGGGAGAGTAATATCATGGCTCAATGGTTCTTCACCGTCATGACTCCACTTCACCCAGAGATTTACCCAGAAATCTGTTTCATTCTTCATGTCCGAACTACAGATGTACAGTTATCAAGAATGCTTGATGTGCGTCACAGTATTCAGGTAAGAAGACAGTGATGTGTGGTAAACTTTGAGTGAGGCATTTACGGGATGAAGGGTTAAAACTCAGGATTGGCTTTACAAAAAAAAAAGACTTCATTTTTAGCATATCTGTTTTAGCAGGCACTTTTTGTCCTGCTTGTCTTCACTCCAAACATGACTGAAGAAAGAGGCGATGGTTCCAAACTTCATTATTGGCCTCCATATGTGATGCTCTTCTGATGAATATTCAATCTCAGGTTTACTTTTGCTAAATGTGCAAATATATAGAGCATTGATCAGGGATAGTGGATTACCTCTGCTGCCGCCACAAGCACTGAAACCTGCGATTTCCCTTTTGAAGCAAAAGAGAAACAATGCTTTCAAAGCGCTTTTCATCCTTTCCGCTCCTGATCCTAACAAGCCTTGGGGTCCCTCACATCAAAAATCAGCATCTCCTCACCATCGCAAATATTAACACAAAATATACATTGAACACGGAAAACTTTGGATCCGTGTCTTAAGCACACAATTAAATATTTTCTCTTACACAAATGAAGTTTGCCAACACAAGGCCGATGAATATTGTCACAAAGGAAACATGAAAGTTTTCTTTGTCTTTATTTAATTACTCAAACAACTGAATATGCATGTATTCCTTCATGTGCCAGAGTTCAACTGGAAGTTTGAGCAACAAGAGGGGAAGTAACACGAGTGGAATAAGAATGAACAGCTTTAACTGGGATCTGAGCAGATGGATATAAAAGGCTGTCGCTCGCACAACAATAAAGATTTAAGAGCTTGCAGAGCCACACATTTATGGGTAAACTGAACTGTCACGCCAGGCTGATGCTGTGGAAATTGCTTTCTCTTCCAGATTCATTTCCAGTGAATGTTTGGAATGATCATTAAATGAATCACAAAAACAATATGTCAAGATGGCTGTATGATATTGAACTGTGCAATGGACACATGATAGATCAGAACAGAACGAAGCTGGAACAGAATATTGTTTGTATAAAGGCCTGAATATTCTTAAAAAGCCCAACCTGATAATGATCAAAGGTGTGTTATCATACGTTAACGACTTGAGTGACACAGTTGAACAACAATAATCTGGAAACAGACAAGTTTCCAAAGAAAGAAATGACGTGACAATGTGTCAATTTCCTTGATGCTTCGTGTGGTCCAAAAAAAAAAAAAACCTGTTCATCATTATGCTTGGGCTTTGCGTCTCATTGCGTAGCGAACAAGAGGGCTCAAGTTGTCATGCTTGGAAACGCCGTCAGTAACATTTTCATTTTAAACAGTAACACAGCTAGATCCCTCCCCCAAACCAAGTTTGTTTTGTTTTTCTACACAGTTACAGATCACAGTTGAAATGTGTACTGTAAAGTCGGCCGAGATACCATATACATGCGTGCAGTAGAATAAAGTTGAGGCAAGTAAAGTCAGGCAAATGAAGTAGTGGAGATTGGAATGAAGTGGAGCAGAAGGAAGTCAGTAGTTAGAGAGGAGCAGAGGGGAATCAAGCTGAATAGAGTAGAATATTATGGAGAAGACTGGAGAGGGGTGTAGGGGAAAGGACAGGATTAGAGTGGAGTAGAATGGAATGTGTAGAATAGAGATGAGCAGAGGACAGTAGAATAGATTGGAGTAGGACAAAGAGGATTACACTAGAGTGGAGTAAGGTAGAGTAGAGTGTAGTAGACGCACAATGTGGAGAAGACACAGGACCAGAGTACAGTGGGGTGGAATAGAGTAGAATGGAATGTGAAGTAGACCTTAGTGAAGTGGAATAGAATTGAGTGGAATGGTGTAGAATAAAGTGGAGTAGGAGGACTAGAGGGGACGGGAATGGAGTAGAA
This sequence comes from Synchiropus splendidus, assembly GCF_027744825.2. NCBI lineage: Eukaryota > Metazoa > Chordata > Actinopteri > Syngnathiformes > Callionymidae > Synchiropus > Synchiropus splendidus. Next base: position 17,933,163 of record NC_071334.1, read on the forward strand.
TGGAGTGGTGTAGGTTAAAAGAGGGATAAAATGGATTGGAGTACAATAGAGAGGATTGGGATATAACGGAGTAGAGTCAACTGCAGTTCAGTGGAGTGGAATGGACTAGAATATACTGTAGTAGAGTTCAGTGGACTGTAGTGAAGTGAAGTAGAGTAGACCAGAATAAAATCTGTCTGTCCATTATGCACACCAATTGGATTTACAACCAAATTGTAACACAAACCCCAGATGAAATACATTCCATTCACATGACCACAGGTTCATCATAGGATCAACAGTTTCTCTAAATTGCCACTGGCAGCTGGAACAAACTCTCTTTGTCTGCTGATGCATTTTTTTCAGGGAGGAGAGACGTCCGTTCTGGCGGTAGCTTCTTAGATGCTTGACGGCACTCACCCTGCACTCTGCCACTGTTCAACTGAAGACATGGTGGAATCATGCCTCTCGACGGAGGTTGGTTTTGACGCAGATCACATTGGCACGGATTGTTTTTTTTTTTTTTATCTTGAGGGTTATTGGGTCTTTGATAGAGAAGAGGTCTGATACCTTCAGGGTTGCACCAGAGATTTTTTCAACCCACCTCACAAACTATAATAGACAATTTGAGACTCAAATGTGTGAGATGTTTTCCTATTGGTTTCAGGTTTCAAAGGTGAGTGCAGTGACGTGAAGCATTATAAAATATTGGTAATGCTAGAATGACATGGTGGAACAAATACAGGAATTCAGGAATTGATTTTTTTTTTTTCTAATTGAATCAATATCAATTCTGACATACTTGGGTTGTCATTGGATCCCAAGTGCATTCACTGGTTTGGGTATTTGAGTATTGAGGTCATTGGTTTCAAGGAAATTTAATTAAGACTGTTGTCATTGTGCAGCTCGCACAGGTATCGTTGTAATTGTTATTAATCTGCTCAACTTAATCCTTATCAGTTGATGCTTTCATTATGAGACTCGTTGGGTTGTTGGAAAACAACATCACAAAGCATCATGTTGAGCCCAGCATCTATTTGTTTAAGTTATTTGTGACTTATATGTTAGAGTTCATTTTTAGGTTGATGGTCAGCAGCATGAAAACAATGTGCTAATTCACTGTTCATGACGATAAACTGAAGTTGTACAGAACATGCCCATAATTTTGTAGTTTTTTTTTTTTTTCCTGGAAAGATTGGCAGTTGCTGACATATAGGACATTATATTGCAGATATAACTCATCTTTTATCGAGATATGTATCATATTGACACAGTCTTGCCATTACACTTGCCTGCTGTGTATGTGAGGCTTTACGTGTGTGTGTGTGTGTGTGTGTACCTGTGATTATTAGGTTAGACACTGCAATCCTCCGCCAAGTCAAAGACTCGCCCCTTAACTGACATGCAAACTAGCAAATTATCTGTCATTTCTGTGTGTGTGTAGTGTGTGAGAGAGAGAGGGAATGTGTGTGATGCGATCACTGTTTATTTTCTCTTTAATAGTTCAGTTTTGAAACTGTCTTCCATAAAAGGAGCGTGTGTACATACAGCAACTACAACATCACAAGATAAGTGGAGCGGTGAGAAAAGGTGGATGTCTTTTTTTTCTTTCTCCTATTTACTAAGCAAAATCTTTATAATTTTTGTTTATAGTTGCAACAAAATTGCTATTTTTGGTTTTAAAGTCCATGTTCTGTGGTTAACAAACAGGTTTCATTTGACTTTTTGGCCAAGATTGCAAGTAAAATAAGGAGCCGTTCTGGCCCAGCCCATAGATCCTGGTTGTTCCAGGATTTTGAACATATGCTTTGGCACAACCAGAGAGATGATTCACATGAATGAATATCAATGGAAGCGTGGAAGAGTTTACACACGTAACTAACAAAACAAAATTGTTTGTCATTTGAGATTTTTTCTTCTTTCTTTCTGTTGTACCCCAACTACCAATTTAATGGAATATTTGTTAGGGTAAAAGTGGTTATTCCAGATGAACATCCCTGATTTTAAATCTAAATATTGCTGACAAAAGCAGGATCTGCTTGTTTAAATAGTGGCTATCTCCTTGTCCAGGTTTATCCTCACCACTTCCCTCTCCCTTAACCGCCTCATTAAATAAAGCTTTGACTTCCTGCTTAACTACTTTCTCATATGTTTTTCTCAATATTTTTGTCATAACTTGATGGTTTTGTTTTCAGATTAGGAGTATCTGAGGCGATATATATATATATATATATATATATATATATATATATATATATATTGAATGATTGATTGAAAACAATGTGAAAGCCAGTGATGGGATCAACACCAGCGATCACTGGCAATCACTCACTTTGAAAGTAAGTAAGTCAGTCAAGTGAGACAATGATTCACCCAAGTTTCTTAGTGATTACATTAAAATGTAAACTGTTCTTGAAAGTAAATAGCATCTTGTGGAGAGAATATGTTGGTAAAAATATGAATCAATAGATTTTGTTTTTCTTCCCAGAGTGAAACACAAAAGGACCTGAAAATTGCTGATGAAGTGGCTGTGTCACTTGAGCAGGTCTTTGCGTGTGTTCCCAACTGACCTACTGATGCTTCTTAACTCAGGATTCAGTGTGTGGCATAATCTGGATGAGGACTTCTTCAACTAAGTGCTAGGCAGAGGTCAACTGTCAGCTTGGCCTCTGACGAGTCAATCTTCTGAATCAGTGGATCAGATTGTTTCTTCTCATTTTCCTCCCGAACTTAACTGTTTTTTATCAGTTTGTTGGCCCTGAGACGTGTTAACCTGATGTACATGAAGAGTGTATACAACAATGGTTTTCGTCTTTTAAAGTTGCAATATGGCGTGTTCATGACAAGGAAGTGCTGTGTGCCAACAAGGCCGTCAAAGATTACTGTCGCACAGACAGGACAGACAAGACAAGAGTAAAAGTTATTTAAAAAAACAAAAAACAAAACTTCTTTACCTCGGTAAAAGATTCAACATGGAAGCAGTAATGCAACGTCGGGCATGGCAACAGAAAATATAAGCAGTGGGTAGTGTGAAGAGAAATAAATAAAGATTATTTATATACAGAGACCAGAATACATCCCTCGCTCTGAGGGTTATTTGCCTAAATGAAAAAATCAATGTGTGATAATTGTGCGTTCCTTGGGAGTAATGCATCGAGGAAGTCAAATTAGAGCTCACGTTTCAACATTTCTGCCATTTGAGCCTTTAAGAAATGTACTGCTGTCATGCGAGCTGATTCCTCAATATACTTATTAAAGGATTATCTGACCAAGCGTGGCTTTATTTTCCACAGGGTACAGAAAACTCTATGAGAGAAAAAAAAAACAAAACGTTGACCATAAACCAGCCGTTAAAAAGATTTAACAGGTCATGATGATTAATTGGGGAGGGATGAGAAACCATGTCAAGTGTTATGCTCCTTAAACCTATTTACCCAGCCGTGGTTTTTGTACTCCTGATTCTCCTTTTAAGCAAACACACTGTCTTGGAATAATACAAATATACTGCTGACTGATGAACATGTGACTCCAACTGCACAAGCGGAAAAAGCTTCTGTAAATGTAATGAGTCTCTTTCACTTTGCGGTCGGTGTTTTGGTTTTGGTCTTTAAAATGATTGAGAGCGGGAATTATAAATACGGTTTTGATCATTGATGCAGTAAACCCATACATTGACCAGAACAAATGTCCCAATAACTTTGTTGGCAACACTTTTTCAATGTAATGTTCTTTACTGCAGGAAAACGTGGTTGTAAAATGATGAAGCAGGAAAACCCGCAGGGTTGTTTTGAAGTGTCCATGTTAGTCACAGATTCTTATCAATACATGATTGTCAACACCCCATATATACCAAGCCAGTTTACCAAAATGAGGCAGAGGAAGTGTTCGGTCATGCACAAGAAGGAGTCTGCGCTTGCCAACTCACCTAAGACGAGGGTGAAATGTGGGAAATTGGGTTGGGTTATTTTGGTGAGGTCTAGCAATCTAGGAAAATAGAAGTTATTAAATCCAGCCTTTTTTTCCTCCTGACATTTTGGAAGTAACAGAACCCACAACTCGTGTAAAACGATTTAACAAAAAAAAAATTGCATTGTTGAGGCAACCAAAACCAGAAATCCTGTGTGAATTTTCGGTATATTTAAAGGGGCCTGAGTATGCCACTCAGATACTGGTAAGAGTAGCAATGCATCAAAGTAAACTTGGTACTTTCTATGTCGTCTCAACATAAAGTCTGGCTCGCAATGAAAGGGGCCACTCAAATGGCTGATGCACTGTGCCATTTACTCTGTTTGACAGTCACTTGATCAAAATATCACTCATCAAAGCATGAAGAGCAGCGTAGACAAATCTGTTTGTTAATAAAAACAGAGCATACTTGCGTCTCATCTTGGCAAGATGTTTGGTGCGGCTGTGATGTCATGCAAACTGCTGACTCATGAGATGGTGATTTGAGGAGCACTGTCACAGTTTAAGTATTGAGATGTTCGCTTCCTTACTCATTTCATATGTTTGTCCTCATTCTTAGTGTCGACAACATTCGTGTGAAACTGTCCGCGGTGAATGGATTGCTACAAAAACAAAAAACAAATTGAATCCATGGAGAACATCTAACTCTTTCAAGACAGTAGTTTTCCAGGGTTAATAACAGCATATGAGTATCATTATGTCACCAGTGACAGATGCAGTTGCTGAGTGAGTCAGTGCATACCTGCATGTCACCCACTGATGTCTCAAAATGTAATGTCTTTTAATGGGAAAAAACAATTAAAAGCGGACTGGACTCATTTGCATGAACAGCATGTGCAAAAGAATAACCTCTCTATAGGAGGAACAGAAGGAAAAGAACTTTTCCAGAAGCAGAGTGAATAGATTTTTTTTTCAAGAGCTAGGTGGATTTTGCCATTGGAGTGTACACAAGGTAGTCAGATGATGTGAGCTAGTTTTGGATCAGCTGGTGTCAGCTGATGAACTGGCGTTGCCTTACAGCAACACCTTCAAATATACAAGAAGAAATGGGGCATTGAAAGTGGTGCAAATCAAGAATGGTCATTAATTATTTGCTATATTCTAATTTTGGTCAAAAGACATAACAGCAACACATGCACCTCTGTTTGAAATAGAATGGCTTCTCTACGCATTCTGCTACTAGATACTGTGGACTTTGTTACACTGTTTTACCTGAATGTTATCGTAGTAATCGTCGGAGCATGAATACCGATGATTCAGTTTGAAGAACAGAAAGAAAAGGAAATTTGTGATGATTCAATGTAGCGTATGTACGTTTTGACAGGAACACAACAACCACGCATTTGAGTGCTCTATTTAATACAAATGGTAGCATTCAGAAAGAATTCTATTTCCTATTGTCTCCATTTTTCAGTTTGTGGTTTTACTCAGAGAAAGATTACTTTATTACTGTATAAAGTGGGTGTATTTTAAATACCTCATGACACACTACAGTGCTTGTTGCTGCTTGGCTAATCATGCCATGAGACGTAATGAGAATGATACGGTGTGATGAATGATGATTTGATTCCGTAGATTTTTTTTCATCCTCTGATTTACTGGAGCTTATCAAAGCACTGTTTATCTGCCAACCTCATATTTAAACATTTAAAAATACTGTTGTGTAAGTTGTTTAAAGATGTGTCTGTAAATAACTGATTACTTTTGCAATAAAATTAGAATAGTTTAACAGGTTAAGAGAAGAGAAGAGAAGAGAAGAGAAGAGAAAGCTTTTTCCTATAAAGTCAGTTAATATTAAACCGGAGCAGAAGAAAGGGAACTGAGCTTGTGATGACGTTTGTCGTTCTATAGACAAGGAAAAGTCTGTATTTAGTTTACACGTGTCTTGTGAATGGTGAAAGTTGTTTTATTTGAAAGGTTTATGAAGTTTGGCAAATTGCCTCCTAGTGTAAGACTTATCCAACCACTTGGTGGGTCAAATGTTAATATTTTTGCATGGTGACCTGGAATAGAATGATGGTCTGCAGCCAGGAGAGCTATTCTTTTTGTTTGCTTTGTCACAAAACAGCTGAATTTCATTCACCAGTGTCAGATGATTGTGTATGAGATTACATCGCATGAACTTCAACATTTGGGAAAAGATGAAACAACTCTTCGTTGTGTCCGTTTTCCAGGTTCTGCAGGCAGTAAATCAGATTTTGTCACAATGGAGGATTGTTTTGTGCTCAGGTTGTTCCTTAAAACTGATTCTGGTCTTGGTTTTCATTAGTTTGTTATTCAGCCAGGATTTAAATGGGAAACTTCAACCTGGGTTTAGTTTTTGAAAAAAAAAAAAAAAAAAAAAAAAAACTATTAATAAAATAAAACGTTAATTATTCAAACACGAGGACCTGGAGTCAAAAACCAAGTGTAGTCCTTCGTCGTACTGGACTGCATAGAAAAAGATGGGTATTTTCTGTTATTGGTCGATTCTCCAGCTGGCATGAATAGACAAAGTCAGACACTGTAGAAATCCAATTCCCACTCCAGGTCTGCGAGTGCTCCACAACAGTAGGAGCTGCAGAGTGGGATTATAATCCTGGTAGAAATATAGAAAATATAACTTTTGTAGTATTAAACACAATGTACACAGTTCCTCTTTGAGTAGACTATCTTTGCCATCTACTTCTGTTTTCATAGTATTACATCCTCATTTGCCCTCACGTGTTTACATCTCTAGAATTCTACCTTCGTACGATTGAAGCGCCCCCTAGTGATCATCCTCCACAAGGTGTATCAAGGTGTTGGCACCACCCAGGTCACAATATTTGGACAATTGAACTTGATCGACGGTTCAAACCCATTGATGGCGTGTGGTGAGAATGCGGCCCCCCTCGATGACGAGGGAACTGAACCACAAAGTTGAACATTTGCCCCCAAAGTAGCTCCAAACACACAGATGCGTGTGCGCGCAGGGTTTGAGCTGACACCTCCCTCTGTGTGCGTGTGTGTAAGACGTTGCTGTTAAGACTGGAGTCACACACACACACACACACCGGCTCCGGCTGCATCTTCCCCTCCGGCTCTCTCTCTCTCTCTCTCTCTCTCTCTCGCTCTCTCTCTCTCTCTCACTAACAGCATGTTTACTGACGGGCGATCGCTGCTGCTGCTGCTGCTGCTGGAAGCTCCACCAAGCATCTGCGCCTTTAAAAGCTAGTAGCTGCGCTTCAGCCAGAGCCAACAAACGACTTCAGTCAGCGCTGACAGCCAGACCTACTGTAAAGCTCGAGCGACCGCCCGGCCCCCGGCTCACCTTCACAGCGGGACCCATGGAACTGTAATGATGGAATATCACTGGAATCTACTGGTCTGGCTTTTTCTCCTGCTGACCTTCCACCCGGGTAAGCCAGGCTGCCACTGCCACTTGTTGCGGCTCACTTCGGAAGCTTCGATTGCAGTTTGCGTAATTACGCATCAGTGATCGTAATCCCGCAGGAATGATGTTACCGCTCTGGAAGTTTTACACTAATCTTTGTCACCAGAAAAGCAACCGAATGAGGTAAACGGACACCGGGAGTGAGGGAGGGAAACCTGACGCGCTCTTTCATAATTTATCATTTCGCTTCAAATGTTGGACGTTTTGAAGTAAATAGGCTGTCCGTGCAATGTCGACTGACAAATTCACCTGCGCCAAATATCATTTTATTGAATATTTTCAAATAAAAGTGACTTTAAACTAATATCGGCACTACAATTAAGTTGGAAATCCTGAATTTATGCAATAGTTGCCCTCCAGTTTGTCATTCTGTTATTGAAGTAACAGAGTTTGTTTCATACTTAGAGTTGTCATCCGGCTACAGAACTTCAGTTATTCCTTTATTTAAAGTCTTTATCTTGAGGGCAGGTTGTGAAGAGCATATTGAGATGATTACAAATTGGTCTCATCCGCACATTGCAGCTGCGTAGCCCATGAAACACATTATCAACTTTCTTTGTTCCATATAAAGGAGCAAGACTTTTATTATTATTATGACTCAATGTGGAGAATTCCTTTTGAGCTGTCATGAAACCCAGCCAAATCGCAGCTTTGGGTGGGATCACTTGAGCTTCATCGTGGTCCAAGATGGCCCTGGAGAGCAACGTCATGCCCATGTTGTGTCAGGAGGGAAGTTTACCGTCTGATCCTCTCCCTGTCAGGTGCTGCAACATGGCACCACATGAAGTTTGCCTTGGGCGCTATGTTTGGCACCCGCGCCAGCTGCACATTACGCTTTCATGAACTAAAAAAATTCCATCTACAAAAGAATGTGCAAAAGTTCTTCGGTTAGTAGAAACAGATTATACCATGTAGGTTTTACATGTAAGAGGTCTTTTTTCCAGTTAAACCTGTGAATATAACATATTACAAACATCAGCGTTGGGTGTGTTAAAGTCCACAAGTCTGATTTCTCTGGATCTCAAAGCTCCGGATTCACAGAGCACACTCGTGGTAAATTCCAAATTTGTTGACATGTAAACAGAAAGGAGGTTCATCTCTTGTGTCCTTTTTTGATATCTTGTCAGGCACAAAGTAAATGCTCAGAGACCTGTTTATGTAACCAACACTGGGTCAAACAACCTTGTCTGGTCGTGATTAAGATCCTCAGATTTAGTTGTAGTCTGATAATTCATGAGTTAACTGAAGTCCTCTTCTCTGATGAGAAATAGCTGCGTCGCTGTGAAGTTGGTTGGAGCAAGGCTCCGGGGTTAGGTCTGTCATGTCGTCACCATCATCAGGTCAACACACATCTGCCACACACTTGTCCTCGGCTGATCGATGCCAGATTCACAGACAGAACACCGACTCATTTCAGCGACTAATTGATCCAGAGCCACACATACGCAGCTTAGCCTGCACCTGAGCTACATAGCTCAAGTCTGACAGCTGTTTTTAAAGTGACGTCAAGCCTTGCTCATGAAATGCAAACTGTAGTAAATGTCCTGGGGCCAGAGGCTCACTGTATCAGTCTTGTTTGGAAAGCCGGAGGCCGTTTTCTTCAATTTCGTCTTTTGTTTGGTAGCAATGTAACATCGATGCAAAAACATGACAGGCATTCATTTGCATTTTAGCAGTTGACAGTGTTCCATGCAGTTGTTGTTGCGGCTCATGTAAATGTTTGGTGTGGCAGCCTGCCACATTAGTCAATAGACGTGTTGCTCATCATTGGGAGTTCTCGCAGCTCCACTGTTGTTGTTCCTCCTAATCGCCTTCTGCCCATCTTTCTCTTCAGTTATGTTTTCCTTTTTTCCCCCAAGATAACAGGGAACATTTACTCTCCACACCTGCTTTCAGTTGGTGCGACAGATTAAACCTTCAGATAACCAACTTCATATGTGTCCATAACTTTAGGCATGGCTGACGTTTTTTTTTTTTTTTTCAAGCCAGAGTGTGACTGAATAATGTTTGTCAGAGTGGAATATCGTTCTCTTTTGTCTCAGGCAAGTGCCTTTTCTGTGAACTTAAGTGTGTTTGTAATACTTCAATTATATTATTCTTCAGTGTTGGTGCCCGTATTCAGATTATGACACCTGGTTTATTACTTGTACATGTCAATCATTCGGATCAGTGTGCCAACCCTTTATTGAGGTAGCCGTTTGTTTTTCAACCTGGAAAAAAGACTGTACATTCAATTTAATGAATAATAAGAGGGTTTGTCATCAGTCAGAGACTCAGAGTGGAGCCAAAATTGACCCCTTATCCCGCATAGGATAATTGATTTGACTTCTTCATAATAACACATTTGTTTGTTAGTAATCGTGTGCTTCGAAGTTGAGAAAGTCTTGTTGTTTACATCTGGTCATGGGATTGCACTCTCTATCCTAATTGGTACAATGTTTGAGAAGTCGTAGGTGTTGACAGTGGCTGCCTGCAGGGCAAAAGTGGGGGTGCTCTTCTTCAGCATAACATAAACCGTCTCTTTGTCTTCTTTCTAGCTTTGAATTTCCAACGTGCATGAGCCTCAAGTTAGTTGGAATTTGGAGGGAAAAACTGCTCCATAAGTAAATTCTATTGCCAAGTCTATAGGGTGATCTACTGTTGACACAAACTAGCAGTTGGGAAGCATATATGAGGGTATGCTGACACATTTACCAGTCTTCTACGCTCCCCTTGTTTGAGACAGGACACGGCAAGCCCACCATCAGCCCATCTGGGTCTCACTTGGTCGTCCCGCTCAATGAAGCCTTCACCTTGGTCTGTCAGGGTGAGAAGGAAATGCAGTGGCAGCGGGAGGGTGGTCGGAGAGTCCGTGGAGAGAAGAAAGTGGATGGGATGTCCACATTGCACATCAGCATTGCCAAACCAATTCACATGGGCCGGTACAACTGCCTGGAGGGAAAGTCAGGCGAGACAACCTCCATCTACGTCTTTGTAAAAGGTAGGTTGATTTTCAGTTGGGTAAAGAAAAGATGCAGATTTAAAAACAGGAAGCGTTGTTTGCTGTATTCTGCGGTTGAAAGCGAAAAGTTGAAATAGTCAGTGATCTGCGAGGTTGAAAACCAAGTTATTCTTCATTGTGAAATTTATGGCCTTGTTATTGTGCTGATACCCTGTTATTGAGCTCCACTGTTTGTCTTCAGTAAGCCTGTAAAAAGAAAATGATGTGTCAAGCTGAACGCCGCCTCAACATCAGCAGCCCTTAGTTCTGCTCACACACACCACCTTTGATGTGCAATTGCATTGTTTTTTGTTTTTTGTTTTCTTGGCAGATCCTGAAAATCCTTTCAGAATATCGATGGTTTTCAACGTCCTCACCCGTGAGGGAGATACTGCCTCAATCTCCTGCCTAGCAACAGATCCAACTTTGGCTGACCTGCACCTGGAAACCTGCTCCAGGGGAGCGCTGGCCTCTGGTTTGCAGTATTCTGCCAGCCTGGAGCAAGGCATCACTATCTACGATACACAGAAGGCTTACGAAGGCTGCTATGTGTGCACAGGCGTGCTCAGGAAGGAGAGAGTCAGATCACGTAACTACTATCTCACGGTGAAACCAGGTAACACAGCAACATATCCTCTATCAAGAGAGTGTCATTCTAAGATGAACCCTGATCCCCTTGCAGTGCCTGTAGCGCCTCCTGTCATCGACATGCAAGCTCCCAAACGCGTGATTCTGACGGTTAGCGAGAATCTCTCGCTCACCTGTAACACCACAAATGTCAATGGCGAGATCAATCTGAAGTGGGTCACTCCGCCTGGCTCGGTGAGACAATCCTGCTTTTCTTTCCACTTGTCATTCTTGAAACATGAATAATCATTTACTGTATTTTATTTATTTAATTAGAGTAGCAAAACAGGACCATGTTTTAAATTGTAATCCCCTGGCTGGAAGCAAAATGATGCCAACAACACAAAAGTGATGACAACCCTGGCCACTTAGCAATAATTTCTTTTGCATGAAGCCCGCACGACAATGGGAAACATGACCGAGGGATAAGCAAATACTGTATCTGATGTTTTGGATGCCCAGCATCATCAAAGTTTCTCTGCCTCACAGACTGCTGTTTGCACTTGTGTGACTGATGTGTGTCCATGTCAGTATATCTGTGTGGCTTGCAAGCGCAGACATGCAGACAGGGTTAATCTCTAGAGATCTCTGGGCGTTGACAGGGTGCCGTCTGGTATCCACAGCAACCAGCGAAGGTTGACGGCGCATCTCGTATCCTGGCCGAAGACTTCAACCATGCACGCAGCGCCACATTGCACATCTTTGCAGTCAAGTTCCAAGATGCTGGCAGATACTCATGTGAAGCGGAGAATGAGAAAGGGGTCAGCACGCAGTCGGTGTGGCTGGATGTTTATGGTGAGTGAGTGAAGAGTTTCAGCCAAAGTTAGGAGTCAAAGTTTAGGTGTGTGCGGTGAGACTGTTTAATAAAGGGATCTGTGTTCTTTGCAGGAAAGGGGTTCATTCATTCATCACCTGCGATAAACAAAACCATCCAAGTCCGTTCAGGGGAGAGTTTGGTGCTCAAGGTGGAAATGGAGGCTTATCCCAAACTACAGAGCCTCTCCTGGCGTTTCATGGGACGGGAGCTGAAGAACACAAGTGACCATGTCATCACGACACACACTCACGAGTACAGGTATGACTCACACGCACAAAGATGGGACTTCTCGTCGCGCAGATGAAAATGTTCATTATCTTCTGTCTGAGGAATTTCACACCTCCTTCAGTACTGGTTTTAGGTCAAGAGGTGTTCTCTCTCACAACAGCTGCTGATAGATTAAAACTGGAAGTGCCTTTGGCTTTTTTGTGACACAAAGCCATAAATCCCAGTATGTACATCAATTTCATAGTCAATAAAGCTGGGGAATATCTTCAATACACCGCTCTGGAACTCGTCATAAGGCAAAGTGTTTTGGCACAATCCTCACACTGTGAGGAGTTGCGTTTTATTGGAGAAAGGGAAGAATTTGAGTGTTATATTTGACACAAAGCACATTTGTAGGTGTTGAATTACAACCTTTAACTTTGATCAACCCAAACACTGTTGTTAGTGAGGTGGGCTTGGTCTCCGGGCGCAAACTATCTTCAAGGAGGATTGAACTTGCACGCTGGCTATCAGGTCAGCGTGCAAGTTCAAACCACTTGACGAATGGCCTGACTGCGAAGTTGAAAACAGTATATTCAGGAGGCTTTTCAGGGTCTTGAGCACAATATTTTCTTGCAATAAGTAGTACCTCAGTGTTGTGGAATTTTCATTTGGCCCTCGGGATCTGAAACTGTTGTGGAATAACAATGACCTGGATGTAAAAACTGACCAAGGGGTCACGATTGGCCCCTGGCATGACGTAGACCTGATCTATCTGATGCACGACTGTGACTTTGTAGAAGAGGGGGCCATGCCTGATCAGTGATGTTTTCATTTGCAACTAGGAATTTATATGCAGATTATGCAAAATAATAATAATAATAATAGGTTTAAGACTTGATGGTCAAGGTGGGCTTCATATAGCAGGGCGCTGGTACTGATAGAAAATGAATCCTAGTTATTAAATTAATAAAAATGTCTGTGGATCAAAAGGTCCCTGGGGCAAGAGTGTCATCTTGCAAATTTATGATTACATCATTGCTCCAAAATAATGAAATGCCTGGATTTAAGCTTACTTGAAAGTGTTATCTGAGCATGAGATGTCAACGTGTTTGCACAAGCCATTATTGAACAAGTATTTGTAATTCAGCGATATAGACAAAGGCTTTCACTTCCTTAATGTTTAATCTTCAGGTACACACCCACGCAGTCTCCTGACTGAACAAACGGGTTCACAGCTTGAGTTGGCCGATTGGATCAAGTGTTGCACGTTTTGCCTTCGACTATTGGCGCTGAGTGTTGTTCACATGGCTGAAGTGGAATGTCTCCAGCTGAGTTGAACAAACTGGCTCTATTTCACTGCAAATGCGAGAAAACATGTCATGTCTAGTATCAACTAGAACACAGGTGGAATAGTCTTCCTGAACCCACAGGTCATTTTTGTGCTCTGATCATGAAAATAATTTCACATGCTGCCAAAAATTGACTTGTTTTGAAGGCAGAAGTGAAGCACTGCTCTTACAGTTCTTCACGGTTCACTAATGTGAAATATGGTTTAAATGGGACACTCAGCTGATGCTATTATACCACATCTTCCTTTGAAGTTGAATATTTATTCATTGCTGTTTGGCACACCCAATGTTCCAAGCCAGCTTTATTCCCGTCACTGTCGTTGATAGACTGCATAGAGGGAGTTTCATGGATAGAACTTTGCATGTGGATGTTTGGTCATTTCAGGCGAAGACATGCTGAAATGTAACTGTGCTCAGGTATGTCAGCGAGCTGAAGCTGGTGCGACTCAAAGTGTCGGAGGGCGGAGTCTACACCTTTCAGGCCTCGAACAAGGATGCAAAAGTCAACCACTCCTTCACCATCTTTGTCATGAGTAAGTTCAAGAAGAAGATGTTGGAGCCATGCATGAAATAAAGCTGTCAGTAATCTCACTTAAAATGATGTTCAGGTAAACCAGCCATTGTGTCTCATGAGGGCCCAGTGGATGGACAGGTGCGCTGTGTGGCTGAGGGGTTTCCTGCCCCCCAAATTACATGGTTCTACTGCGAGCAGTCATATGTCAGGTACAGCATCTGGTGAATCGGTTCCTAAAGCACTTGCTTCACACTGAGAGATGAATCACTTGCGATTGTTTTAAGGACAAGGGTTTGGAATCTTATTTTTTTCTACTAAACTCTCAAGTGATATGTTGCAAATTCTTCGTTAAAAACAACATGGGAAAGGAAAACAAGCCTCAATGTCCTGATCATTATGTCCTCATTTTTCCATTCACGATTGCTGCTTTCCTGCCTGAATTAATTTCAATCCTGGATAGACTTGTATTTGCCAGGAGAATTCTTACTTAAATGACAGTTTTCCAAAGTAAAGATGCAATTGCCAGCCAACTTGCGGATAAGTGTTATCCAAGACCGCCTTGTCTTGGCAACATAACTTGCGTGCAATGTTTTAACTGTTGAGAACTTCGCAACCTGATATCCCAGCCAACCTCAGATGTGATGTACCGTCTCATGAGATCTTATGGATCATCTCAGAGGCAGAGAATAAAGACTGTGTAATGATGATGACGGTGGAATATTGGATTTGACTGCCACTGGTGGAGCTTCATGCTATAGAACCAGTCTACATATAGCGTGTCAAAGGCGTTTGGTAGTCACAGCCTATAAATCATCAGTGATTATCCAAACATGATCCAGACATTTCAAATGACACTACAATCCACTTAACGCTCATCAGGTCCAGGCACGCGAACTAAGGTGGTGGGACTGTGACCTGAATGGACCTTTGACCACAGTTATGTGTGTGTGTTTTTTTTTATTGATGCATACAAAAATAGGCTGAAATGACACATTGTTCTGGTGAATCTCACTCGCCAAGTCATTGTGCATTGTGCATTGTGGTGTTTCTGTTTACTGGGACGGAATGTGTGTTTTGCAGCAGGGTATGTCAGACTTGTCTGCTCCCTTGCTGAAGAAAAGCTTTGTGATCTTGCACTTAGGTGCTCCCAGCAGGTGAATGCCACCCAGGAGGAACACAACATCATCACTGTCACACTATTCAGCCCCATGTTTGGCAAAACCGAGGTGGAGAGTCGGGTGAACATCAGCAGAGGTCGATTTAATACTCTTGAGTGTGTGGCCACAGTGGAGGGGGAGCAGGCCTACACACTCTTCTCCATCAGTGGTGAGCTCATAAACACACACACTCACTCACATTTATATTTATATACACTATATATTTCTATATATGCCCCTTGTAACCTTCATCAGAACATAATCATCAACTCAAATCATCTTCAAAACACGATTTGGGGGCTGGATTAGTGGCAACATGTGTCTCTGTGATGGTAATCTGTTAGGTAAACAATACTATGATTCCTCTGGTATTATTAGGTGACACAGTCCAGTTGGGATTTGTCTGCTGTTGACTTAAGAGAGCTGTAACGGCAAACCCATCTGCTGTGATATCTCAAAAGCATTGGCCAACTGGAGGCCACAGAAACGTTTTCCCTGTCTGTGAATGGACGGGTTTGTCAGCCCCACTGGGGTACCGCGAGTAAGTAGGGGTGCATTATGAGGCTTTACAGGATCGTGCCCGTTGTTTTGGATACTAGCAGAGCAGGCGGAGGCGCAGTGTGCGTGGCACAGTGGGAGTCTTGCTGATGGGAGGGTGTTGTGGGTCTGTGGGTGGCTCGTGGGTGTCAGTGAGAAGGAGTAGAGAATACACGGCTATTTAGATACGACTGACAGGTTTAAAAGGGATTAGTTCCTGCAGACTCTGCATTCTACAATTTGAAGTGGAGAGAAAGCTTCTTATCGCTAAAGAGCTTATTACACCCCAGTGTACACTGAACAAAACAATAAGACTTTACCGCCAGCCAACACAGTGTAACAGAACAATGGTTTTATGCCATTATTCATCTGTGCATCCTTGAAACAGAGCTTCATGTACCGCTATCATAGCAACCAAGCGCAGAAGGACAGGCACAGTCATTCTTAGGAGTTGGTACCAACATTCAGAATTAATTAAACTTAATCAAACGTGGACCATGTTTTCTGAAACTGAACAGACACTGTTCTGTTTCTCCTACAGCTTTTGAAGTTGTTTTTTATTTTCATAGAGCAAAAGGTCAGTTTTTAATTCCTGCATTATTTAGTTATTGTTTACAATTATCGTGGGAAATTAAAGGCAGATGATCTCAATGGCAGCAACCACCCTGGGAATGTTTTATTTGATGTAGTAGCTGACCCCAGATGTTCTCCATATGTTGGAAAATATTTTTTTTGCCATACAGTATGGACACAGGTGCAATAATTCAAAGTCTGATCTGATGCAGATTTAAACATCTGTTTTTCAATTTTTCCAATCTGAAATATGTGCCAACCTTATAGTTCATGCAGCAGAATATTGCACAGTCACTCAGCTGCTGCCTAGGACACGAACAAGCTCTTATTTACAGTATCTCCAACTTGTGTTTTAGGTTGTTACACAAACATTGTGTGGCATAAGTCTAATGCTGTATAATGTGCACAAACAGGGGTATTAATAAATCTGCCCCTTACTATGTGCTACTGAGAGAACACGGTGAGCATGCTTGTCTCTGGAAGGGCAGGTTATGGTCACATGTTTTGAACAATGATACTTTATTTTACGTGCAAGGAAATACCCGTTTCATGTCAAGAGTACGGCATAACATTAAAAACTAAATGAGTGGGATGCTGTCACTTTAGAACCAGACCAATCAGAAAAGCTGCTCTGGGTTACTGTAGCTCTTGTTGGCCTGTTCACTGAGCACTGAAACCAAGCAGTTATGCAGATGTTGAAGACTGTTGCTGTTTTTTCTTTTAAATACAAAACACAGAGAGCGTGGCTCCAACGTGTAGTTAAAGCTATTGGGTGTGCAGATGTCTGCGTCTCTGGAATATTAAACCACATTCTACTTTTCTGAGCCCGAAAAAAAGGGATTTTACAACTTTCTTTATGCTCCAATTCAATCCAGAGATGAGTCACAGTGAAGTGTTGCAGACCTCTAGTTGAGCCCTTAAATGACTCCCCACTGAGGTCATTAACTTCAAACATCCTTTCAATGACCAGCACCGTGTTGCACATAGAACCAGCTACAGCTAAATGTTGCTGCCCTGATAACCTATTGCAGGTACTTGGTCTTTTTGATAGCTTGTCATACTTAAACCCTCTTCTAGGATGAACAAATATAATGTCACGTGATGAGGAAGCATCATGATGAACGTCATGACAGTAACTGTCAGTAAAGTGAGCATCGTTCGAGGACAGATCCCAAAACATATTCAAGTACTGTTCCTACTGTATCATATCATAAACATATTGCTTTGTCATAATAAAAAAATCTCATGCTGACAATGCTAATGAGAATGTTTTTCTCTAGCGTTTTATTGTTGTCAAGGTGTCATGTAGCGTTTCACTCCATTCTATGATCATTTTACAGTATATGAGACCAGCCCAGGCTTGTCCTGTTCTGTCCTGCGCAAACAAAGATTCATCTCTTTTGTTTCAGAGAAAACTGTTCCTCACGACTTGTTCACACCGTTGCTCATCGGCACCGTGTCAGCGACATGTGTCCTCTGTCTCATCCTTTTCATACTCTTCTACAAGTACCTGCAGGTAGGACAGCAGGAAGCCACGCCCTTTCTCTTCGGATTTGAGTCCCATTACCGAAAAACTGCATGTTTCAACCGTCTTCTATTGCTCTGGGCTTTTCATAAAGAAACCAAAGTACCAGATTCAGTGGAAAGTCATCGAGGGTATCCACGGGAACAACTACGTCTACATCGACCCCACACAGCTGCCGTACGATCACCAGTGGGAGTTTCCCAGAAGTAACTTACGATTTGGTGAGTTAGCTTGGTGTGAAGAATCCGAAGATCCTTGTGCCCTGTGCTCCAACTCAAGATGTTCTATCTGTCATGAAAAAATGCAGAGAAGGGAAGTGTGGTGTAATAAAGCCTTGAGGCGATAAAGTCCTTATTATCCACCCTTACGCTGCGTTTGGCATGACATCATCTCGGCTGATTGACAGACTCTGTTTTCACTGTGCATGGGCAGAGCTTCGACCAACTCTGGTCACTAATCAGTTTATACACACACTATACTGTAAAAGCCCACTCCCTCACTGCAAACACACAGCAGTCTGGGTGTCGTTTTTTTTATTTATTCATTTTTTAACTTGAACAGGATCCTGATTGTCCGGGTGCTTACACACAGCCGTGGGCAACAGCTTGTTTGTCCTCGCGTGGCTGGATGCCAATTGCACTAAAGGAAACAGGGTGGGGAATAATAGTGCTGTGTGTCTGCATGTCTGCAGGGAAGACGCTCGGATCTGGAGCATTCGGGAAAGTGGTGGAAGCTACTGCGTACGGACTCTCCAAAGCCGACTCAGTCATGACTGTGGCTGTGAAAATGCTCAAATGTAAGTCAGGAGCTGCTCATCATGCCATTTGATATTTGATATTTCACAGTATCTGTCATGACCATAAAGGTCAAAGAGGTTTTGATATACTATGTTTGGCACAGGCTCCTCCACTTGTGAGCACAATTTGTCACATACCTCCTCAACATTCAGCAAAAAAAAAAAAAAAAAAAAAGTAGCAAGCAGCTACATCTAATCCGACTACCGTTTCAGTTTTCAATGTTATTTTATTTTGAAAAAAATGTACATTTTCTTCACCTCATTTCCGTTGTCCATTGTTATCTCACTGTTAAAACAAAGAACAATGCAACAAAAAGTGCAGAGGGAAACAATGCTGTACCTGATCTTTGGGAACACGATGACATCACGGATGATTGTTGCTCACACGTATGTTAGAAATGAGAGGCTGAGAGAAGACTGATTGTCTATGCACACCGATAATATGAAGAGGATTAGGTTGATGAGCTGAAGTTAGAGTTCATTAGACAAGAGGGATGATGGGAAATCATTATAAAAAGGCTGACTTACTTACCAGCTGCTCAGTTGTTTGTATGTTGCGTCTTAACAGCGGTTATATTTTCGTGTGTGTTTACTCACTTTCCTCTCAGAAAAGTGTTGTCTTGTGAGTGTACTTCTGTCAAGTTTAAAAGTTGAAGATGGGTGGGTCCTTTCAGGAAATGTGTTGCAACATTGACAAACGCAGCAAGAGATGGCTGCTGCCATATTTTTCATTCCTCACTGACATCTCCTTATGATGAGACTATTAATCTGTTTGCCGGTAAATGTGTCATTCTCACTTAACCTTTTTTATTCAACAGCAACCGCTCATGCCACAGAGAAGGAGGCCTTGATGTCAGAGCTGAAAGTCCTCAGTTATTTGGGAAACCACATAAACATCGTCAACCTCCTGGGAGCCTGCACAGTTGGGGGTACGGCAAATCGTTCAACTCAGCAGTTAACGCTCAACAGTTCTTGACCGATTCAAGCGCTCGCTGTCTGTTCTGACTCCATTTGCAATGGGATCTCATCAAAATGTGTTTTCGTGTTGCAGGCCCGACCCTGGTGATTACAGAGTACTGCTGCTTTGGAGATCTTCTCAACTTCCTTCGTCGGAAAAGGGAGTCTTTCATCACCTCCAAATTTGAGGACAACTGCTATTACCACAATGTCATGCTGCAGAGAGAAACAGCCGGGTGAGCGCGGTTCATTGGTCTCGTAAACAAATGTGGGGAGAGTTTTCACCGGTCTTAGATAACTATCTTTTTAGGCCGTAGAAATGTCTCCCTTGAGAGCGACTAAATCGTATCAGCTATGATATTGCACGTGTGAGACCTGCTGACAGGCCAGGATATCACAGACAGTGGTACTGAAACTGCTCCTTTTCCTCCTGACAGCGACAGCTTGCAGGACTACATGGCTATGAGGCCTTCTGCTGCTGGCAACCGGCCATTCACATCATCCGCTGAGACAAGACGCTCGCTACGCAAAGGCAAGCCAGACATTCATCTCTGAGCTGATCCTAAATATAGAAGTCATTTGGATTGTTCTTTCAGGTGGCTCTCCCTCTGAAGGAGACATGGAAAACGAGTTTATTGAGGATGGTCTTTCTCTTGATACTGAAGATCTACTGAGCTTCTCCTACCAAGTGGCCAAAGGGATGGAATTCTTGGCATCCAAAAATGTGAGAATCAAAATCAATATATTTTGTGCCGCATACGTGTCGCACTGATAGTGAGAGTATAAGAAATGCATGTCGGAGCAAGCTGGTTAAAAATGTATCACTTGTGGAGTTCGGGATCCTGTGGCCGCTGCGCTCACGTATCGGTGTCAGGGGTTGCATGTTACAGACGCAAATGTTGAAATTCAGCACCAAGCCTCTTTGGAAAAACGCTCTTCATTTACAGCTGAAGTTTCTTATTGACTGCTCATGCATATATAACATGCTTCCTCAGGTTTTCAATATAGATGATGTGATTTCCTCCGCAGTGCATACACAGAGATCTAGCCGCCAGAAACATCCTGCTAACTCAAGGAAGGGTGGCAAAGATCTGTGACTTCGGTCTGGCGCGGGACATCACCACCGATTCCAACTATGTCGTGAAAGGCAACGTAAGTTTGCAGATACATCACACACATGGTTCAATTATCCATTTATATCAGGGGTGGGCCCACATTTGTATTGTGAGGGGCCCTCTGGCCAAAAGACAGAAGGGCAGAATTTAACTTATATTTTATCACTTCACTTCACTTCTATCACACAAATAGAAAACAAAACAGGAAAAAGTCTAACGTCAATATCGACAGTCAATATCAGTCACACATTCTTTTAAAGTGGTGAATATAAAATTTTAATATAAATAAAAAAATATATTATATAAGATATGGAGACAGTATTTTTGCAAGGCATTTTTTTCAAGACCTTTAATTGCTTTTCAACATTTATCCCTTTATTTTGTAGTTTTTCTCTGGCCTCATTGGGGCAGCACAGAGGGCCCGAATGTGGCCCCCGGGCACCTCTGATTTAGATCAGCTGGCCCTTTCAAAGGAGCAGAGCAACAGGTCTCTTGACTCGTGTGTAAGCAGAACCAGCCACCCACATGTTTTGAATCCAAACACGGGTCTTTTATTATGCTTTCAAGAAAGGATGATTCTTCAATGCCTTTCCACGCACTGTTCTCGTCACAACACTCATTTTCTGGTTTAATACACGTGGTTGTTATAATGCACGCAATCTCAAGTACAAAATGATCTGTCATCGATTTCAGTGTGGTGATGTAGCTGCAGCGGAATATGGTAGCAGTAGGAGGCGGGGCAAAACTATTAGCTTTTTTAAATTATTGTTAGCACAGATTAGATTAACTAAACTTTAATTGATTTCATTCATTTATTAATGTTTGCGCAAAAACAACTATGGCGAAAAGGTGACCTTTTTTTTTTAAATAGCCGAAGAAGCAATTCAAACAAACTGGATCTCTGCTCCAACCTGCTGTGGAGCTGCCAATAAAGGATATGAGTTTCGAGGATGGTTCCAATATAAATTCGCCACAAAATGAAGGTCTTTCTTGGCAATGCTGCGTTTACTGGAGGATTTCATTCCACTGAGGGAAAAACAAGGAACACGACTTGTTTTACTTGGAAGGCGTCTAATCATCAAGAATGGTGGGACTGTGCTCTAAAATAATACTGACACTTCTATCTATGATAGGATCTACGATGTGGTTGTCCAAATAGTTTTTAATATAAAACCAAAAAAAAATGTACCTCCACTTCAGATCTGCAGCGATCAAGCAGGGTCAAGCGTCAAAAATGACATCGCAGACTGGTTCCATCTGTCTCAAGTGTGAAAGAGACATAATGTCTGTCAGTACTTTCTGCAGCTGTGACACTTCAGTGTAGGTAACTGGAACCACAGACTACCATGACTCGTTTATTTGTGTAATAAAGGTCCGCTGATCAAGATAAGGATTCAACTAAGGCCAATGAAGCAGACAAGATAAGTGTACTTTATTAATCCCGTTGCCAGGAAATAAAATGTCACACAGCTTGTGTCAACAACACTGGCAGTAAAAAAAGAAGTTCAAACATGGCACAAAGTGTAGTATATAAAAGGATATTTACATGTTTTTCTTATCTAAAAATAAATAATTTGCGACATGATATAGGCATATATTTAAAGGGTGAAGCATACAATATATATCCACGAGATACAGCTCAACTAGTGTGTCAGACAGTTTGGAAAAAGAGATCGTAAAAAGTGTTTCAGGAAAGAATTGCTTGTCCAGTATATTATTTGATCACCCTAGGCTTAAGGCTGACATGAAAAAGAGTGTTATCGCTGCATGTTAGCCCAGTCAGCGCTGCATTTAACATCTCATGGTTGTCTATATGATCTCCACCAGGCTCGTCTGCCGGTGAAGTGGATGTCTCCGGAAAGTATTTTCGAGTGTGTGTACACGTTTGAGAGCGACGTTTGGTCCTATGGCATTTTGCTGTGGGAAGTCTTCTCCCTTGGTATGTTTCTGTCTCTAAATCAAGGTTGGCACCGTTGTGTCTACATGGGGTCTTCACGTATTACACTGTTTCTTTTAGGAAACAGCCCCTACCCAGGGATGGCTGTCGATGCCAGGTTCTACAAACTAATCAAGGAAGGATACCGGCTAGAAGCCCCTGATTTTGCACCGAGTGAAATGTGAGTCTGTGTTGAGAAGAAAAAAAAATATTGCTATATTGCTCAAGATATTAAGGATTTGACACCCTGCTACTAGCCCTTTCCAGCCACCTGTTTGTTATCATGAATGGTGAAGGTTCACGTGTTCTTCCTTACAGGTATCAGATCATGATGTCCTGCTGGGAAGCTGACCCATTCCAGAGACCTCCCTTTAGAAAGATAGTGGAAAGGATTGAACAACAACTGTCAGAAGCCACCAAGCATGTAGGTTAAATTCCAGCCATATTGTTTGTGTTCACTTTTAAAAGAATTCCATTCCTCCAGAGCAATGAACTGAGACAACAGACGCCCATAACATATGGCAGCTTTATAGAGTGATGCAATGGCAATGGGGTCCTCATGGGAGCTGCAAAAAAATCTATTTTGTCATGCCTTGGCATGAAGAAAAAAAGAGGTTGGTCCCATGGGAGCCACAGGAAGATCTTGGTTAATATAGTTTAATATGTTCCACTAGAAAGCTTTTAATGTTTGCGTTCATTTAGCACAAACTCCCATCATTTATGCTTGACAGCGGACTGGCACATCAATGTTCCCATCATTGTCTTCAGCTCTTAAACACTTCAGGTGTTCATTTTTGGGCAAGTCAGGAGTCGCAGGACACATCTGATACATGATGTAGTTACGTATTGCCTGGAACAAAACTCAAGATTGTTTGTTGTTGATGACCTACCTGTAATGGGGTAGATATTTTGTTGCGAGACTTTAATGGGACACACTCTACTCACTTGTCAAAATATTACATTTCAGTACTATCTGGATCGAGATGGGTTTTAGGTTGGCACAGTGATGCGTTCATGAGGAGAAGAAAAAAGAGAGATAGAATGTGACTTTGTAAAACGCTATCAAGTGAAGAAAACAACTTCCATGTGGCTGCCAAATGTGTTGTTGTTGCTCATTCAACATTGTCTAGGCTCACTGTAGAAGATTGCTGAGGGCTTGCCAACTCCAGAACACAGATGTTTTGACACCACTTGAATGCATCAGTGTTTCCAGCACCCCGCAAATGATCTCATTTGAACAGCCTATCTATCAAGTTTCGACGTTCAAAATGTCTTGTTCATAAATGTGGAACCCTGCTGCAAGTTTATAGACTGTATGACTTGATGGAAAACTGACGTCCACTTTCATTGGTAGCCAACTTCGGGGTCACTTTGACTCAAAGAGATCTATCAGGGGAACCGTTTATTGGCCTCACTGATTCCATCTGCCTTCCAAACACTGGCACCATATGTAGCAAAGCAGGCTTAGCGACTCCATCCTGGTCTAGTAAGAGTCACTGGTCCCTTGGTATTAAAGACTGAGCACGCTGACTTTGGCACACATGCTTCTCATCATATGGATCAGTGGTCACCCTCTCACGAGATGCCTTTGGATAATCCCTCTCATCCTTTTGGCACCGTTTTGTAGTCTGTGTGTCACTCAACAGTTTTTACTTCTTTCCAAACAAAGGCATTAATACGTTTTTAAACATCACAACTGATTATTTAATAATGCATCATGACTAATTCTCAATAATGTGACTAAGACGGAACACACGGGGCAATGGCTTTGTGATGTATTGCAATTTAACAGAAAAAATAAATGAACAGACCGTTTTGTACAGAAGAATCTTTGATTTGTTGTTGCCTCTTGTCTTGAACACACCAGCGTTAGAGAGTCCCAATGTTCGTTGGTGGATTTTGCTGGTGGCAACATACACTTGGCAGGGTCTAACATGGTGAACAGTCATAATGAAGTTCAAAAGAGAAATATAAACAAATATCTTGTGAAGAGCTCACCCCCAGGGAAAGGGTTGCATGCTACTGGTGCGACCCTCAGATAAACCCGCTGGAGGTGAGCTGCTGTGTGAGGCAGAGAGGAGCCGACTATTTCTTTGAATCGAATGTGTTGCAAAATGTCTGTAAACTGTGTGCACATAACTGTGAAACTTTTTGGGTCATTAATGTTCATCCTTTCACAGTCACATCCTTGATCACCACCATATTTATTTTATTTCCAGATTTATCTAAACTTCAGCGCCAAGCTTCCTGTGATATCCAGAGGAAGGGAGGAGCAGAGTTTTGAACTGGTCACCTCCACTGACAGCTCCAACACCTCCACGCAGCCGTTACTCATACAGCATGAGGTTTTCCTGGAAGGAGACTCTTCCAGAGCTGAAAGGGTGTAAGGACCTCCTCCGCCTGCATGGCAGTGTCATAAAGTGCCTCTAATGCTCCTGCTAATAACCACCTTACATGTCACCCATGCCCAAAAACTGTCCCAGAGGCATTCATGGACACATTAGCACCTGTTCAGTGGAAGAACATAAATGGAAGTCACTTTTTGCTTTTTGAATGACTGTAATTATTGCAATGCTCAGCACCATAAGGGCAGTCTGACCCCTCAACCCTCTGTGTGTACAGCAGAGAACTGCCACGGCACCACAGCGGAGTGGTCAAGAGATGGGACTCTTAAAGATGTGGCTTCCCCATGTTGCTTTTGTCCTCCTCCCTTTGACTTGTCTTTTTTTTTGTCATTTTGATGATGGACAATCCAAAGAAGTTTGCTGTATGTTCACCTTCTTTTGTGTTTTTACAACAGTAATGATCGCACCGTTTTGGGGAGGTGGTTTGATGACGCACATGTGGCTCTTCAACTTCAAATTGTTCCCAACAGCAAGAGATGTAGCTTCAATCAGCATTTTTCATTGCCAGTATTACAACCTGTTCATCAAATTATTTATATGAAGGAAAAACAGCATCAGTGGCCAATGATAAATTGAAACACAACATAGTTTGCAGACTATCTGTTAGAGTCCAGAAGTGCTGCCAGTCGGGTCCTGCAGTTGTATATGGGGGTGGCTACATGCTTTGGTCGGACTTTTGTTTTATATAAGGTACGTTTGGCTGAAGTGCATTCGACTGTACACTTTTCAAAGTTACACAACCGTTGCTGGGATGCAGTGTAGTCAGTGACTTGACAAAAAAAAAAAAAGCTCTGTTGATCTGTGGTGAATCTGGTGCGCCGTTTTACTTTTTTGACAGCTGGACTGACGGAGAGTTTTCTTGTAAATACCTGGTTACGTTTCTACAGTTTCTCTCCAAACTGCATACAGTGTATATTTGTTTACATCAGACAGGTACTGCCATTTAAGAGGTGTATTTAATGTTC
Organism: Synchiropus splendidus; assembly: GCF_027744825.2. Lineage (NCBI taxonomy): Eukaryota > Metazoa > Chordata > Actinopteri > Syngnathiformes > Callionymidae > Synchiropus > Synchiropus splendidus. The sequence goes on from NC_071334.1 coordinate 17,958,986, forward strand.
TCTTCTTTCTTGACCTAGGAAGCTTTGCATTCATTTTGTTTGTTTCTGACTTGCTGGCAGTGGGTGTGGTGTTATTTGAATAATGATCAAGTCGTGGTTAAGCTAATACGAACTGCCATTAAGAAGACTGCAGTAATGCCCGGGGCACTCTTCTCCATTTGGTCATCAGGGCTGCGTGTTCAGAGGTCGACACTGAGTGTGTCCGTCAGTTGGTCATCTCATTGTTCCTTGCCAGTAGCTGGTTTCCCACCAGTCCCGAACATTCAGCTGTTTCCTCCAAAAAGAGCGAGACAAAAGCTTTCATCAGCCAGTTGTCTGCACGAGTACAGACCATTCACACGTTCCAACTGACGGATGTAGCTAAAGGAGCACAAGAAAAGTGTCTTGAATGTGTGTGTGAAGTATGTGTGTGTGTATGTGTGTGATAGTGAATAAAATACAATTTGTGTGTGCAGGACAAACCTATCCATATTTGATGAGGTGCCACATCTGAATATTTAAAAGCTTTAGGCTACCAGCACTCCACGGTCTGACTGTTGTGTCTTTTTGTAAATATAAAAGTGCATAAATTGTTACATTATGATGATGCTTTTTATAGATATTTATCTTACCGAATGAAGATGTGGTACATGCATTTAAAAGACAGTATTTTTCTTGTGCGGAAATGGAAATGGAGAGGTTTCATCATGACTGCAACGCGTTGGTTTTACCCGGTCCACATTTCAGCTAAAAAAATGTTTTGTCCTAAACACAGAGATGGAAATGTCTTTGAAAGATTTTTGCTTCGTATTTATTAAACCCCGTGGCCCTAGTCTTACATCAACTGCTGAGTTGATATTGCCTGTGTGACTGTAAATAAACTGTTATGTTTCCACACTACAATATGGTTTGGTATTTCTCCAGATGACAAAACACTAGATGTGGCTTTTCAATGTAAGTGATGCAGAGAAAGTAAGAAAATTGCCATTTGAACACTATTTCAAAGTCTATTGAAGCCACAAAAGGACATCCGGATTTTAAGGAAGAGTAAAACAGAGGAGCTTGGCGTCATCATGGTCAGTTTCCTTTGTTTTGGGATTGAACTGATAAGACATAGGAAGGAAATATATTCACTCAACATGATTGTGGATGTTGTGACTTTTAGTGTTTTTGAGAAGAAGTTGAACTTTTTGGCTGTACTGAACAAAAAAAGAGTAAATTACATTTTTAAAATTACAATAAGATAAATAAAATACATTTACCATTTCAGACATTTCTAAGGAATATGAAGAGCCGTATTTTTTCCGAGGAAGGCTACTGTTGCCCTCAATTTAAAAAAGATAAACCTACAACATCAAAGGAGGATATCCTTCTTCTCCAGTCAATGTTGGCTCACCTCTACTATACACTTATCTGAGCCATCCTCACTCCCTTCAGTACCCGACGCATCAGACTCGAGTGATGTTACTTGGTATATACTGTACATAGTAACATCCAAAGAGAAGAATTGGTTTTAGTTTTAGTTATATAATTTGCATTTTTTGTGTATGTATAATGCGGCCACACCTTCTGAAAAGCAGATTTTTTTTTAATGATAATATATGCAATTGAGTCAAATTTCAAGGATGTGCGCAAACATTGTTTTTTGGACACACTACATACCAAGTGACAGCATGCAGCCAGTTACATTGGGATACCCAGAAAATAAAGTGGGTGGAAGAACGCTGGGTTCAACTGAAAGCCTAATGCAACAGCAGGGATCGCTGAATGCTGCATCCAGTTGAAATAGTCCCCACCTTCCTACTCAGAAAAGCATTGGACAATTGCTAGCACTTGAACTTAGTACAGCGTGCCCCTCTAACCCAACTGCCTCCCCATGGTCTAATACGATTTACTTCATTAGGGCAAATCTCTGTGTGATATACTGTGCAGAGGGCGCGGTGCAGGACGACAGGTTTGGTTCACTTGGTTCAATTCATTGCACTTGGGTCCACTACCTGACCTGCCTCTGGGCTCACGCCAGCCCTGGTCTGAAACATGACAACAAGTTGTCAATTTAAATCTGTTCTTTAATACAAATCTAAAAATATTCCATCGGTGGATATGCTCTTTCCTCTCTTGAAATGTAGTCTTTGCTGCAGCTATGACAAGGCGAGTGGGAACAAAGTTGTTTATGCCCTTGTAAGCTTGTAGTTGCTCACAATAAAGTGTTGGAATTTGTAACAAACCCCTTAGTACCCTAATTAAACGCCCATGACTACAGTCGAGTCCCTGTAAACCTGCGAAACATCTGCCATGGGATCATTATCATTGAGTATGTGACAAAGTAGTGAAGCAAACTGTCGTTAAAAGGGTTCATAAAGCTAAATTGGTGAAAATGATGAGATCCATGTGGAGAGGATTGTATTGACTCTTGAGTGTTGAGAATGTTTCATGCATTCAATGTACTGGAATGGTAACAACAATCACTGAATGTTCTAAAATAGAATTTAAAATTAATGAGTTGATATCATTTTGCCATAAATTATAATTATAATTAATAAAAAATATTTATTTATTTTATTTCTTTATTTCTTTTTTTGGGCCACAACATGGAGAGGCAAACAAGTGTCTAATAGCACTTTCATTTTTTTCCCCTTCGTATAAAAAAAGACAGATGGAGAGAAAAAAGTTGAATACAGTTTGCAACAGCTTTACTGTCACAAAGAGGTGTCTCCGGTTACTCAACTCCCTGTGGTTACTTGCCGCAGCTGTAAATTTGATAACCATGTCATTCTCCTGTTGATACAGTTGAAGATAAGTATGGCAGTTTAATTTCAAGATTTTCTGTTGTTTGTTGAAGGATGTTCCACATTTCTGTGCGCTGGACAATTGGGGGAGATTGAAAGCAAGTTCTATTGTTTCACCAACAGTAGGTGTTTACATCATCTTGTGCACAATTTCATACACAGTTTTATCTTTTGAACCAGGAATACCATGTTGTGGGAATGTATAGCAGTCCATTCTTGAAGAAAAGAATGAAAAATCAATATTTTGCAACTGGGCTGAACCACACAGCACAATTACAGTATGTTCATGCCATCTGTTAAACGTCTGTTTCTTCGATTAAAATGGAATATTTCATGAGGTTTCCAGAAACAAAATGGCCTTCAGCTCTTCCAGTATTCTGTGATGGCCATGCTGTAGACAACAGGGCCTTTATGTAGGACCTTATTTTACCACATCACAAGGCCTTCCTCGACATCATGTGAGGCTGCATGCCTTCCCATGTGATGCTTGAATGCCATCATATTTCCAGTATGCCTTTAAGGGAGATGAACTCAAGCCGCTGGAGTTCCAGTGCACTTTTTGACTCTAAGAAAACACCAGTGTTGTCACAAATTGTGTCGTGCAGCACTCCCTACTCCTCCCTTTAGTTTGAATAGGCTTTTGCAGTTAAACTTATTTTAAGGTGAGAAGGAAGCCCACATTGGTGCCACATAAGGGTTACATTTCGGGTCACCACCATTTCCCATATTCGCTCAAGCTGCTCAGGAAACGTGCACCCACAAGAGGGGTCCTGCCAGCCAGGGGTCTTGATAAACGATGGCTGTGGGTTGGCATGCGCATGCAAGTGTGTGTGGATGTGCTGCACAGACACTCTTGGGTCTCATGCAAGAGAGAGAAGCCGGATCCCTTGGTATGCAAATTATTTTCAGGCATATGCTTGAGTAAAGTTGTATGTTCGTGGGCAAACAACACTTCAACTAGGCGATCATGGGGGAAATGACTCAAATACTTGTAGAACACACTGTGATTCACACACAAGGGAGGAATAACAGGTGTGTGGTGTGTGTATGTGTGTGTTTTCTGCGTGTGTGTGAGTAGTGGTTAACGATATGCTGGGTTGTTGAGGTCACACTTTATCTAAGGTACACTGCACTTCCTCATCTGCTACGCGTGAACCGTCTGTTGCCATCGCTGTGTCAGGCACTTAACGGACTTCAGTCCCCAGCAAACAGCACTTTCAAAAACAGACGGATGTCATGAAGTTGTAAATTATACATATGTACATGTTACTGAAAGTGAAATAATGACAGTTCAATATATTTATTCATACAGGAAAAGATGCCTTCGGCAAATAATAAGCAGTGTTAGGAAGACTTAAACTTGCTGTTGATATAGACGCAATTCGGTGTAACTTGCTGGCATATTTTGGTCACATGGCTTTATCTAATGCTGTGTTAACTGGGTACTACTGAGAGAAAGTAGTTGATAAAGCCACTTTTTTAAGTTTTAGTATTACAAACTTTCACCAGGTAGAGAAATCTAGTTAGTGGAACTACGGCATGACTGAACTAAAATCATTTTACAAGCTCCTCTGACAAAGTCTCTCACACTGATAAGAAACATTGAGTCAACAAAACACCCAGTGAGGTGGTGGAGAGGTGTAGAAGTTCAGGTAGAGAACGCGCATCTTCAGAGCAAGGTTATTGGTCACGAGTCCCTAGAAGGTTTTGGGCTTCACTTGTGCTTACATACACCACGCTAACCAGAAGAAATACCTGATTTGAATAAAAATGTAGCACGTAAACCCATCTTTCCGACTGAATGACTGAAATGAGCTTGTGACAAATTTTGTTCGCCTCCAAATCGGTGGATTCTGCTACTGTTGGTCGATGTGCACAGCTGATCCAACTTTCTCTGCGTGACTCGCCTGAATTTTGTGTCACTGAGTTTGTTTACTACACGTGTCATGATCAATAATTTCTCTGGAAAGAAAACCATTCTGCAGCAGTTGGAGTTTAGTTTCAGAATAACGTCAAACAAATGTTTTTTGACCAAACACATGCATACATGCATATATACACACATCATCAGGCCTGTACAGGGTTGTGGGGGGTGTGTGTTTATTGTACATTTTAGAGTGTCGGTTTACCCTATTGAGCATGTCTTTGGGCTGTGGGAACTGAAACTCTACACATAAAGGTCCATCATAATGAATGATAATAAATAATGTTATTTTCTTGACAAAATGTGTTCAAGTCACAAACGGTGGTTTGCTTACAAGTGGACCAAGGAAGTAGTGTGGTGGAAGAGTCTCTTTTTCTACCTTTCCAGCTTTTAAGGCTTGACTTTGTGGTACTGTGAAGGTCAGTAGTTCAGTTCAGTTTAGACTGCAGGAGCGGCACATCTGACTCAGGTAGTCTGGTGTCATGAACATGTTCATTCAGACTGCAGAACTAGCGTCCATGTAACCGCAGCTAGTCTTTGCTTACCTCAGCCAAGACATGCTTGGTTACGAACAAGGACACAGAGATTCCTCCAATCATGTTAACCAAGCATTAAGCTTACTTTGGGCAGGTCAATACATGAAGCTGGATGATCTTTGATGTCTATTACGGGATTTGCCGGTCCATCCTAATGAGCTGGTGAGTCAGTAGATTAGTGAATGTGCAATCTAGGATCCAGGCTTGAAAGGCAAGTCTAGCAGTCTAAACTAAGTGTGGCCACGTATACAGTGAGTTACTGGTCAGGCTGAACCATGTGTCACCCCTTAAGCCACTGACCGCCCGGCTCCTCCTGGGTAATCTGAGGACTCTCTTCATTGTGTTCTTGGTTCGTGCTCTGAGCCCAGATCAGCCTGGGGTTTTCCACTCAATGTTTCATGTCATGTCAAACTGCAGACGTGAGGAATGGTCTTGAAGTCTGAAAAGCTTTCCATTCCAGCATGTAGACACAAATCAAATGCACGTAAAACGTAATTCGTGGCACATGAATTTTCTGAGTTCATTTGAGTACAGTCTGGTGGTGGTGTTTGGGCAAAATATACTGCCACCTGCATAAGGGATGAGTTAACTGTTTTTCAGCGCTTCACCAACTAGGTTTGGAGAGTTTAGTTCAATCCTCTCCATTCTTTTCCCATCGCCATGTGACTAATCATCTTGCTGTGATATATAATTTTTTCTTTTTCTTCAGTCGAATATAGTTAGACTTGGAAATATCGTGTCTCTTCAGGCTTATCCTCAGGAGAATCACAGTAAAACCTTCAGTTCAATTTCCCCAAGGCTTTTCTCCTAGCCTTCTTTTGTGCATTAGAACATTCCGTCGAGCACAACATATCACCTGTCCACTCATCAAATATTTAACTGCTGCTGCAAAGCTAACAAAAGCGTGGTATTGAGTTTATCTGGAACGTCGTCCATTGCACTTATTCTTCCTACCATGCAGTCCATTGCATGTCTCATGCTTATTCTTTCCACTGATATTCCTTCACTGCACTGCTTTCTTTGTATGCCTAAAAAGCCTTCTCTTCCCTCATATTTGAAGAAAGAAAAACTACCTCCAAATTATTAGTAATTAGTTTTCCCGCCCGCTCTCTAGTCGCTTGTGACTTTGGACACCATTCAAAGATCAGGTTTTAGGTGTTGAGAACAATGAACTTAAAAGTACTCAGCTTGGCGTTTCATTTTATCATAGGTGGAATGAGTGGAAGAGCTGGAATTAATGTGCGATCTAAGCAGCACATACGCAGACATTTCTTACTTTTTTAATAGACAACCTTTCATTTTTTTTGGACGCAAACCACAAACAAAGATGTAGTTTGAAATCACCACGAGAACATCACCTCACAGAGCAAACCTTCACACACAGCAGGCTCAATTTAAGTCATTCCACTTGAAAAGGTCAAGATCGTGGTGGCACCGCAGTTGTGGAAGGTCATTTTTAATGATCTGTCTATTTTAAGGCATGTTTTAATGAAGAAAATGTATTTGATAATTCATATTAATCTAATGAGTTGGCACCCTAAAACTGCCTAGCACACTGACTGGGTTGGTTTGCTAAATAAAGGGGTTCATCCATCGTGGCATTGTCCCACAAAGGGAAGTGCGTGACAACATGAAACACTTGTATCACCACACCACGCCTGAAACATCAGATGATCCCAACTGCACCATCGGGTAAATCATGTATGGCAGCAGACCCACATTCTCACTCCCCAGGTGTCAAATAGCAACTAGGGGCAGGCTGACTTCTGCATCCCAGAGTGAACCCAAAATAACACTTCCTCGTTGTGTGTGGACAATAGGTTGGCAGACACCATTCGGGTTCTCTCCTTATTTTCAACACATTCCTTTCTCCAAGTTTTCCCTTTTAGAGATGGGTTCTGTCAGTGGCAATATTTTTTCAGTATATATTTCTTTCCTTAATACAAATTTTCAGTTAATAAAAAAAAATAAATAAATAAAAAATAAATTGTTTAATTGATTGTTTAACGTCAGATTCAAGAAGAGCAATGCGAGTTCTGTACTTGTTCAGGACCAGTGTTTGGTTTTCATGGACAGGATTTCAAGGTGCAGCTCTGTTGAGGGGTTTTACAGTTTGGTGGCCTGAAGATCCAATCGTTGCTCGTTGCAGAGGATTTTGTATGCATGGCTTCAACGTTGCAACCTTCAGCTCCCGGATCGGTTTGCATCTGAGTGTGAAGCAGGTGGGATGAGAATCAACACCTCTAAGTCTGAGGCCATGGTTCTCAACCTGAAAAAGATGGATCGCTCTCTCTGGGTTGGGACTTGCCTCAAGTAGAGAAGTTTAAGGATATCCCCTGTCTTGTTGTGTTCTCAAGTGAGGGGTTAAGGGAGTTGAAGATTGGTCTGCGAATCAATACAACTCGACCCTCCCCTATTGTCATGAGCTTTGGGTCATCACAGAAAGAACAAGAACCATTTTCAAGCAATTGTTAATGGCGTAATAGCTCCACACCCGGAAGTTGGATTCGATGGACACCTTCTTAAGTTGGTTTATTTTGAGGTCGTGTTGCTCTTCATCGGTCTCAGAGAGGTTTGTCAGGGAAGAGTCCGCTCAGACTAATGACCAACAAACAAGGCCGAGCTGAAATTAGGTACGACTCTTTTTATCCTTTAAGTTGTGCTGGGTTTCTTAATCTTTGCTTAAGCTCATTGGTTTCCTTAAGGTACTTTCACCTGTCATTGATTTTCCAACTGAAGCTGCATTTTTGTATCCAATAATGTCTTTGTCTAAATCCCCCCTCACTTCCTAGAATTTCACTTGCCCCCAGGTTGGCCATTGTTGGCTCTCGGTTTGAGGCTACAACTTCAAAAGGGCACTTGGAGGTCACTGCAAAAACAGCCCTTTGTTTCCTGTTTTAAATAAACAGCAATGATTTTTGCTTTAATTAAATGCAATTCTGTTTAGCTGCAATAAGTAACTATTGATTCCAGTAAAATGAAGAGATGATCATCAAAGGCCTTCTATGTTGCCGTCATTTCCTTCACTTTCAAAGAAGTAAATCTCCCTTCATCCAGCAGCAGAGAAATGGATTTTTTTGGAATTGCTCTTGAAGGTTACGATTTGTTATGTGCATGATGTTGAGAAGAATAGCACAGCCAAACTTCTGTTCTTCACTTTGAACAGAAAAAACATCCTGTTTCTTCAGGTATTATTTTAAGAGAGAGGATATGAGTTTTCCTTCCTTCTAGTAGGAAGGAGTGTTTATGATGAAAGAAACAGCTGACACGTGCACAAACACTCATGAAGGTTGGTTGAACAAAAAATAATGTATTCTGTCTGTGTCTGTGTGTAGTAACTCAGGGAACCCTTTGTGGGTCAATTCTTTGTGTATCAACTACCAATAAAAATCTGTCTTTGATGGTGAAAAAATGCACACATATTGATTTATTCATATAACACATTCATAATTTGGTCAAAAATGAGGCCTGGGGAGCCTGTCTCACCCCTGTGAGATTATTTACACACGTGTAAACAAAGTAAGATGCAAAACACAACATCAAAACTTGTCTCATGTAAATGTCTGTATACAACCCAAAGGTTTTTATGACATCAACTTGAATCTGTTATGTTGAACATTTACATATTTTAGTTTGGATAATCTTTTCCCAAAAGCTCTGGACAATCTGAGGTATGTGTTGAAAAAAACAAAAAAACACCAGCTGTGAGTGTCTTATCTTTACTGCAAAGTTTTGCATTTCTGATAATAATCAGCTCAACTCTTTGGACAGATGTTCAAAATTTGGAAACTCAGTTGATGCAATTATGCAGACTTCGTTGCAGTCCCAGCTGGCCATTGTTGTGGCCAACAAGGAGGGGTTCACAGAGATTATAAAAAACATATGTAACCCCAAAACATAAGAAAATCATTGAAGAAAATACAACACCTCTTCACGTCTCCAATAATCAAATTGCATCATGACAATAAGTTGTTTGACATGCTGTAAAAATGACACATGACAAGACATCCGCGGGGTCAGGGATATGTGGATTACTCCAGCCACAAAGACTGGTTTGTGTTCTTTTTACTGGCAGGAACATGTGGACAGCCTGAGAGGTTCCAGTAGAAATAACAGCTTGTCCAGAGCTGAAATATGTTCCCTGCCTTCAAAGTTACCCTCCAAGGTGTTTAGTGAGACAAATAGAAACAATATTACAGACTTAAGCAAAAAATAAAACAAGCTAAACACATTCAGTATGGAAACAATAATTCAAAAGAAGCCTAGCACTAAAACAAGTTAACCATTCTTGACACTGGAGATTTAAAAACAGGAAAGAAGTTACCTGGATGTAACCACTGTTCTCTGAAGTGTGTGGAGCCTACACCTATCCTATTGGATAAAACCCAACAGTGAAGCAAGGGGATGAATGTTCTCCCAGGTAGCCATCAAACCTCGAGATAAGTCACCTAGTAATTTGAGTGAGAAAAACTCGGTGAATGAGGGAAGGCATAGAGCGGAACAGAGGCTCCTTCTAGATGAGCCAAAGAGTCAACCCCTCAGGGGGTGTGCAGAACCTGCGTAGAGAAAACCATAGAGGACATTGATGGTTCTTCCTGCTGGCAAACAAGTTGATCAGGGAGTCCCCGAACCTTGTCCACATCTGGTCCAGTGTTAAGCTTGTCACTGACCACTCATTCTGTTGGGCACCTCCATCTCCTGGTGGTCAACATCCAGAGCCAACAAGCAGTCATGAGAAGAATCCTGTGAATGACAGAAGAAGCAGAGGACACCGCATCTTTGAAATACTTCCTGAAGAATGAAAAGAATGAAAAGCCTCCATCTTATATAAATTATATATAAATTATTATAAAAATAAGAAAATAATGTTCAAACCTGGTCACTTTCATCAACCCGTGGGCGCAAGTGTTAACTGGACCAATCCCTTCTTGGCTTTAGACAAGATTGGGCTTGGACAGAGTGGCCATAAGCGAAATATCCTGACAAGAGGATGTGAACCCTGCTGCTGGGTTCCCCCGTGAAATAAGTCCAACTCCTGACATGAGCCGGCGTCTAGTCGCACAGCTTGGATGTGCCATGTTGCCAAAGTGGCCGTCGACTGTGACCATAGCCTGCGGGATCTGAAGGACCATGGAAGAAGTTCGCTTCCAAAATCTCTGTGATGTAGATGCTGATCAGTGGCACCAACCCACAGAGCCGTGTTGTTGCCATGGCAAGGATTAGAGGTGTAAAGGCAGGTGTGGAGGAGTTGCCGTTGTGCAGGTAAGATATCTTTAGCACTCTGGCAGCAGGTGGTCCAAACCTGGCAGAAGCTTATACTGCCCCCTGGCTGGGTGGGGAGTTACAGTAAAATCTTTCTTCTTCAGTGCAGGAGCCGGGTTCCTGATAAACATCCGAGAGCAAAGCCTGTAGAGGGCTGAGCGCACTGAAGGTGAACCAAAATTCACAAATGGGTCATGATTAGAAACGGTCAAAAACATCTTCAACAACAAGGCCCAATTGAGAAATTAGACCAGGACAGCTCAGAAAAGAACAAGATTGGTCAAATTGCTCGAATATCAAATATGAATTGGCAACATATGTGTGGATGAGACATGATTAAGATCAGCTGGTGTTGAGAAAGTTATGACCTCATTCGATCAATTTCTCAATATTTCTTTTTGACTTTCAATTGCACATTGCCTATTTGTCAGATTTGATTTGTTTTTTTGTTTTGTATTTTTCTCTCTGGAAATGTATTTCATAGAGCCATGGTGTGAGATTAATCACGGACCCAAAATTATTCATTGAGACGAATAATGCAGATAAATTGCATGTAAATTTTCTTTCTCATGAGCATTATAACCAAACCATCAATGACGAAGGAGACTAGAGAAGAAGAAGAAGAATTTTGTTCATCACAAGAGCACTTCTACCCTGATGTTCATTGTGAATAGGTTTAACTTAAATACAGTCCAACCGCTAATTCAAAATTCAATCAACTGTATAATTCTAAGCCGCCTGAATTTCACCTGCATTGCTGCCTTGTTTGGTCAAGTCTGTTGAGACTGTGAAGGGAGTCAAGCCACTTAACAATCTCTGCACGACAAACTACTCAAGTGATAAGTGTGAACAGTCCCATTTGAGATTGTTTTATGAGAGATTTCACGTAGAACTAGAAAAAATATGTCTGTTTTTGTTTTGCTTGCTCAAAGAAGATTACCATAGGAATGCTCTAATGTTTCTATTTAACTCCAGCAATCCTTTTTTTTCATCCAGCAGGAACGAAAAGCAGAGCTGAACTTCACAGGACATGTTTCTGCAGATCGACCGTTGGCTTGTGCTTCCGTTCCACAGCCACAGGAAGACCTGAGCCTCCCAAACGCCTACCTCGAGCCACCTTTGAGCACCTCCACTGCAACCATGGTGTATGTGGTGATTTGTCCTTATGACTCCTTACAAACATCTTAGGTGCCAGCCTCCTGTGGGACACCATCTACTATCCCTGTAAAAACACCCTGCTCACAACATAAAGGGAACACACCCACACACACACACACAGTGCGATGTACTGTATCAGTCCCGTTAAGAAGCAACAGTGATAGTTAATCGGTATCACCTGCTGTTGTGCAAATGGAACAGGAGGACACGTGTCTGCCGGTGGTTTCCCTTTCCTCATCCTTGGTGGGAAATGTTTGGTCACTCCCATTTTGCTAGTGCCCCCCCCTTTGCATTTGCATATGGCAGTCTCTCTTGTAAACGGATCACCATTCTAGTCAGACATCAATTGCCAATAGGAACCGGAATGAGATCCTCAGAGCCATATGCTCATAACTTGTGATCCATGAGAACACAGAAGTCTCTACAGTACATAATGAAGGTGTCGATGCTGTGGAATGGCTTATCCATTCCCCAGACCTGAGTCCATTGAGCACTTTTGGGACAACAGGCATCATTCCATACAGCACTGCCGCCAATGACAGGTGCAGGAGGTAACTGATGCCAAGATCCAGATCACACACCTTCTTCATTTTTTTGTGAATTTGTTGAAAATGCGCAAAAAAGACCTGACTTCATGCCTGTTTCCATTTGTTATTATTTTGCATCAGTGAGAAGACAGCTCACCATGAGATGATGTCATCATAAAGTGTCTCTCTGCCACAAGACAAACAACACACTCGGCAGTTTCTCTCCAGTATAGAATTAGGCTGTATCCCAACCAAGCATTGCATTTTCCTATCCGATCATTTTCCATGGTGTTTTCAAAAAAAGTGCTCAGTAAAAAAACGAAGGCATTTCTGCCTTCCACACATATCCGCTGTTTACTGACAATGTGGTTCAGCTATTATTATGAGTCAGAGACATGAGAGACACGAGAGAGTGCCAGAGACTGCATGTTTTTAGTACTTCTGCGGTCAGATGCTTCATGCGCCATCAACACCACAAGGAGTATTCAGCTTGAATTTAAATTCCATAAATTTGTGTTTGACTGTGGTCTGAGAAAATTAACATTGGCTACACCCGTATTTGTGACTGGATTCTCTGCAGAGTGCTTGCTGCTCATAGCTGAAACATGCCTGTCTCCACAATTGTTCGCTGCTTATAGTGACAGATTAGTGGAACAACAGAACACTGAACAGTCGTTGGTCAATGCACACTAATATGTAGCGCAGCAGTATTGTTGTGAAATGGCAACTTTCAGGGACACAGCTGAGGCGGATGGGACCATGCTGTTCTCGTTTATCCACAAAACCTATTTCCATAGCAAATAGGTGTAATGTAGCTTTGTCGATACACAGAGAATCCGACTCCTTTAAGTGTGAAAACCTCTATTAGCCAATTTTCAGGCATTTTTCTGAATGTTCCATTTCAGCATTGCCATTTATTTTCACTATTTTTGCTATATTTCGCTCAGAATTGCAACAAGAACATGTGGATGGAAACCCCATTATTGTGAGTGGCTTTACGCAAAGGTGCATGTTGTCAAAGTGTTCACATCTTTTTTCTTTTTGATGGTGTGTTTTTAGTTTCACAATGGAGGTAATAAGGGGGTGCAATCTTGTATTCAGGGGCCCCATGAGTATGTCATTCACATTTTTCAAAGCATATTTGGCTGTCACTGCCAATATTGATCTGTTTAAAAGGGGTTTCATGTGACAGGGTCTCTTCGTTTTTTTAAACAGACATGTCAAAAAAGCTTTGAACATTGGTTGGAAATGGCTTAACATGGAAGTGATTTGATTTTGGTGCTATTCTGTAGGTTCATTTGGATTTGCTCATGCTCCCCATCGCTTTCCATGTCCCGAAGTCGCAGGCTGATCTCCAGCAGGGAATTTATCGATGATTGTGCAACAAGCAAATCCCTTCATCGTGGACGCTGTTTTACTCATTTAATCGTATACTGTGTTTTTATGAGGACACGAAGGTGAACAGTTTCAGTTCACAAGATGGTTCCATGTAGGTTCCTGTGAAATGTCTCTTCTCTCCAAATGAGTATGGAACGCAGACCTTCAATGATGATGTGCTCCGAACTGTGTAATAATTGGAACCATCCACAGTATAATCTCGTGTTAAACGATTTATCAGAAATGTTATGTATCTTAGCACAAAAAGAACAAACTGACTTCCCATAGCACAAAACCACTTCTACATCAGGATTTCAACAGGAAGCCAAACCTTAATCAGAAACACATGATGGTTCAGGAGATATAATCATACTTTGGCAAATCTTTTTGTAGTTTTCATAATTGTCATCCAATATCAAAATAGTTCAATCTCTCATGATATTGAACAAGTTAGATTCAATTATTAAATGCATTTAATAAAATGTCTTCATAAAACTCAATGTACAGTTGAATCAATGAAGCGACGTCCACGTGACAGAGGTGACTAAATGGGTTGTAGTTGTTTGTTCCACATTGTTTCAGGGTTGCTAAAGGCCTGCCAACTCTGATGATCTGACATCACCTGGAAACACTCAAAAAAGTAACCGCCTTCTTTCTATCCTTGAAGCATGTGCTATGTTTTAATAAAACTCCTGCTGATTATATGTTCACCCCACTCACAGACTCCAACGTTATTGCTTACTCTTTCTTTTGAGGTATGATGAACCCATTCCACTGACAGTTTCCTGCTGGACTAAATGAACCTTTTGAAGATGAAACAATGTTCTCATGTTCTGTTGCCCTGTCCTGTAACTCACCAAGCAGCCCTTTGAAGTTCGACCGTGGTCTGCCTGTCAAGCTTTGTTTGCCAGCCGCACTCAACAATGAAGCCTTATGTGATCACGACCATTATTTCTTACCTTATCTCTTGTATGCCGGTATAGTTCTCCATCATTTTAGACATATACTTGTGAATGTTGGCAGGACATTATGCTTCTCTGTAATAGAGATGGTGTCAAGATAATTTATGACCACAGGACAAACATTCATCAACGCCTCAGAAATGTGTCAGGTCTGAACTTGTACTCAAAAGTTAGTCCGTTTAGAAAAGCACAATTTTTATTTTCACCTGACACCTGGGCGTCTCCAAGCACGTCAAATCCCTATCATGTTCGAAACACTGACCCTTCAAAAACGTTTAAGTATTCCCTGCAGGGACGCTGTGTGTGATTACTTTTTCTGACGTAAAACAACAGCAAATTAGAGGAAGTGCCCTCAGCATCCAACTGACAGTATGGTCGAGAAGGTCTTCCTAGTACAGACAGTGTTATGAGAGTCTGTCATCCTGAGAATCAGAACTCTTAGAACATCTAGGTCTCAAGGACAAACACATTTTTAGAATACCTCGATCATACTCAGGATGAGTCGAAATACTCTAGAAGCACTGGTGCTTTACACAAGATTTCAACGTACAGTAATCGGTTTACTCCGAGACAGATTGATGAAATGGTTCAGGAACCATGAGAAGGCACGACGCACCATCCTTGGAAAGAAACAAAGGCTTGTACAGTACCATTCAAGAGGCTGTTAAAGAATCAATAAAATATTTTCAATAAAAAGGTTGCACCTCTCGTGAAGCACAGCTTGTCAAATCAAACTTTTTTGTCTTTTTATTTATTTAGACTCTCAAGTCAAGTGTTGAAGAACAGAGCAGATGTTGAGAAGACAATTCAAGAGTTCGATCAATTTAATACAGGAGTCAAATAATAAGTCCAATAACTCTAAAGGCCAAACACCAAATGTCCATACTGGACTGGAACCTGGGGGATTTGCATGATAGGTTCCAGCTGCCTTTTGTAAAACACCAGAGAACAGAGGAGAGAAAAATCGTGGACGAAACAAAGGCGAAATAAAAAGGAAACAACAGGAACGACAGGACGTCTGGATGTGTTCTGGATGAGTGGATGAGTTTTTGTGTCACAATGTATCTATGATGGTGTTTAGTGGTATTCATTTGTTTCCAGATTACATTTTTGGTCTTCCATGATTAAAAAAAAAATGAATCAAAGCCCATAAATGTGTTGAATTGTTGCATTGAGAGTGATTAAAAAGGGATAACATTTGACTGTGAGTTTGAGTTGTACTGCACATGTACGCTGCGCCCATCTGCTCCGCGGCACCTTGCTGGAGGTTCACATTTGGCCAGCACAGTCCACAAGTGACCGAAATAAGACTGGGATGCAAACAGGAGCGTCTTTGAAATAAAATGAATTAAAAAAAGAGACATCTTAAAGACTCTTTAAAGAAAGTTTCTTCATTAAACCATAGAGGTTGAATGAACGACAAGAATAACAATTTGATACATTTTAATTTCAGTGGAAGTTATATTCCATCCTGCTAGCTGAAACACTTTTTCACCGTCGTCATAGGTTGCCACTTGAAAGCCCAGTGAGAGCAGTGATAACCAGCACTGCTTCCTTCCTGTACAGCTGCGCTTGACCGACATAACAATTCCGCTGAATGAATTACTCACCTAAGAGACGGACTCACACCAGCACAAACAAATTTAGGATGTGATGATGCAACTGATAGATCTACAATCCTTTATCTGATATGAGCGCGACGTGGGAGGACAGTTTTCGAAGGAAGGAAACAACAGTGCTATCATGACAGGGGAAAAACATCCTGATTCGGAATCCCTGGTCACCTGCTACTCACCACTAAGAAGCGACAGCTGGGCGAGCTCATGAGAAATTTGTGAATGGACCTCCCCGCTCTTATCTGGCAGCACAGATTTCACTTCTGCGTCGAACGACGCGAAACAATAACATGGCATCCTGCTTTGCTCCACTCATAATGGACAATAGTTCAATCGGTGTTGTGTAGAAATGATTCTGCACGTGGCTTGATACCAGCTGCAGCCGCAGAATGTTTGGCTGGTCATGGGGCTTTTTTTATCACTTCCACACTCAACAGTGGATTTCACATGATCTGTTAAAACTGATAAATGCCTTTCATATTTGTCAAAAGGAAAATTCCTCAGCTCAAATATATATCACTCTGATGAAGTCAATAATGAGTTCCAAGCCCTCTAATTAAACCGCTCTTGTAAAAGGGCATGAAAGCATTAACATCAAGTATTTGAAGAAAATGGACACTTGCAGTCTCTAATCAGGGGTAATAGGCCACCGTGGCAGATTGCAGGGCCGTGTTAAGTCTGCACAGCCGCGAGTGTTGCAGCCCTGACTCAGCTGTGCAGCATGGAACCATAACACCACCGTAACCCATGAGGGAGAGTCTACAACTCAGATGTTTAAGTGACCGCAGCAGCCAATAAAAAGTGCTGACAGGTGTGAGCGCAACTGTGGGAGTTTCACCGTCTGCATCTTGCCCCAGAGAAATGGAAGGTTTAGTAGAACCAAGTAGTGGGACGCGCTTTGCTTTGACGTCTCACCCAAGCAAAGTGCATCCTGAGGACCATTAACGCCTGAAGTCAGATGGAAAAAAAAAAAAAAAGAACTGTACTTTTGTTTCTTTTTTCTTGCCATTTGAATTTCAAAAATAAAATCATCATTATTAACAAAAATCATTATTGTTTTTCAGATTGCCATTGTAACCGTCTGTTAAGTTTAATATGAAATATTGCCCCTCATGGTCGAGTTGCACCATTTCCTATTTTGTCCTTGATTCCAATTCCTTCCTTAATCCTCAACCTCAGTCCGCGACCTCAAAAGCGCACGCTCCCACGGAGTGCAAGGACTGTCCCATTTCTTAGGAAGAAGTTGAGGAGCGAGATTGAGGAAGGTGTTTCCCTCAAATCCCTGAATGCTTTGCGTATTTTCAGCATATAAAAAATTATTATCCTAGCCGGCGAAAAGAACAAGCTACAAATGTAAGTATTTTCATTTTAATGGAGATTTAAATATTATGAAAACCATTGTGTTATATTATTTTATGGATTATTTAACTTATTGTTGCCCGTCACTTATTTTTATTTCATGATCTTTAGTCAATCTTCTTCTGAATTGACAGCCTGACTGTCACTTTTGTGTAACTTATCCGCCTTTAAGGGGTGGCCCATTACTACGTCAAGCTTTAACACTTGGTTGAAGGTTAAGATTGAGGATTGACCTTGAGGGTTAAAGCTGGACTGCTTGTCAACTGAACATTCATGTGGCCACATGCTGACCAACTGAACTCATCTGAATTCCACTCTTGATGATATAAACGGCGTTTCAAATTCCCAAAATGTATGTTATTTTCAGGAGTTAAAAATTTAGGATGATAATATTTGGTGAAAACAATATATGGGTGGAAATGAGCCACTTGGTAGACGTCTTCTTTTCTAGTTTTCGTGTGTCACTTCTGTGCCACTCTGTCTGGTTCACTGCAAAGTGCCTGTTGACCCATAGTCTGTCTCCCTCATTGTCATGCCTTTAGGGGAATTCTCTTACTAAAGTTGTGGTCCACGGGATCCTTGTTGAAAGTAAAGGATCTTGGAAAGACATAATGGCAGCCTATGATGTTTTACAGTATTAAATGTACCTTTTCATATGTAGTCTACAATATCGTGTTTTCATGTCGTCTCATGTGTGTGTGAAGCGCCAATGAAAACTGTGGTCCACCGTTGAAGAGCGTGCTATTGTCAACTTCTGAGTGTATGTATTTTTCACACTGGAACTTTGAGTCATCACCAAACATTCCAGTGGCAGATATCTTTGCCTGACGAGAATGGATGCTCCTTAACTGGGCCCCTCACATCCTGCGAGAGTCTGGATGGATCAGTGAGCTGTTGTCAGAGGAGATATGATCACAAGACAAACCTTCCGTGTCAGCGTGTCATACTTGTGTTTCCAGCCACCTACAGTGAAATGACTCACAAAGATGTTGTCTAGCTATCTTCAGTCTAAGGAGTCTTCGTTTTTTTCCTCTGGGCCAAGTGATTTGTTAAACAGTAAAATATCTCCTATAGGAACCTCAGCACAATAGAGACTTTGTCCAAAGTCATGATTTATGTTTGACGTCAGGGTTCAGTTTTTCTGGTTTGGTCGTTTGCTCGAGCGAATCAAAACACCTCGACAATAATTTGACTGTTTTCATGTCAGTCGTTGCTTGAAAAAGGTCCAACTCTCCAAAAAACTTCCCTGAAATTGTTGCGTACTTTCAGCAAAACCACGTCCGGCGTCGAGCACTGACGCCCCTCCTTTCGTCCCATTAGTTCCAATCAAAGTTCAACTTGACCTGTACTACTGCCCTGTCCACAAGTAAAACAAATACCTTGAACCCCTTCCCCCACAGCTTTTCAAAAACAATGTCAAGCACACAACAGTTTGCATTTACACTACACACCTATTCACTTCATCTGTGCTTCTCCACTTGTGTGTCCAAAGACACACAACTATTATTGTAAAAATAGGCGTCACTTTAATAGCATGTAGTTTTAAACATACTTTAAGTACAAAACAGTCTCAATGACGATCTTGGCTACTGACACTGGGGTAAAGTGTAAGTCTTAATATCTTGATCTTTGTGATGATCTTAGCTGTCATTTTAATTCAGCCAGTTCGCCTTAGCAAACACCAACACCCAACTGCTTTTGGACTGTATTAACTGAGAGATCCCTTTTTCATTTAGCCGGTATTTAAACACAGAGATGTTCTTTATTGCTTATGAATGCAGCTTTCAGAGTATCGCTCATTATTGCAGTTTGTTTTTGTGCGCGTCCCAGCTCTTCAGTAACGCACGTCACCAGCACCCTTCACCTGTCCTTTGTAAACACATACTCCACCAAACGGACAGTTCAACTAGTCGTCAAATAAGTTTTCTAAAGGCCCCTTAATTGATATAATCTTGCGGTTTAGCGTGAATGACAAAAACAAAAAATGTTTGTTTTAGCAAATACCTGGCTTCGTGTGGACAAAGTCCTGGCTCAGACCCCCAAAGTGCTTGATATTATTGGTAAAATTGAACTCATTCTCATTATATTTTCTTCATACCAGATATCCATGTGTTTATCTTGGTCTCTGGAATCCAGCGATCACTTGAGTCCATCTGGATCAAACATGCTTATGCGCTTAAAGGTTGTTCCTCATGTGATTCTTGAGTTATCACAAAGAATATACGTATTTTTCCAGCTATATTCCAGCTGTTAAACCTTGTCTCAGCACTGTCAATCGGGCATTGTTTGTTTTCAAAGGTGATTCAATTTTGACTGTCTGTATATGTAAAAGGCAGACAACAGTGAATTAAATGTCGACTTGCTTTCAGTAGCCCTTTATGACAAGCAACAAATAGCTGAACGATAGTGTCATTTTTTGCTGACATCGCACTTCCTGCCAGTGACGCACAGGTAGGACTGTAAAATCAGACTGAATTTTGGCCCCAAAGGCACAAGGAAATCTCGCATTCACCTCGTGCCTCTCCATTATAACCAACAGTCAAACAGAACGCATTTTATGACCCGCTCAGAGCTTCTGGTAATAGCAATAAATCATCGCATTAAATGCAATTTGCAGACCGCATCATTATCCCCGACGTTTACTGTCACTTACACTGTCTGAAACCAATGACTGCTGTGTTGTTATTGCCTTGGCTGATCACAATAACATTTCGCGTCTAAACGAAACGAAATGTTGCCTGCTGATATTCTGATAAGTCAGCAGCGTATCAAGCAAGTCAATCTGTGCTGCCTGGAGTTGACTGACAGGCCTGAATGGACCGACTGAGCAGGTGACAGCAACATGAGATAAGGTCTGTCACAGAAACAATACTACCAGTTAAATCAATTGTTATGCCTCTGCTTTTTTTGGTGATGTATGGATTGACAGAAGTCCTCTCCGCAGTGGCAGGTTGACAACACATTTTTGAAGCAATCCATTCTGTATTTTTTTTTCTAAATGGGGCACAGAGGGCTGGAGCCACATGCAGCTGCAGCAGGCGTGAACATGTCAGCAGACACATATAGACAGAGCACCTCCACCACCTACACCCATCATTCAAACTGTTGTCGGAATATTTCTTTATGCAATATTTTATCAGGAGAACCAAGCTAAATCACACATGGAACCAAAATGTCTGACACAGCCGAATTAGGTTGGTACGTCTTTAACTGGAAATATGATTGATATTGACTCCAAATTCTCTGGCAATCTGGCAACCAGGTGCTTGTTCAGACATAATAGAACCTGAATGTCCATCAACAATGTCTGTTCCATGGCTCAATTTCAACACTGGCATCTTCCCTGGACACTCTGTCTGCATTTATGTGCATGAGCCCTGACACTGTTATCGCAAACTCAATACCAATACCCAGGAATGTACTGCATACTCGACAGCACAGGGATTAAACACATGCTAAACACAACTAGCGCAGGTAACAGTAGCACGCTAGTCACAGCTAATGGCGAAACTTGGAACCATGACTTGGCGTGGCGGATTTGGCCCCTTGAAGACAGGCTTCTCCAAATACGGCCACAAGCAAAGAGGTGTCTAATTACATCACACCCAGTATAATGTTGAATAGTCCATGTCTTCATGCTTATTCACGGATCTAACCCCGTTCATGTAATGTCAAACTTGCTTTAAGAAAGTGAAGGATCGATACAGCCTCCTCACTCATGAGAATTCTCGTCGTGAAGAATGAGATGCTAAGATGTTTTGGATGGAAGCCGAGGGGCCAGGACACAATTGAAAGCTTTCTCTCTTGCTAGGAATGTCTCTTGGTTCCAGCAGCAGACAGATCTGACCTCAGATAGGCAGCACGAGAATCCGCACAACAGCCATTACGAGTGCCAGGAACCTCAAATTCGTAGCAAGGTGTTGACAATAATAAGTGAAGATGCTTCGCTTGCGGCTTCACCTGCAGATGAGCTTGTTTTGCAATTACTCTAAACAGAGAGACTGACATGTCTCTCTATTATCCCCAAGGTATGGTGATTTGTTACTCAGAGAGCTGTCACCATTTATCATAAAACAACAAAATCCATCTATCAAATGCTGCTTTGAATGCAGAACCAGATTTTCCGGCATTGACGCTCTTGGATACAGCAAAACAGACGAGAACACAAACACATTTGAGATAAAGAGTGATCATCATCAATTTATGTTTATCAACTTTCGGAATCTTGGTTGGCATTCATGTCTAACAGCAGGCTGAGCATGTGACACAGCCTTCTCGTAAATATGGAACTGCACAAATGAGACGGGGCCGCCTCTCGCCCACAGATTCTCTCCCCCAAAACAATCAAGACCAATTTGTCAAACCGGCTCAAATGGCTTCACACAACATTGAGCAACTAGAATCTGTTCTTGCACTGATCTGAGAGATCAGTACCTGCCATTTGGCCATTTGCCTTCAGTAGAAATACATTAGTCACTTAATTTAAGGTTTTTGTAGAGATCATTCTAGGTTAAAGGTGAGGTGCTGTGTGGACAGAAGGAGATTGTAATTGCTATATTCCTTCCTGGTGAGTAACATGCTCGGGCTATGCCATGTGGGAGCGCACTGTACACCCATTTGCCCGAGGCCGATCACACAAAGAGGGATGAGCTGTTTGGCAGCACTATATTTTATGGAGCCAGTCAAAGTCAGTGGCCATTTCTGACAGAAAACGCACTGCGTGTCTGCAGGCGTGACAGTTTAACAAGGCGCCTGTCAAACCCAGGTGTCTATTTGAGAGTCTGAGACTTGTGATTTGAGCAGAGGTGAGAAGGAGGGGGTATTTGTATGCTTTGCACAGAAAGGTGGTGCCTCAGCAATGAAGCAGTCAACTCATCATTTACATTCCACTGCGTGATCACGATCTCAAATGCGGTTATCAAATTGCATTACATTTAACGTTCATCAAAACCTGACCTGCTATTGACCTTATAACGTCTGCACAGGATGCTTCTGCAGGACTTTCAATAGCTGTCAAGTCTGACAAATCAACGCAACACTACCATGTGGTGGTGGGTGACGAAATTGCAAGTACCAAGTATATCACACACACATATATATATATATATATATATATATATATATATATATATATATATATATATATATATATATATATATATATATATATATATATATATATATATATATATATATATATATATATATATCCTCAATTTATCTAAATATAGCAGTTTAAAGCAGATGATTGTGAGGTTACATGTAAGTTGTCTGTTGTAAAGTTCTGTAAAGTCCTGATCAGCATTGTTTGTCTCCACTGGATTACAGGTGGTGGAACAGGTCGTTTTCGAACCACCCCAGCAGACCTAAATATGACGGCGCTCTGAACGCTTCAGAGGGCATGCAGTTACTTATCATGTGCAACAGGGGGTACTGTTGCTGGGCTTGATAGAAAAGTAGACCTTCTCTCAGAAACTGCTTCACTCATCCAAGCGCAGTGGTCCCAGGCATGGGGCGGATTGCCCACTATTCAGTAGCTTGGGAATGACCTCCTGACCCAGGTCATCTCTTGGTCTTGTTCAAGAGTGAAGAGCAGATACGAGGGTGCTATATCAATCTGGTGAAGAACAAGTTCATTCAAAACTCCATGCAGTCTTGCACTATGACACTATCCCTGTCCAAAGTGAGGATTTCTTTTGACCTAAATGAAGAATCCACAGCAGAGGCCCTGAGTAGAACCAATGGTCCTCAACGCTGAGAGAATCGGACGTCAACAGTTTTAGACACCAATATGCTTCGAGGGTTGTAATGCGTCAAGGATCCATGACCAGGGGATCCAAATGGGTATTTGTTAAATACCTCACAAATCATCAAAGGTACTAAAGGGACTCCCTGAATCACTTTGCTTGTCCAATAAGCACTTGTTCTCATGCTTGACTTCTCAATGATGTTTGAGTGAAACAAGTAGGCGAAAGCCTCTGAGTCATTTCCTTTTGTTGGTTTTAATTATCACAGCAAGCAGTCCCTGATTGTAGACAAAACATATTTGCACACGCCTTCATCTTTCCGCATCCACCAGTTTTGGGATCATAAATTTAAAAACTAGGTCACTCAGAGACTGACTCAGAGCCATTGGCCCGACGTGGTTTAATAGTGGTTTAATACAAGAATCTAAGTGAATTCTTTTGCATCCACTTATTCCAAGTTTCAACTACTTTAATATCTGGGCCTGTGTGCCCTTCAATAAAAAAGTGATAATTTTATGATCACTCAAATTTGCAATCTTATTTTCCAACTTTAGCGGTTCATTTCCAAATAATTTCTTTTCATCATTGTAAATAAACAGCAATTCACATCAATAGAATGGTTCCCTCATAAAACTGACAAGAAACTGAACTCAAATGAACAGGATCAAAGATATTTTTTTAAACCTTTAAATGAAAGTTTTACATTAACACCATCATAGTGCTGATAAACTAGCGTCAAGTTTAATTGCTAGTGAATCAGCTGTTGACTCCAGTTTCTAAATAAAAAACATGAAAATGTCCCTATGTTTGGCATCATAGTCAGTGTTGCATCGATTATGAAAGACAATACAATAAAAAAAAAAGAAAGCAGCTATTTATGGACAATGTTATGGGCTAAATGCTACTTCAGAAACAGTGACATGCTGTGATACTACTGAGGGTGGTGAATGAAAGACATGCTGGGTGTAGTGTTGTGGTGACGTAGAGTCACAGCAAAGAAGGAAGTGAAGACCTTAAATGTGCACTTCAGTAATGTAAACATTCTGGCTAACATCAGCACCCATGTAACAGAACGCACCTAAGAAAACACCAAAAGTTAGATGAGCATTGTTTCTCGGCACACGTGCGTGCATGTAAGCACGCTCATGACCACACGCACAACACAAACACATGCACACTCACACACACAAATAAGTCAAGGCTGAGAAAGTATTGTGTTCTTTGTTTGAGACGAAGACAAAGCAAACATGGGCGTGGGACATAAACAAGGTTCTGGGTAAAATGTCATGGGAATTTTCTCTTTTCTCTTCAAGCAAAAATACACAAAGCCCACTATGCATCAATTTATTTTATAAAACAATTAACAGTTGAATTGAATAAAATACCGTATACAGATAGAAACAGCTCAAATTCAATGACTCTTCTGAGTCATTGAATTTTTTCTGAGAACCTCCTCCTCTGGCATTCCAGTGTGCCAACTACATAAAAAGGACACATAGAAAATAGTCACAGTGATTCAACTATCTTACAATTCCAGGTGTCATTTCCTGGCACGGATTGTGCCTCGAGAAGAAGGTGTGTCCTCTTGTCTCGGCGCCGCAGACCTTCCACTGGCTGTGCAAACAAGATAGCCTCCCTCCCACCGAAGAAAGCTGCCCTTCAGAGCTTATCAAACAGCCTTCACTGACTCCCAGTAGTTGTATTAAAATATCCCAGAAGAAAATACGTTGATACTGATTTTATAGTTTACCTCGTGAACACTGTGGCACATTCTGTACATGCAACTTAAATACTCCTGTTAGGGGTTAGGGGTGTCAGACAGGTGGCGTGCTGTACCGGATCTCCACGCTGAATTTATTGGGTGTGTTGGGGTGAGGGGGCTTCTTCAGCATGCTGTGCTTCATGATAGCCTCTTCGTTGGCGTAGATTGGCATGTCGGCGTCATCTGAGTGGTAGCCGGACTGGTATCCACTCGTCTGATTGGACGACTCCGAGGCTACTGACTCTTTACTCTTACAGCGAAGCAGTTGGCTGACGGGAGGAGCAGCAGGGTTGGAGAAGATCAGAACTTTAACTCCCCTAATCGACTGTTGACTCTCACCTGAAGTTAGGGGTTGTTGGAAGTTGATTCATATTTTTCACTTCCTCTGGTGAACAGCTCATACAGTTGCTCATGTGACTCTCCTGCACAAAAACATTGTCTCATCACTAGATATTGCTGAGATACCGTTGGTTTTGCGTTTCAAGCATAACAACTGCTCCGTCATTGTAAGTGTATCTCATGGCTCCAAATACAATACATACTTGTATGTATCAACACATAGAGCCAGCTGATTCTTTTGTACCAAATGTAAACATTAGTATTTTTAATAATGCACCATGTTGAAACAAAATGTTTGTAAATTGCCTCAACAATTGGAATGAGGTAACTACTTCTGTGATGTTATTGTTCTGACCTCAAAACAAAAGTGGGTTTATATGATCTAAAGAAAGTCTGGTAAAACGATATACATGGTTCCACCTCATCAAATTGGTTTGCACAGCTGTTCAGCACAAACGCTCACCATGACACTGCTGTGCTGCACTGGAATGTCTTCAAACGTCTTCATACTGAGCGGCCTGCTGCTGCGTTCACCTGACTGTGAAGGTCTGCAGAGCACATCAAGTGGAGCAGGTCAGCTTAGAACTAGAGCAGTAGATGGTGTAGAGGAAAGGATGGGCTCTGACCCCAAGGATGGAGCGTTGTCATAATGAAGCTGAGACCCCAACATTTCTTGACTCTGCTGCCTGTTGTAGGGGTCCCTGTGGTTGGGGGATACTTCTGCCTGGTTTTCTGTAGTCAAAGGGATGTAGTCCTTCCCATCCTGCACCAAAGATTTTCAACATTTCCATGAAAGCATAGAGTGCAGTTCACATTAGCACAGGTCTGTCATCCGATCTCTCCTTGCTACCAATATTGTTTATAGCCACACAATGGGCCACTATGAGCCAACTATTTGTGAAAAGTTCATTGTAAACAAGAGAACATTCAATTTGCGTTCCCTTTCCCGTCAGATCAAATAAAAACCTGTTGGGCGCTGGCCTGTAGCAGGTCTCCCAGATGTTCCACCAACTCTGCAAACGTTGGCCTGTCAGTGGGCTGAGCCAACCAGCAGTCCAGCATGGTCTGGTAGCTGCAGACACAGAAATGTATATTAAGATTCTCTCCCCAGCAGCAAGTGGCAATGTGTTGTCAGTATCACCACTCACATCTCTGTGGTGGCGTATTCTGGAGGCCTCATCCTGGTCCCCTCCTTGAGCCTCCTGCAGAACGACTCATCGATGCAAACCCCAGGATAAGGAGAGGCTCCTGCAAGGAACATGTGCCAGTTAGACACAAGAATACAGCGTACAAGTGTACAGGAATCTTAAGATTACAGACGTTTGTAAATTTGATTTTCCATTTTAAAAAAGAATTGGACCTGTTTGATATCGATCAAGAAGAATACTTGTTGACTTTAAAGTTGTCATGTGCATTTGCAGTTTCTTTTCTGTATTTATGTTCATGAGAGAAACAGGTTTGGGTCTGAGATAAAAATAAATAAATAAATGAGGAACAAATGAGTGAAAAGTAATTGAGAGGACTCCAGTGGACTACAGTGACAGCCATCACCCACCAATGGTGGAGACATGGAACAGGAATGAGCAGTCCCAGGAGTGGGCAGCTGAGCCAACTTAGCTCAAGAAGGCAGCAGCAGCTCATGCAAGAGGTCACAAAAGACCCCGCAACAACATTCAAAATCCTCACTTGCCTCAGTTAAGGTCATAACGGCACCTTAACAGAGAGACTGGGCAGAGTTGCGAGTGGAACCTCGCCGACCTAGCTAAAAGAACTTTAAGGCTTATCTCATCTGAGTCTTCCTCTAGACTTCAAGACCAAATGCTAGTTCCCTCAAGCTGAGGCGAACTTGGGTTCTGCAGCAAGACATTGATATTTGTGTCAATGGGAACACAGGGACTAAACTATACAAAATACTTTCCATAGTTAGTAACTGAATCTAAATAATGTAGGCGCAGGTAGCTATATTTGGAACTATGGCCTTGCAAATTAACCAGAGACTTACCCAGAGAGAAGATCTCCCAGAGAAGGACCCCAAAGGACCAAACATCACTCTGTGTGGTGTACACGCGGTCAAAGATGGTCTCAGGAGCCATCCACTTCAGGGGCAGACGGGCCTGGCCAACAGTACAGATGTCTGCATTAGTGTTACCAGGAAATAGCTGTATTATTGATGTAGCAGTGGCGACACTTACATCTCCCTTGCGCACATAGTCAGGATCTTTGTAGACATCTCGAGCCAGTCCGAAGTCACATATCTTCACCACGTTGTTCTCTGATAGCAGGATATTTCTGGCTGCAAGATCTCTGTGGATGCACTGCAGAGAAAGCGCAAACGTTAGCTATAGCATAAAAAGATTTAGGCTGCGAGTCATTTTATATTACCTTGCGGGAGGACAAAAACTCCATTCCCTTGGCAACCTGGAAGCTGTAGCATATTAGGTCCTCCATGGTGAGATGGTCTTCATCTGAGCTCTCTGGAGTCACACGTCAAGTGGTGAATTTGAACAAAGCTGAACTAATATATTAAGGCATCATATTTGAGACTTACCGTCGTCAGCATGTGCACTGTTGTCCAAAGCTTTGGAGCAGACTGCCGTCCCTGTGGAGATCTCCAGCTGGGTACTCATCCCCAGACCCAGATCCCCTTCAGTGACATCCTCTTCAGCAGGAGACGACCTCCGGCTATTGATTCTCTTCCTCTGGTGTTGCCACATGACTCAGTGTTAAACTCAAATGTGCTGCACTGTGCTGTTATGTGTTGAAATCACCTTCACCTTATATGGGCTGTATTCTCTCCGCTTGCTCTTCAGGTAGCTGGAGAGATTTCCATGTTTACAGTATTCTACGATCACCATCAAGGGTCCTGACGACACCAGGAATTAATGGTCAATGCAGTGAGAACCATATAAACACAAGGGGCATCACATTTTGAACTTTGACATTGAGACTATTTTACCAAATCCATTTCCATAGTAATAGGTCATCAGCAGCATCAGCAAGCCTTAACTGTCATTGAAAGACATATCACATGTGCCTGACCTACTTTTATGAAAACACATTCCTTACAAGGTGTAGAATCTGAGTAGGTGATATGTGTTCGCTAACCCTGAAGAAAAGCCCACAAATACCTGTGAGGATTATTGCAGATGGGTAAATGTATACATTTTAATTGTATACCTTTGTCTGGTGACTGGTCTGGTCTGGGTGATGGCATTGGTTGCTTTTACATCTGTCAAATTATTCTTATAATTTATATGCTGTGCTCTTGTTTTATTGCCTTTTCTATCTCTGATTATATAGTATGGTGTCAAGAACAAAGCTTTCATGTGTCACCTGAGCATAACTGACTCATTTGTACGTCAAAACTTCCGTTCACCTCAGGTTTTTGTGACATTCGTGACATGCAACAATAAGACAATTTCAAAATCAGCTTTTTTTTAAACTGTGTGTTTGTGTCAGACTGGCAACAGCTAACAGCACACTTGATCATCTACATTGCATATGCTTTAAAAAGGTTGTCATGTTTTTTGGAGGACATTATGATTGGCAGGTGGCACCTCCAGGTTTGGTACAGGCTCCCAGCAGATTGACAACATTGAGATGATGTCCAATGTGAATGAGAATCTTCAACTCCGACATCAAGGCGCGGTACTCGCTGGACGTAGCGCCCTCTGTCATATAAACATAGCTATTAGTTTGGCTTCTGCAAGCGGGAGTCAATGATGAGCTTGACTTGCCTTTCAGCATCTTCACAGCAACAGTGGTGCAGGTGGCGACCTTTTCAATGCCAAAGGCTGCAGCTTCCACAACCTGGCCGAACGCTCCTCGACCCAGTGGGTCACCTGCAGAACAATTTATTCTCCAGTGAGTTGTACTGATCATGAGAAAAAATATTTTTCATAAACATGGATTACACTTTTATTTTCGAGCATTTGAGCTATCTAAGCAGCTATTTTGTTTCTATGGGATGCGGAGCTCACCAAACTAAAGTCTGATATTATCTCAACTCAAAGTCTGTAGGATTTTCTGCTCGGATTATGACAGGGCTGCGTTTGAGTTTGCAATTAGGCTGTCAAAGAGCAAGTATGAGGCATGAATGTACAAGGTATGAATGACAGCACCGATTACACGCCAAGATGTTTTCTGACTGACACTTGGTGCATGCAATTTCAAATACGGTGTCTATTTAGTTAGCAGAGCGACTCACAGAGCAAGAAACTTCACACAGGATTGTGAATTTCTGTATCAATGCAGGTGATGACTCTTGCAGGCTTATAAGATGAATCTGGAAACACGCTTCTCACCAAGCTTCAGTCTGTCTCGAGGGAATTCCCATTTATTGGCATCATAGGTGAGTCTTTCACACTGCTCATCCATGGGCATGTCCTCCGAGTCCAGGATCATGGACAGGTAGCCGGTCTTCATTTCCCCTCCAGTTGACTGAAATAAGGGGAGAAAGAAGCGAATGTGACAAGCTCCTCTTTGTTCATTATAGCCACACAATACAGTCAGCAAGCACGGTGCCCCTACGAAAATAAAAGGGGCTTCACTCAGTTCTGGGTGTCTACGTGACTTATGAGGACAGGACTGTTCTGTGTTGTTGCTGGACACAAAGACCGGCCGCCACTGAGAGCCAACACCGTCGCTTCTAATCAGCCTGCTGCATGTCTGAGTGTTTTTGAGTTTACTCCAACAGCACCATCGTGTCTGCATGATCACATCCAATTGGGGAACTGTCCTACCCTCTTTCTTCCACGGATTACAAAGACGATCAGCAACCAAAAAACCATGGCGATGACCACCAAGCCAATGGGGACGATCAGCTCCACATTCGTCTTGTCCTCTGCACCTGAAAGTATACAGTTAATTTAGCCATCTGTCAGTCTACTTTCCTTTTGTGTAAAAAAATATGTTATCACTTTAAATATCAAAGTTACATTCAGGCAATTAAACTGAATATACAGTATGTCTCCAACGATCAACAAGACTAAAAGCAGGCAGTGCATAACAGGAATAACTGCATAAGATCTGTAGTTCTCTTTGATCTGTGGTGAGAGCAGGGAGCAAGCCATAGAAAGGAGAGGAATTAACAGGATGCAGAGATAAAGAAGGTGGAGGATTTGAAGTACTTAGGCTCAACTGACCAGAGCAATGGAGAGTGTGAGAAAGAGGTGAAGAAGCAGGTGCAGGTGGGATGGAAGAAAAGTATCAGGTGTGATGTGTAACAAAAGGGTGTCAGCGAGGATGAAAGGGAACATTTCCAAAAGGGTGGTGAGGCCAGCAATGTTGTATGGTTTGGAAACAGTGGCACTGAGGAAAAGACTAGAGGTAGCAGAGATGAAGATGCTGAGTTTCTCTCTTGAGTGAGCAGGACGGATAGGATCAGGGAGCAGTAGATCAGAGGGAGCAGTAGATCAGAGTGTCCATCTGATCTGCACATGTGGTCAGGTGTTTAGGAGACAAAGTCAGAGAGGCTAGATTGAGATAGTTTGGACATGTACAGAGGAGAGAGAGCCAGTACTTTGGTAGGAAGATGTTGAGGTTGGAACTGCCAAAAAGGCCAAAGAGGAGATTTATGGAGGTGGTGAAGGAGGACATGAGGTTTGTAGGTTAGAGAGAAGAGGAAGCAGAGGACAGGCCGAGATGGAGGAAGATGATCTACTGTGGCCACCCTGAAGGGAGAAGACGAAAGGAAAAGAAGATCTGTAATTCTCTTTAAATTCTTGACTGGAACAAAATGTTTTGTTTTGTTTTTTTCATTTGAGACGATAGTAATAAAATTTCAAATGCTGCTGTAATAACAAACTGTTTGCCAAAGTCAGTTATGCAGCAAATGCCTTTTCTTGATGAAGAGTTAACACGTCGACATTATCCTTGGTGATTTGGCTTGTTATTCTGGTGGTTATAGGAACAGGGCAGGGAAACAGGGTGGCCTCCCCATTTTGTCCTGCAGTCTATTGTCTGGAGCCAGTAGGATGTTAACTAAC
The DNA here is from genome assembly GCF_027744825.2 of Synchiropus splendidus. Classification (NCBI taxonomy): domain Eukaryota; kingdom Metazoa; phylum Chordata; class Actinopteri; order Syngnathiformes; family Callionymidae; genus Synchiropus; species Synchiropus splendidus. The sequence goes on from NC_071334.1 coordinate 17,990,310, forward strand.
TGGGCCAACTTCCTCAAGCGGATGCTAAATGATTCTTACACTTATTCTTTGAAGCATGCAACTGCCCCTCAGCCTTAAATCAAATAAAATTTGTGAGTTTCACCAAGAAATGAAAACCCTCCTGTAAGTGTGATATATTTTTAGTGCAGGAAATAATAATTTCTCACTGACACAGTGGAGGTATAATTAGGAGCACTGGCTCTGGAACAAGCAGAGACTGACCTTCAGTCGACAAGTTGGTGTGTGAGCTGTCACAGCCGAGGTTGTTGCACGCGGTGCAAGTGTAGAGGCCGCTGTCCTCCTTCTTCACTCGTTGGATCGTCAGAACGTGGTTGTTTTGACCCAGAATCACGCCTGACAAGTAAATACTTCAGTCGCAATATTCATCCTTGTTTATGGGTATTTGGGTGTTTGTTTGTGTGTATTACCTGAACCCTCCTCTACCGTCTGATTGTTTTTCATCCACTGCACAGTTGGTGTCGGGGTTCCAGTGGCGTTACAAAGAAGCGCAACGGTGGCACTTATGTTGACTTTGTGGTCTGAAAAATTGTTCAGGATTCTTGCAGCTTTCAGATCTTAAAAAAGGGGGAAAAGGGATGTTGTTATTATTATTATTATTATTAGTGAATATTTGATGGCGAAAATGTTCGGTCCAGGATTACTTCTGTCTACTTTCTAATGGTTGTAGACATTAAATCTTCACTTGAGAAACTTCAAGTCAGCATATTATCAGCACTCCCTCCACGTCTGTGATGGATGGACTGTGCCTGTGTTGTTGTTTTTTTTTATTTACTCATGAACCCTTAGGGTGCTCACAAATGAAGAGCGCTGCATGAAAGATACGGAAATGTATCCAACTTTGTGTTGTCCTCACTCATTTATCACTTCAACCACTTGCTTCATGGCTGTTTCATAGGCGAAGTGAGACTGATTCATGTTGGATTTTATGTTTTTGTACTTCAATGAAGGCTCACCTCTGAGAGACAGCTGCCGCAGTAGACATGTTCTTTTCTTAGTGTTGATGTTTTCCGCCTGGCAGACGTACAGTCCGTCATCATGATGAGATGCATTGGGCAGCGTGAGGTCCAGACTGACATTAGTGCCCAGTGAACTGGTCAGCACAGCCTGGGACAAAGGTGCCTGCAGGGGTAAAGTGCGACAAGGCTGCACCGTAGGAAACCGGCCCACTTCTGAGGTGTTGGTAATTCGAAACCAGGTCAGGTTTGTGTACTGCAGTTTGTCGGCTTTACAGTGAAGGACCACCTGGTCTTCTTCAAGAGGCTCGTTGGATGGAGACATGGTTATCTCCAGAGTCCCTGTGGTGGAAAGATGAGTACAATGTAAAGATCAAAACCAGAACCATGTTGATATTTTAAGTGAAACTCACGGGTCACATGGAAAAAGATGGCACGTGAGTCTTCTCCAACTTTGTTGTGCACAGTGCATCTGTAGATACCATGAGTTTCTGCCTTCTGAATCTTCAATATGCCCTGTATTTTCTGAAAAAAAAAAAAGAACTGCTGACTCTGGTAATGCAGAAACTTCCCGCCAAAGATTTATAATTACCTTCTGAGCGTGATCTGTGTCTGTGGAGATCCGCTCAATGTGGTTGTGCCCAGTGGTGTTGGTGATGTCTCTCCAAGCCGTGCACTGCGATATCTGCCCCTCGGATTTGGAGCTACATCATAGCAGAACACAAAGGTCTGGTTTGAAACTGCAAGTGAAACTGGCTCCTCTTTGCCTCAAATCCATGTGCACACACAGACCAACAGAGTCTCCACATATCTGAAAATGTTGTATTGATCCAGCCACAGTAAAAAGTGCAAACATGAAACAATAATCTTACCGGTGCGTTACTGTTTCATGGGAGAGGATTTGTCTCATCTGACTTTAAAATACATATTACTTTGAATTTCTATCAATGATCATTTTTTGCACCGGACTAATTCACATTAAATTCAATGGTCAAAATTTAAAGACAAAACATTTCAGTGTAAAAATATGAAATTGAAAAATTTCTGGTAGCTTTTATAGAGGAACTTAAAGCTTAAAGCTTTAAAGCTCATTTAAGAATAAATGTTTTAAGCTCTACAAAACATTCAAATAAAACTCTCAGATCAGCACAAATGCTTCAATTATTACTGTAATTGCTGTTACTTTTTGTGAAAACAGTCCAATCAGAACAGCAAGTCAGAACAGGAGACCAAGTGTTTTAACTTTTTTCTGAAGCTGGAGCAGGAAAGTCTGCCAGTGAGGAAGGAACAACAGGAAATGTGGAGTAGGAATGACTGAGGAAGCGCTCAGATGTGGAGAGGCAAGATAAGAAACCTGCTCATCCCTGACCGTCTGCTGTCCCATTTGTGTTCTCGCTACAGAGATGTTGTGTAACTTCAGCAACAAAGCCACCAGATAAAGCGACTTCTTCGAACAGAAAATATTATGTTGAAAAAATCACAGCGCTGACATTGTGAGCAGCCTGAATCACATCCGGTGGTCGTAGTTGACTCTCATTGTCTCCCTGTGTGTTTGTGTCAACAACATGGCGTGCACTATTCCTCAGCTAAGTCAATAACCTGTTGACAATGACTGACTGATAAATCACAGAAAAACAAGAGCTTGTTTTGGGGAGTGCTCAAGCACAAACAGGAAGGGGACTCACATAAACGCCTGGGGGCAGTCTTCTTTAGACATCCACTGCCACTGGACGTGTGTTGGCAGGGGCAGCCCTCGGGCTGTGCACCTGAGCGTGGGGCTGCTTCCATAAGGGAAGATGTCACTGTCGGTGGCCACGTCTTTGTCGATGATATACGGAGGATCTGTGGAAGAACCAGACTTATTTCATGCCCGTCTCCACGTCATCCGTTACATCACTGTAGTACTTGCAATTGACCACAAGTTGAAATGTAAGTCTCCGATCTGCTCCCGTATTAGACAGCACGATGGTGTAATTCCCAGCATCCATCTCTGTCACATCATGAATAGTGAGTGTGTCTTTCTTCTGACTGATCCTGTAGACTTCTTTCAAAGGGAGGTTGTTTTTTAACCTGGACAGAGGAAAACAATGCAGCCAGAATTAGCTTTGTAACATCTTCAACATGGATTTTTCATTGTTTAGTGGATAACACCGAAGGACGCACGCTCACTTACACGTTTCACTATTTCTGGACCTCACAGTGACAATGATTTCCCCAGCCCATCATCCTAAACTTTACCATTGAAAACAAATGGCTAACCCCACAAAGTAGCCTGACAAGACTTGTTACTCAGAAGCAGGGCGAAACATGCATGCCACACAACACATACTTCAAAAGAATACAAATAATTAGATAATAAAAAAGAAATAGAAATAACTAATTATACGCCTACACACACAAACACGTAACTCTTCTCCTTTTCATTCTCTGCATCATATAAGTTGAATTACTGACTGAGTTGCATGCAGTGTATCAACTAAGAAGCCAACTGAGAAACGAGCCTCTCATTCAGTCATCAATTTACCATTTAAAACTGGGAGCCGGATATGCTGACAAAATCATGGTGGTGGAAGAGAATGTCTGTCCCACCGTCGCCTCCCAAACCTTCGTCCTCGGTTCCTTGATGTCGATGAATGGCTTTTCTGAACATCGCACCAAAATATGTGAGCGATGGAGTAAAAACGATTCAATAGATGCAAGATTGTGTCATTTTTCTTTGTTGGTTTTAAATGTTGTGTTTCATATTGAATGGATGGTTGAGCAGTCTTTACAAGACCTACCGTAAACTTTAAGAACTGCTGAACTGCTTTTCTTCATCTGTCCACTGGATGCAGTGCATGTGTACTTTCCTGTATGTTCTTCTGTCACATTGTCGATGGTGAGCGTGTTGGACATCTCCAGCGAGTTCCACAGTTTCTTTTTGTTGGCTGTAATGTGAACCCGGCTAGAGCTGTAGCCAGAAGTCTGTCAGAAAGAGAAGAAAGAGAACACTGAAAACTTAAGGCAACCATAAAAGTTGGGTGAAACAAGAACGATCAAGTATGAGGGGGAATTGAGGGTCTCATCAGACTTCTGGTGAACAGGTGGTTACGTTCAGTGTTTGAGGGACTGACCAGAGGTTCGCCTGAGTGAGTCCAGTTGAACATGATTCCCACTTGCGGCTCAGTGTGGGCAGTGCAGGTCAGCACCAAACGCTCCCCCACAGAAAGCTGGACCTTATCAGGGGTCAGAGTGAGGTCATGGATCTTGTATCCTGCGGAAAAGGGAGGAGAGGCCAGTCAGACGTCGGCTATTGTTCTCCCCAGACTCTTGACTTTCTCTCCTTGTGGATTTTTCAGCCTCTTGCTCCGCATTTAGGTTGACACATTTATAAATTGTACAATGATAAGCAGTGGGTTGTTACTTACCGACAACGACCACAATGTATAGCGACGACTTGAAGGTCTCATTCTCAATACGAGTCTGGCAGTAAACCACACCAGCATAGCTGATCAGGTGACTGGGGACGGTGAAACCAGTCTTGGGGTCCCACAAAGACTCCATCCAATAAGGATAAAGGTCCTTGTTTGGATACTTCTGGCAGACATGGAAAATTACAGGTCTCTCTTGACATGACATATTCTCTTGACATATTTCCAAAATGTATCAAAAATTCTCACTGTTCATTTATTTTTAGTTGTACACATAGTGTAAATAAAGTCTCTGTCTCTTTTCAGTCATAAATCTCCTAATGGTCAACACAACAGCAATGGTTGTGTTGGTTGTGGACACCCAAAACACTGTCTATGTTGAGGATTTTGGGGTGTGATTTCACAATTTGTATTTGTTTTTTCAATTATTACACAATTCACGTATATCTACTTCATTCCTAATACTCAATTCAACAACATTTCATTTCATCCCATCTGGTATTTCGACTTCCATAATGCATTACAGCAATTCTCAGGCTGTAAGAAACACACGTTCTTACAGTATGAAGTGTGACGTTGAGATTCTCCAGAGATCCTCGACATGGAATGACCACTGGCTCCCCCTCACGGATGAACACCACGTCGTACTCTTTCTCCGATGGTATGAAGGGAATCCGGTAATCTAGAATGAAGTCATTTGAGTCAACATGGATCAGGAATTTGTGCCGACCAAAACCAGCATTTGATGTTTGCATCAACTTTCTCTTTTCGCCTTAGGGATTGTTTTTGATCTTGAATGAATAAATCAATTGTCTGTTGAATGTTTTCTGTGTCTCTTGCAGAAACCCATCAAGAAACAGTGATGAAAACAGCTGCCATAACCTTTTTTTCTTCCACCATGATTTATGTACAAAAGGAGTCTCTTTCAGGGTTCAACCGTCCTGTATTAAGGCTTGTTAAAGATCCGCTTTTTGCATGAAGCTACTCAGGTCTCTAACATGACAGATAGATAACATGAAATTATCTTTTTGAAAAATTGTATTTGTATTTTTTTAATTACTTACTGTGCTCTCAACAAGAATAGAATATTTTACATCTGTTCTGCAATCACAAATGACAGTGGTGGATTGTCAACAGAAGGCGTATTGACACTGTCTGTCACCCATAGTACCAGCACAGGGTATTATGTTGCATTTATTTTTAAGGGAACATTTTATATGTTGTTTTTAAATAACAATCATTACTGTCTTGGGTCGAGATAGCTCAGATGGTTGAGTGTTCTGCCTGTGACTGAGATTTGACTGGTTCAATCCCTGCTCCTGACGTGTTTGTGTCGTGGTGTCCGGACTGTTCAGAAGATGCATTGCGTCGCAGCCTACTGCTGTCAGTATCTGAACGGGTGACTTAGTGTTGGGTTGCTGGATAAGTATGGAAAGTGCTGTATAACTAAGAGCCGTTCTTACCATTTACCGAAATGTAGATGATAATAATTTGAAGGAAAAAGCTTCTTCTTCTTCATGACTTCCTGCTAGCATCCTAGAATCGATTGGCCGAAGGTCACTTTTCCGCGGTGCCCAACGTTTTGTGACCTCACCTTCCCACAGCTTCAGCTAGCGCTCATTTTTTGCTTCCAAGAATGTCTTTTTTTTGACGATTAATGTGGGGTCCTTCAGCTCTGATCAATGTTCCAACCACTCAAGGTTCATCTTGGAGGCCTCGATTGGTTAGAACAAAAATGTAATACAAAGGTCTTTGAGATCCTTGTTGAAGAATTGATGGCATCGCTGACTTTAGAATTCATAAAATTGCTTTTTGCTGCCTTGACTAAAGTTGAGAACTGTGAACTGTGATTATTCACTATTGTCAAGTGTGTGTCAAGTAGTTACCAGTGGGTGCGTCATACCGTTAACAAACACATAGGCAGCGGTGGACATTTTGCCATCTTCGGCTCTCAAGTCTCTGTAGGAGCACCGGTACTCTCCTGTCTCATTAACAGTGGCATTTGAGATCAGCAGGCTGGTGCAGAAGAGCCCAGATCCACTGCAGTCGGTGATGGAGAAGTGGGAGCTTGTTGAAGGTGTTGTCCACTTCAGGTACTGTCGACCTCTGTCAGATGAAGTCAAGGTCAAAGATTGTGTTTTCAAAAAAAAAAATTAGACGAATATCAGTGTGATGTTCTACCTGCATGTCAATTCAAGGTTGTCTGACTTATTAATGTGGTGGGTTCCTGTTATGTTCATTGTTGGTGGACCAGGCATGAAACGCAGATCAATGGCTGAGGGCAAATGGAAAAATATGTTATTACACAATGATGAAAACAAAGAACAACCACAGCTCTCACCCCGTCATAGCCATAAAAGATATCATTAAAAATGTCTCAGTCAATTGTTTTGAGACTCCTGTGACCAAGGAGTATTTTTCCACCCTTCTACAGCAAATGGTGGCAACGTGTCAAAACAGGAAGCTAGGGACGAGGAGCCGGGTCAGACTCAATAGCCCAGTGCTCTGTGGCCTATAGGTGGGGTTCCTGTTTCTGAGGATACAGCAGAGCAGCACCTCCCTGCCAGACCCACACACACAGCAAACTGATGGAAAAAAACGCCACTTGTTTCCAACACATAAATTCTGCCCATTAAAAAGAGTTCAAAGAAAAGTAAGTTCATTAAATTAACCATACTTATGTAGTTACAGTCAGACCATTGGGTAATATAATGATGTACTCTGCCAAATCTGGATTCAAACTTTTACTTCCTTGCGACTCGCCATCACCATCAACATGTCTGTTCGGTGCTTGTGAACCACGGCATCCTTTATATCTCCTTCAAACTTTCCTTCATGTGCCGCAATGCTTTCTGATCTAACTCCAGGACAATACCTTTCAAGTGCCTTTCACGTTTAAAGAACTTGTTTTTGTTCAGAAATTAACCTTTTCTTTAAAATCATAACAATCATTTTAACAGGTAAAAACTTACCAGCAATGACGCATATTTCCAGAGTAAGTCCCAAAAGAGGGATCTTGGAGACCAATCGAGCCATCATCTGACACTGAGCAGACACAAGGTCAAAAAAATCCAGTTGATCACAATTAAGAAGAATAATCCCACACGTCCATCAGGAATCCATGTTTTTTTATGTTTTTCGTTCACCAATTTGGTGAGAAAAAGGAGAGTTGTGGACGTCGACTGACGAAGAGCAGTTGTGTTGATCAGTGGAGAGTGAAATTTGTCCCTGTGGACCTCAAACTTCTGCTGAGGCGAGAGAGAGGCTGTAGGGGAGGAGTGACTGGCCACAGCTCACGAGTGAACACAAGAAGAAGATGGTGCTTTTGGACTCTGCTACACGCATTTTCACTGTATTTGGTGGAGATTCAATAGATAGGATGATCGTTTCTATAGCTATTTAGGACCAAATGTACAAATATTATCTTTGTCAGGGCTTGAAAAACATTTGGTTCCAGTTACTGAAAAACATTTAATTTTTTTAACAATAGACTGCATGTTTTCCAAAAAGTCACCATTGAATAGTCAACCTCTAAAAAGAAACATTTGCCTGATGAGTTTGTGTGAGAAAAAAGTCTTTTTCAAAAACTGCAGAATTTGGTAGAAATGCTGATCATGATTATTTCCTTAGTTTTTTTTTTTTCTTGGTAAGCTTTAACTTGATCTAACATTTAACATAAAACATTTATATCCCTATGTTGATGCAAAGCAACATTCACTCATATTTGATTACTGAAGAAAGAAATTGTACAAAACAACTAAACAAAACATGTTTCAGCTGCTTTACTCTTTATTAATCATTAATTTTAAAAAAAATTATCCTTAAATCATTGATCATTATTCAACTATTCCAACTTCAAAAAGAGGAATTACAATCCCTCTGCCCTCTGGCACTGAAATCAGCATGATGTGGAAAGATGGCATATTGTTCAGAGCTTAGTCCACATGTTTCCTGACCTGGTCACTTTCACAGAGATGGCAGAACAAAAAAAAATTCTGCCCCTAAAGAAATAAAACTTCCTGACGGGCACTCCTCATCAAACACATGTTAAACATTTTCCACAAGTTGCCATAGTCGAATTAGTCTTACATTGCAGTAAAAATATTGCATATATGTATTGTACATTGAAATTCCTCCACAACATTGTTTTAAATGCCACATTGTTTTGGTTCTATTTTTTCCAAGGCTAGTAAAGGTCAGATGTACAGTTGTATTCAGAAAGAATAGAGCAGATAGTTCTGAGATATATATATATATATATATATATATATATATATATATATATATATATATATATATATATATATATATATATATATATATATATATATATATATATATATATATATATATATATATATATATAAAATTTTAAAAAGCTTGACAAAAACAAAAACAACTAACAATTGCCACCATTTCTTTTATATTGCATTATTGGGGGAGGGAAGGCAGATCATCAAACAGTTTTGACCTTCATTTAAGTAATTTGGGCCCAAATAAGTTTCCCTCCTGGTGTAGTAAAAAGTATTCAGAACCAGAAGGAAACAGGAAACGGTCCCTACTTCCTCAGACAGGATACAGTGCTCCTCTTAGAGACATCCTGCAATCGACAGCCTCAAAGAGCTTCCCGCCTCTCTGACACAAACAGACGTCTTTTCCTCTGACAGATAGCTGACTAGACCTGGATGGGGGAAAACACATCATGTGTGAGTAGAAAGCTCAGCAAAAACCCACATTCAGTCAGTCTGGGCAGAAATAAGGTGCACATTAGGAGGCTGCCATGCAAAATGAAATAGCATGTACAGACATACAATATACTTGGAGAGCATAAACTATATTCGTTTTTAAATCAGGCCTTGATGAAGGGCAGTGAGCAATGATTTGTTCCTGTCATCGACTGATTTATCAGAATCTAAGCATAAATAAAAAGTGATGGATATCGAAGGACAAAATTACAATTTGGTCTTCTTCGGTTAGTTACTTGTAATAGTAGCTAGGGTCCACTAGATGACGCCAGTTCAACTTTTAATATTTCGTCCTTAACAAACTTAAATATATCTTATTTGAACATAACATTTGCTGTTATTGGTTTAGTAGGACATGTAATGACTATCGCTCGATCATTTTTGCTGATACATAAATATATTGTATTGCATTCAAATGTGCTTATAATACTCAGTCACGTCTATGTTAAACGATATTTTTCGATTTGTTTCTAACCATTGTATTCAAGTTCGATGTTTTTTCATTTCTACATCCGTATTTGAAGCAATAAGGGTTGCGAAGGGGTCTGCACAGTTGGCCCAAAAAAAGCATATATAGCATTCTGTCCACCGAGGAATATAATAAAGTCAAAGTATGAATACTTCCATTTACCGTAATAATACTTCAAACACTGCTGAATTTCAAGTCAACGCCGACTGACAGTTTTTCTTCCTCAAGTCTGTGTGCGCGACATGCGGAACTAAGGGTTTAGCCGGACCCTTTTCGATGTGACGCAAAACAAACGCAGCCCTCTCTAAAATGATTCTCTCGGCACACTACAGTCTTATTGATATCATATGGTCAGTTCTTGCGTCGTCTTTCCTCGTCGCTTTCGTTTTGCATAAACTATCCGTTCTGCTCCCTCCAAGTTACCAAAAGTCTCGCCTGCACCTGTTTTTCCAGGATCTTATAAGATACGGGAAAACCAAAGAGACTTTGAAACGTGACTCGTGGTTGCGTGCGTTTGACGTTCCTAAAAGGTAACCGCTGTGATTGTTCGATGTCTTGCCTATCGTCTAGTCCATTTCTGTCCGTATACCTGCCTTCCAGTCAGATACATTCTCTAATTCACTTTTGACATTTTAGTGGCAAATATAATATAGTTGCCAAGAAGTGAACCTGTAAATACGTCAAGTATTCTCTCTCGTTCTTATATCTCAGGTGGTTCTGGCACTTCTACTTCGTGTCTGTGGTCTGGAACGGATGCCTCCTGGTTCTGACATTCCACAACCAGTCATACCCCAAATGGCTCAGTTCCCTGTGCAGCGTCTTAGGAAGTACATCCAATGCAAACGCTCATAGTAAGTTGTTGAGATGAATCCTTTTGAAGTCATTTGGTTTGCTGATAGAAATACTTTCATTTTCATTGTGGTTCTCTTTGCTGTTCTTATTCTCAGGTCTGTCCACTCTCCTGGTGCAGTTTCTGATCTGGATTCACTCTCTCAGGAGGCTGCTGGAATGCCTTGTTGTCAGTGTTTTCTCTCATGGGTCCATGCACATGGCGCAGTATTTGTTTGGTGTTGGGTATTACGTCATATTGGGGCTGACTGTGCTTTCCTCAGATCAGCAGACTAAAGGTTGGACCCAATTGAGATTTTCCAAATGCATCTTCATGTTATACAATAATGTGTGTTTCATCTTTGCAGGGGATGATCCGATACGCTCACTGCTGCACTGGTACCATGTTATTGGCATTGTACTTTTTGTAGTTTCCTCTTGGCTCCAGCATCAGTGCATGGTCCTGCTGGCAGGGCTTCGCACCGGGAAATCAGGTACCTGTATGTGATTGTCGCTCTATTTATATGTACGAGTGCAACTAGTATTGAACTACATGTGCAGTACATGGTGGATTAAATATTTTTGCTTTGAGGTTTTCTAATAGACATATGATACCATTGATTTGGAACTGTGTAATGTATTTGGAACTGTGTTACCTAGAAAACATTTTATGTGATCTGTACATTTGACACATACTTTCTGAGTTAACGTGTTAGAATAAAGTCGTAGATGTAGGGAACACTTGTGTAATGACACTGTAATGTTTTTTACTTTTAATATTTCTTTGAGCTGATCTCAGCCAATTATTCACTGTTTTTTCCAGGTGAATAGTTCAGGATTCACCGACTTTTGTCAGCATGGTTTTACGGAACCATGTGTTGATTCTATTTTCTGCTGTGTCCTACAGGATTGGTGGAAACCCTGGCTCACAAAGCTCCACATGGCGGCTTGTTTGAGTGGGTGTCTTGTCCTCATTACTTGGCTGAGTTGCTGATCTACACATCATTCAGCATAATCTATGGAGGCCAGTCCCTTACCTGCTGGCTTGTGGTGCTTTATGTTTTCTTTAACCAAGCACTGGCAGCACAACTCTGTCATGAACTTTACATTACCAAATATAAGTATTACCCAAGGAATAGACGAGCATTTATACCATTTTTGTTGTGATAATTTGATCATGTGTTTTTAATTTTAAGTTTTAATTTTAATTTTTTTGCTCAAAGTAAAATAATGTAATCCCTAGGTAGGGAAGCATGATGTAATGTTATTATTTTATATTATGTTGTTTTGTCCTTTTAAGTATTTCTCCAACACCTGAATAAATGTTTCACTTATACTGTGTCATTTATTTTGTAACATAATTTCCAAAATAGTTTTCATTATGACTAGATTATTTGGGTATGGCTTTACGCATGGAGAGGAGAGACTGGCATCATAATCAATAATACAATATAGTAAACAAACGTCAATCTGAGAAGGTTTTCTTAAGTCAAAGAATTGTTGCTCTCGTTGTTAGTAGGAAGTCACCGCAGTCATGAATGGAAGCGTAAGTGACATTTGCGCGCACCAATGGAAACGCTCAACGGCGTTTGCTTCACAGCCAACCCCTGCGTCATATTCAGACTGACCAATCAGCGTCGACATCAGGAAGTCAATGCGGCAGCACGGTGTTAAGTTCCTCTTTGGGTCGGTCTGCTCGTGACGTGTAATAAGCGAGTAGTTCGACAAACGGTGCAGGTGACTAACATGAAGTTTGCAAGTTTCGTCTCTCAGTGATTCGTGGACAAAGTAGATCCGGTCGTCGTCGTTTGGCAGTGAGAATGCCTCGCATGGTCGGTGGTGGAGGTGGACGAGCTGATCGGAATGTGAGGAGGCTCTTCTTTCTGCTAGCCGCTGTGTTGCTGTGTTCGCTCGGAGTTGCCGCCGTGCCAGAAGAGAAACCAGTTCCAGAGAAGCTCCCACTGGAGGTAATGATGCTTTCCACTTATTTTCAACTGTGGCGGTCCGAGTCGCTGACTGCATGGGGCTCCTGCTTCCTCGAGCTAGAAGCTACATGCTAACGTCCGCGTTCCGCGTTAACATCAGTTATCAGCGAGTAAACAGTTGTTTTCAAATGCTCACGAGACGCGTTTCTGTCAAGAAAAGTGGATCAGCATAGTCGTAGACAGCACAGGCTATTTAGTATTGGTCACTCGTTTCCAACAGTTTTCTTGATCGAAAATCCCCAGCCAAGCTTCTTTGTGCGACTTGTGAAAAGCATATTTTAGGACTGTGTGCCATCAATGCTCGTCTCTTGCAGAAAGCAGCGAGTCCTCACCCAGAAGGTCCGGTACTTCCTGAAGATGGCCAGAGTAAAGGAAACCTGGGTTTCATTCACGCCTTTGTGGCCTCCATCTCAGTTATCATTGTCTCCGAGTTGGGAGACAAGACATTCTTTATCGCGGCGATCATGGCCATGCGATATAACCGGCTCACCGTCCTGGCAGGTGCCATGCTGGCTCTCGGGCTTATGACATGTCTATCTGGTGAGTGGGTGCACTTGTAGAAGAGAAGCATGCTGCTGTATTCCGCACAATAACACTGATTCTTTTTGTCTCATCTCCAGTGCTGTTTGGGTATGCAACCACTGTCATCCCGAGAATCTACACATACTATGTGTCTACAGCTCTGTTTGCCATTTTTGGTGTACGGATGCTGAGAGAAGGGTTGAAGATGAGTCCAGATGAAGGTCAAGAGGAGCTGGAGGAGGTGCAGGCAGAGATTAAGAAGAAGGATGAAGAGGTAGGTCTCAAGTATGACACAACTGTGTTCATGTTTGCAAAACTGACGCTTCAGGATTTGCCGTGTGCTGGTCTCTATATTCTCTTAGGACAGAACTTTTGTTTGTTCTCCTGCTTTTAGAATAAGAATCAACTGAGAATACAGCTTTGCCTTGAGCCTGACTCGGTAGTGTACATTACCATGCGTTGTAGTGTAAATATTAACTCTGAGTTGCCGTTGGTTTGGAAAGAGAAACTGTCATGAAGACCTAATGAGTTGGTCTCAACCTGCACACAGTTACAGCACTAGAATGAAATTCAAGGCCACCACAGCTCTTCCTGTTCCTAGTCCAAATAGGGGGCGTTCCTTGATACAAAAATAAAAAATAATAAAAAAAAAAGCTGCCTGTCTGGAAACGTTGACATGTCTTCAGGTTTGTGAAGGGGCCCTGCTGTATCTTTTGCTCTCTAAATAGACTGTAAACTCTATTTTGTCTGTTGCAGCTGCAGCGCTCCAAAATGGCCAACAGCTCTCCAGATGTGGAAGCTGGATCCGGGGTGGTAGCGCCGCAGAGAAAGTGGCACAGCATCATCTCCCCAATCTTCATCCAGGCCCTCACACTCACCTTCCTCGCCGAGTGGGGCGACAGATCACAACTCACCACTATCATCCTAGCAGCTCGAGAGGTGTGTTGGCATCGCCACACGTAGCTTAGCGATTCATGATAATACTGGTTGATGCTAAAGTAACTCTTGAATGAAACCCTCAGGATCCATTTGGAGTTGCAGTTGGTGGAACGCTTGGACACTGTCTGTGCACAGGACTGGCTGTGATTGGTGGAAGGATGATTGCGCAGAAGATTTCTGTCAGAACAGGTAACTGGATTTTTGTCCTAATACGCAACACAAAAGTGTGTTCACCCGAGTAGACTGAAGTGCAAGTTGCATCACTGCTCTATTTTTGTTCATTCAGATCTTCCTTCTGCTCTGTCAGTATACTCAGTTATATTATGATCCACCTTTATGCCATTTTTTTTGTCGACCGCTTGTCCTTGAGATTCTCTTAGTACGAGCATTTCTTTAAAGTTCTTCATTGTTCTGTGGATGCTTTGGCCACACTGGGTCAATCATGCTCAAACTAAACAAAGAACCAGTGTATCTAAGTCACTGCTTCAAAGAACCACATGACTGAACATCTGTGCTTGTGTCTCCTGCCGCAGTGACCATCATTGGAGGGATTGTGTTCCTGGCATTTGCCTTCTCTGCACTCTTCATCAGGCCAGAAGCTGGATTTTAATTGGACACTCTGTTCCCTCTGTACATATGTTTAAAACATGGATGACTTGCAGTAGAAAAGCTAGATTTTTGACTGTACAACGTGTCTACCGAAAGCCGAAATCTGATCTCTCCTGCCCTCCTCCCTACAAGCCTCTGTGACCTCCAGCAATTGTGTTCCTCGGTCTTTGGGTGAGGCCTCTAAGCCTCACGGGAAATGTAGTGTCTATGTTCCAGTCCTTGTAGTTCAGAGAATCAAAGGATGTTGTGGAGCAGAGGCATTATGGGAGAAGGTTTTTAATTCTCCACAGATGTTATCTGGAGGTTGTTCTGATCTCATACAGTCCTTTCTCTTCTTGGTTTTAAATGTGATTGAGATGAACAGAGGCCAGAAGTGTTCACCAGTCACTCATGGGTTGATGAGCGTCTGTCAGTATTCCAGCAAAACTGCAGTTCAGAGGTCAACTCCAGAGGACTCCAACTTCTCTGCAAATGAGATGAAAGAACTGAGAGCACTTTCGCTTTTCAACCAAATTAATGAAAGCTCTTTTGGGAAATCGAGCCTGCAGTCTTTGGGACTTCAGCAATACATCCTTCCTCCTTTCGATGGGTTCTCCTTTCCCCACACTGGTTTGATAACATGTTCTATAAGCTTCTGTCTTCAGCTGTTTTACTTCAGAATCCACTCATCCCTGCTTTGGCCCAGCACCACCTGCTATTCTTAGGGTTTCATTTGCCTTTTATTTAAAGTGTATTTATTGAGTTCCTCTTAAAGCAGAAGTACTGTAGAAACAATCCAAGAGCTCGCTTGAATAAAGCGATGAACATATTTTTGTAAGCGTCTAAGAAACGATGTGCTGTCAGTGCGTGACACGCAGGGCAGCTCGGGACTATTTGGACTGATGTTACTGGTTGATTTTTACATGCCTAAATCTAAAAACTCAATAAAATCCTAAGTGTTTCTTGTTTTGGTTGATTAGCGCCCTAAACCGTGCCACATAACAGATCTGCTCCCTTTTCCTTCTCTTGGTGTTTTGAAAATAACATCGTCCTTTAATCCCAATCGCAATGTGTAATATACAAATGATCAGTAGATGGCAGTATTGTTAGCAAGGAAAATAAATGCCATTCGAAATCTAAATAATTAAACCATTTCTTTTCCAGCTAAGTCAATGCGGAAGTAATGCTGGTCAGGTTATACCTGTATTTAATAGAGAAGCTCTGTCTAGAATAAAGTTACAATGGTACGGAAAAGTTCTCCTGTTATGCAAAATGGACGCGCAATGTGTTCCAAAATGCAGGACGCAGTAATATTCATTTGCACTTTGAAAAAGGTCAGAATAATACCTAATCTAATCTAACCCCAAACACCTAATATTTGACACAAATGTGTTTATTAATAAGACCAAATTACATGTGTTGTTCCTCTGAAATGTTCTATATCCTGATTCCGCGAACATGGAAAGTTGGTGGCTGTTTTATTGAAGCGTGATGAGAGACGCAAGCATTCCAGCAGTGTGTCACACATGACAGCAAATCTGTGAAGCAGCCAAAGGTTAAGAGTTAAACAATAGAACTTACTGTATGAGTTACATGCTGAGGGAATCATTGAATAGCTCTGTGGTGGACACAGTAACAGACAGATATTCAATATCATATGCAACATGAAGATCTGATTGCAATACGGTTCCAAAATGTAGATATGGACAGAGATATTTCATGGATTATACTGCTGCTTTTTTATGGACTTGACAAGGACAATGAAAATATATATATTTCTTTTCTTCTGTGACAGCGCCATTCCAAACAGCGAACAGTAAAACTGGTGGAAGGAATCAGCCACTGTTCAATTTTCTGATATTTAAAAAGTCAATAGCCGCAAACAAAACACCTTTCCTCAGAGGCACGATATAAAATATCACAGCTTTCTTTACAACCTATTTACAGTATATATTACACATAATGAACCACATCCTTATAAAATACTGTGACCCAGGAATATTTTTTTACAATAGAAAAAATGAAAATGTAACATTGTTAGCTTGTCTGCAGGATGTCTTTGATGTTCACATGAAGGCGCTTCTGTTTTGACTGAACAGCGTTTGACTGGTGGCATGGAAACACTGGATACACTGTGTGTGGAGACGTCCATCTTAGTGAAGAGTAGTCCCTGTTCAAAGACACGTCTCAATCTTCAGCAGTTTAGTGCAAGTAATTCCTTTAGGAAAAGGGAAGCAGAGACTCTCCACTTGTGTTGCTCGTCTTCTGAAGAGTCTTTTTCTCGGGTTAAAATTGCCCAAAACCTCATTGAGCATGGAACTACTGAGGCTGTGCGGCACAGTGGTCCGATCGAGCGTCCGTTCTGTGAGGAACTAGTGGCTGCTTCGGTTGAGTGGTGGAACTGAATGAACCCTGTTGCTGTAGAGGGAAAGCCGACAGGATCAGCTGGGTGGACTGGTTCCCATGAAGCAACTGAGGACCCTGAAATGATGACAGATTGGCTTGATCGTGGGATCTTTGACACCAAACACACATAGCAATTCTAAGACAAGTGTCTCAATGGTCATATTTATGAATGAGGCTTCCAGAATGCTTTGCAAGTGCTGCTCCTCTGGGTTCCGTTACTGAGCCTCTCTCTCTTTTGTTCAGTGCGGTCAAAGACTAAGTATTCGTATTACAATCTGGTCTACTTCTCTAAAAGCCTTCCAACCAAACTGACGGTGGAATAATGTGAACCTTAAAATGGAACAGAAAACTCAAATAGTATCCAACCTACAATGGAATTTCCGTGACATAAATGTAGCTGGAAGAGTGTTTAACAGTCAGAGGTGTCACTGGTTCATTTATTGTGGGAATTAAAAACAAACTGATCTGCATTGACCTGCTGTTCCTGAGTCGGCTGCTGAGAAATGCCAATGGTCTGTGGCTGACCCTGCTGCTGTGTGAACGCCGTCACCACCTGTCCCATTAACATAGTGGTGGGGACCATAACGGCTCCACAAGCCATCTGTCCAGTCACTAGCTTGGTCAACAGCTGGGGAGCAGCAGGAAACCTGTCAGTCATGGCGGAGGGAAAAGAGAAGTTGCGTCAATCTGCATGAAACTCATACACTAACAACCAGTGATGGAATGCCATGTTACATATTAACCTATCTGCATAAGACATACAGTGCCAAAGTATCAGGTAATGCATTGACATAGAAGAGGAAACTGAGGCAAACATTAATTTGATTCAATAAATAGCCTCAAAGCTTGAAAATCCACAATGTCGATCATTAAATGTGTCAGTTTGCTTGACGGGAGAGTTGCAAAACATGTTTTCAGCGCAGCTTGGAAAAATGTACATGTAAAGTAACAGGAATTAAAAATGTAAAATAAAAACTTTTGAACTGAATACATCATACAAATGTTTTTGACTACACTCTTCAGAGTATCTTCAGCACGTCAATGTTTCTTTAAATAATCAAGGCTGCTCTAAAATGGTTGAATTTCAATTTTACAACATTAAATTACAATAAATTCAATTAATGTTTTTGTTGTAATTAATTAATCGTAATAATGTTGTAATTAATTCACCGTAATTAACCCATTAAAGTCCCACCACTGATAAAACTACTTGATCCTAGAATGGAAGTCATTTATGTAAGTCACTTAGATTGAGTGGTGTTGTGTATCTCTGACAGCAACAGACCTAAATGGAGCAGCTCGGTCCAGAGCAGGAGTATTGGTTCCTGCATTGTGGGCCATGCTGTTGGCTATCTGGAGCATGTTCGTAGGGTTCTGCTGGGACAGCATCATGGTGTTGTAGAGTGGGGCTGGAAGTTGTTGTGGCTGCAGACTGGCCCCTGACCTCTGAGACCCAAAGCAACACACATTAAGAACAACACCAGAACACCTTAAATGAGATGGAAGTACAAACACATGGTCTGACCTGCAGCTGAGTGGAGGTCTGTAGCACAGCATTCGGTTGCAGGCTGTTACACTGCAGCGGCCCTGCGGCGACCACCTGACCTGGCAGGCTGAGAGTCCCTCCGTGCTGCACGGAAGTGTTCACTCCCACGGCTCCTTTCTGGACTAACATCTACACCAGAGTGTCAACGTCAGCGCACGAATGATAGCAGAATTTTGCAGGTGAATTCCCACCTGCAGACTTTGTGCTTGCACTTTCTGCAGCTCTCCCTGGATCTGCCGCAGCTCGTCCTGCTGCCGCTGTATGTTGTCCTCAATCATCTTTGTCCGCTGCACCAACTGCTCCTTCAACTGCTGCATTGCTTCTATCTGGCTGGAGAACTGCATCATTGCCTGGAAAAAGGTAAAATTGGGGAACTTTCTAGTATTTGATGTAAGACTCGTATAAAACTAAAGAACAGCCCATCATTCCCAAGCAGTTCAGTTCTATTACTTGACTATTATTGAGCAATAAATATTCAAATTACAGATTATCAACATACAACGTTTTCATAGTCATTTTAGTAACGCAAAGGGACATTGAATCATCAAGTAAGTACATAATAAAACAATAAAATGCAAATGTAGCAATTGTTTCACCTGACTGGTCTGAAGTGGTTGTTGCTGCTGCTGCTGTTGGAAAGGCTGGGAGACCAACGGCAGGGTCGTGTTCTGGCCCGTGTTTTGAGAACTCATAGACTGAAAGAGTAACGCAGCCAAACAAACTCTTAACTCTCATCGTCCCAAGATACTAAGAATACATCAGATAAAATGGCACATTGCTTGCCTCCTGACTGACCTGGCTGCTAATGGAGGACCTTCGCTGTGATGTCACCTCAACCGTGGAGACAGACTGGCGACCTGAGGGGCTCCGGTCTGTTTGTGGTTTCATCTGTGACGCTGGGGGAAGATTCAGTTCTGATCAGAAACAAGACCATGGCTGGTAAGAGGAGCATAAGAGCTTACAAGCAGGGTCGGACTTGGGCGTGTGTGAGGATTTCCGTGAGCCACGAGACGATGCAGAGGGAGTTCTGCTGTGGTTGAACCTATCCAAGGCTTCTTTCAAGCTGGAGGTGTTCAGCTGACATTCAGACCCAGACTCTTGAGACTGCTGAGGAGAGAGAAAAATCTGGTTCAAATCTGATCTCCTGCAAAAACCAACCACTTGAGTCTGATTGGCCCTCACCTTATCAGCAGTGTTTTCCGGTGGTGTTTCTTTAACACCAATATCTCTGCGCTGCTCCGCCCTCACTACGCTGTAACTACAGGGGAGAGATGTAACCAGGAAATTATAACACTTCTGTGAGTTACAAGTTCATCTCAATTGTTTAGTCATCATGAGTTATGTTTCCTTAAGAAATTAACAACCTATTGTAATTTAAGAATTTAACATTTTCCTTTGAGTGTGTGTTTCCGTGTTGCCTAAACCATAACTGATGGAAATAAGCCCTGCATTTTACTGATGCACCATGGCGTACTCGTACAAAGGTCATTGTTGTGGACCATGACTGCAGCAATAGGTATTTTCTTAAATGGCTACAGTAAATATTTAATTCTGGGAACCAAGCCTGAAAATTTCCTCAAGATGAACAGAAATTATGGGATTAAAACACAAGTGTAAGAACATAGAAACACAGATAAAATAAAGATCTGCACGTAACCTCTTCAGGTCATTATTGTTATAATCCATACGATTTGGCTCTATATTGGATAATAAAACTTCACCTTTGCTCAATTTTTTTTTTTGAAAAACAAAAAACGAGAAAAAAAATGTCCTGGTACAGCAAGGCACACGTTATTACTATGACTATTTCTACTTGTGGTAAAACATGTCACATTTTGCTGCCTAATGAAAGAGGTTGTACACATTAAATAGTTGTAAACTTTTTTGTTTTTGTTTGGTAATGCTGTCTTTAATTGGCCATGCCATTCTGTTTTCAGTGAAGACACAAGAGAGCAATTCTTCTATGTACCTGACTACACTGTGTGTGCAGACAATAAACTCTGGCCTGGAGTTCCACTGGTGGTAAGTGATGTAGTAGTGGGTCTGAAGCCAAATCCACTGCTGCCCTTTGGTGAGAAACCTGTAATAGCAGGAAGTGCCTTTGCCATACTGCATCACTGTAGACAGACAGAGAAGAATGAATTTAACCAGAAACAAGAAATCTTCTTTCCACTCAATATTAAGTGCGTAAACGTACGATGTTCATGGCACTTTGCGAGAGAGTCCAGGTCGTCCACATGATAGTAGTCATAACCTGACGTGCCTAGGACTTCAAATGGAAGATAGCCAATGATGGGTGGAGCTCTAGACAGAGAAAACACTATTGTTAAAAACGTATCTTCGAACATGCAATGTTGGGGAGACATAATCTAAGCGTAGTTGAACTACACTGCTGAAGTACAGACAGTGTGTATCTTGGATATATGCTGCATTCCACTTTTAATGGAAGTGGGAGGTCAGAGCTGAGAACTATGTCACAGCTGAGTTACGGTTACGGACACAAAAGCTATTCTCATGCGTCCAGATATAAGACACATTTTCATGATGACGCGCTCCATTTGCAACTAGAAAACTGGCTGGATGAAGAGGAAACATGCAATGTGCAGAATGTGTTGGTTTTTTTCATTGTATTTCTGACTCAAAACGTGCATTTTCTGTTTACACTCGGGGAAGACATCTTGAATTGTGTACTCGGGGTGGTGAGACCCTCTGACAAGGACATCCTTCATCAGGTGACGCAATTTCTGAGTTCTGAGCACAAATGGAACACAGCCATACGTGTTGACAGATGATGCTCACATTGATTGATCCACAGCTGAGTTAAATGAGTATTTCTACTTTAGCACTAATAAGACATTTTTTGAAGGGGCAGAGATGTAGTTTGTCCAAACTGCCACCCGGCTGAAGTCATGGACGCTGATAAGACGAACGACATGGTGTGAGTATAAACAAACTGTACTGTAATCGTGATGGCTACAGATCGATTGTCATGCATACACAATTTGCCTATGTGTTTGCAGATATTTTAAAACTTATTTCTGTATGTTTTGTGGTTGAAATGGACAAAGGCATATCCATCTGACCATGTTCGTACACATCTGCCACTGACCACGGGGTGTGGTACACTCTGCAGTGGGTTATTTAGCACCAAAACAAGCTAAAGCAGAAAAAACAGAAGCGTAAGGGAGGATTGTGCTGAGCTGCTGTCCAACCAGGGCAGACGGAAATGATTTGTGTGTTCTCGATACACAAGTCTCATTTGTTTTGTTTTGTAAATGAACCTTAAAAGTAAGGTCAGTGTGAATAAGAATTAAATAAAGCACACAGAATTCAAAGACGTCACAGAGGGAGAAGAAGATCCTTTCACATCAGCACCTGAAGAAGGGTGTGTGTATATGGTAAGACATGTGACCCAGAATGAAACACATAATTTCAGAGGAATTTAACAATCTTCCACCGAAAATAAATATTGGTGTAGCGACACTCGTCTTCCCAGAGAAATTCCCCATTTAAATCATACAAGGTCTTCAATTGGCTGGCAGGACGTCACAAAACGCACAAAAGTGTCAAATGAATTCTCAGAAATTCTCTCCACAATGCACACAAATTTGACTATAAATTCTCATAAAGGTTTGATTCACATGGCCTTAAAAGAATTGAAGGAGCTTGCCTGTAAAAAGGCAGAGCACTTGGAAGTCTCCATTAATGTGATCAAGCTTCTATGAAATGTCATTTTATGCTGCTTGGAGGACACAAACAGTGAGTGTACCTGTGGTCAAGAAATAGGAACTTCCACTCT
Organism: Synchiropus splendidus; assembly: GCF_027744825.2. NCBI lineage: Eukaryota > Metazoa > Chordata > Actinopteri > Syngnathiformes > Callionymidae > Synchiropus > Synchiropus splendidus. The sequence goes on from NC_071334.1 coordinate 18,012,521, forward strand.
AAACTGTGTCTTGAGGTAAATTCCTCGTTTGGCTCTTCTATAGTGCACATTTCCTGTAAAAGAGAAGACAGTAGAAAAGTTGTTTTTGCGAGGAACCTTTATACAGTAAAACACAAAAAAGGACATTTAAGAACTTTCAGTGGGTCTCACCTTGATAAACTGTGGTTTAGCTAACCTCACAGTTGCAACCAGACATACTCGTTCCTCGAATGCAGAGTGCAGCGATCGCTGCAGCATTCCTTCAAAACCATTTTGGGGACAGTTAGGCACTGACGGAGGTGAAGACAGAGACAATTAGACTGCAGCTGATCAAAAAGTTGTCTCAACAATGTGGTTCTGAGTGCAATACCGTTACTTAGGGACACAAAGTTTCCGATGAATTTCACATATTCATACACTGGGGGCCCGTCGTAATCGACCGTCCCTCGAACCATGTGGCAGCAGAACTCAATTTGATCTTTAGCTGCTGAAAACATTCAACCATTTTATGTTGATGCGATGATGTTGAATGCAAACTAGAATGTTCACAGCATTACTTTTGACATATTCAGGTGCCAGCATCTCACCTTCCATGATGTGAGAAGACAAAGCCTTGTAGACGTCTGAATGCTCCCCAGTGGGCAGGAAGTTTTGCAGGTTTTGATCCACAAGATCAGACTGCAAATAAAGATATAAGGACTTGCTTTCGCACGGTACAAGAGGCACAACATACTCACAGGAAGGTGCTCCAGTAAGGATGTGACGTTCTCCGACACATATATGATATTACCATCAGTCATAATAGCAAGGAAGAATCCATCTAATGCCTGAAAAGAAATAGATCACATTAGATTTTGTTTAACTGGTCAACATGTCTAGTCTCCCACCTCCAGCATCAACTGTGTGAACTCGTCATTACTAAGAAAAGGCGGTTTCCAGTCTTGTTGGATCACTTTTGATTCTGAATGTGCAGAAATGTCTGAGACGGGAAACAAAACATATCAGTGGGTATGAACAGCGGGGAAACAGCACCACAGTCAGTCACCTTTACCTTGGTGTTTCTGCAGAAAGTCAATACTCTTCTGCAGAATGGTCAACTTGTCCATCTTGCCGGTGTCACCCTGCATCATGGCACCCAGCTCTTTGATCAGTTCATTAAACCGATCTCTCCGTACCTTCTCTGAGTTGTTTCGCAACACACTGTTGGTTTATTCCAGAGCAAAAAAAGAAAAAGACTTTCCTTTCAATGCAAAACAACTGGATGCCCATCAAACAAATCAGATTAATTCATTCATTCAGTGTCTATTTCACAGATGTTCACTTAAAATGGTAAGTGTCTTCCCAAATACCCACCGTTTTGCTTTATCCTTTTCATCTTCATCCATTAACCCATCAAATTTGCTGTTGTCATTCCTGCAGACAACATCAGCAGTTGGTTACTAGATGGTTATGTTTTTTATTTTGCTGACATTTCGAGGGTTGCACCAATGAATCAATAGGCCGATAGATAAGTGCTTTATGACGTCATCATCAAAAATCATCATTGTAATATATAGTTAACCTTAACCCACATTTCCCCCAAAAACCCACAGTTCCCATTGAAGGAACTGAGCCAGACAACCAGGCACCATGTGCAGGACTATGTTTGCAAAACGGACAGAAGAATAGCAGTTCACAAAACTTGCAACAACGAAATTAGCCATTAGATTATTGGGCAAATTTGACCAGACACTCACAAACCACCAGACCAGGAATATAGCCGTTATGTCAGGATGCTACGTCTGCAGGCTAATGCTAGCTGTAGCAGGCATCTGTTATAATATTTTCTTTTTTACTGTCATTTGAAAAGTTGTATTATTTCGTTTTCTGTTTCAAGCAAATGCTATTGAGTAGATGGTTAAGTTAATTTAAAAAAAAAAGAAAAAAAGAAAAGTGTCTATTGTAGTTACTAGGAACAAATCATCAAAAATCTGCATCATCCTGCTGGATTCTCTAAAATGAATGGCCAATATTGTAGACAATACTGTATGGAATCTGACCGTCATGCCAACGTGACATAAAAAATAAGGGCTTGAAAAGTCAACTAAACAAGCCATTTACTGTGTCAAGTGTCAACCTCGAGGTTGACGTGAAGAGCGTCTTCATAAACACTGTTCACCTAGATACTCTAGAATGGTGTCTAATCTCACAGGCAGCAAAGATAATGGAGACTCACTGGTCAATGCTCGATGTCATCTTGCTCCTGTTCAAGGTTGCGGAGTTCGGGAGGGGTCTTTTAGTCGTGTGGTCGACATTTGTGAAGGGACCTTCGATGAAGGAAACCACAGAATAAGGAATTCACAAACAGCTACTTTCTACAATAAAACATTCCGACACTCTTACCTTAGTGACAGATGATCAGGAGAAGTTATTTAAAGCAAAGACTGGTTGGACCAGGGCTGAGCAATTTGCCATTCCATAGATGGGCTGTTAAGTCAAAAGGCATAGTTAAAAACAGAGTTATGAAACTGTTCATGTGGCTAGAGCCGTCTTTTTTTAGAGTTTCTTGATAACAAAAACAGAAAAAAAGAAAAGAAGTTAAAAAAACAACCCATTCTCACTCCTACGGCGTGATATATTGACAAAAGAAAGCGGACTTCCTCCTCCTTCCATCCTCTGCTAACATGCAACACAGAAGGCAGCCTTGGGCGTCAGCATAGGACGCAATAGTCCAACACCTAACAATCTATTATACAATGCGAGTGACAAGGGATTCTACTGACAGACAGACATAAACAAATGCATAACTTTTATCAGCATAATACATACGATTTTTCTGAAGTCTGATAACAAAAGTATCTAGTGAACTGTTGCACAACTTCTTAAAGAGCTACCACTTAAAAATGCAAGGATTAATAATATCCCATTATTAATAGGACGAAACATAATCATGTGATGGACCAATTCAGGTTCTGTTCTGATGGCTACTTAATTATTTTTCTTTTCTTTTATTAATGAAAATGAAACCATAGAATAAAGGTGTAACAGGTTAACATCTACTAACTCCCACTCCTAAGGTCAACTGATAGCAGCACTGGTAGCTGTTGATGTATCTAGTTTCCTAGTAGATATGTAACCACACCGAGGGGGAAGCATCGCAGGACCAAGTAGGCATTCAGCTTCATTTTTTGTCATGATTCATTTTTCTATTTCTACAGTGTTTTCTTTGTCTCTGTAGCTTTGATTATGTTGTTGCTTTGTCTTTAATGTTTGTCTTTAATTTTGTATGCGCTCATAACAACCCAAATTTCCCCATTGTGGGAAGAATAAAGGCAGTCTAATCTAATCTAATCTAATCTAAACATAGTTGCACATAGCTTTTAATAACTTAGCCAGGATATGTTTTGGGGGCGGCACAGTGGACGAATGGATCCCGTCACACTGAGATGGTCCCAGGTTGTGACAATTCCAATTTCCACCAAATCGGGGTTTCTATGTGAAATGTGTCTGTTGTCCCTGATCTTGCATGATGTTCCTCTGGGCACTCTGGTTTCTTCCCATCACAACAATCCGAGGTCAAGTGGCGTGTCTAAACAGTCTGCTGTGTGGTGAGTGGTTGTCAGTTCATATGTGCTCTGCGATGGACAGACGATCTGTTTGTGGAAGAAAATGAATGTCTCTGCTACTTTTCTCTCACAGCTAACTAAAATGGCAGTTGAAGAAACACTTACTGGTCAACGAGTGATGAGACTTTGACAAAGACACCCGCAGGCAGCATGGATGGCTTAATGAATGATTGGTGTGTTCTAAAATCATCCGGCTGACTGAATCTGATTTGGCACAAGCATGTTTGTAGTGGGCAATATTATTCCACCACAATATTGCAGAAAATAACTTTTTTTGTGAGTTGCTCAGAGAAGAACATATAGCAAGAATGATAGTAAAGAATGAAGAAGGTGATACTGCTGACAGAAAGCAGCATCGCAGCATTGTGTAACAGGGAGCGCAGCACTTGTATAACTGTGATGTCATGTGTGCTTCGCTGACCTGCTGGCCCATTGACCTACTTTCCTCCTGCTCCATTATAAAATAATCACAGCCATAAAGTAACTTAACTTGATTCATGAAACCAAAAACGAAAAGGTATTGTAGCTGCTTAGCCCCATTATATTAAAGCTTGAAATAACGACATTTAAGGGGACTTCTGACGACGCAACAGATTATTGCAATTCCTGAAAGAGTGTGCCGCAGCATTTTTCATCATCCTGTGTACAGCAGCACAAATGAAGACCTGTTGCTACACAAAGTAACAAGTGGTCATGTGCATCGCAACATATGAACCCAAATGTGTTCACTATACAACCTAATCTGCACACTGATTGACTCCCAAGAAGCTCATCCCTACAAATGTCATGCTAACTTGCTTCTGCAAAGTTCACTTCAAATTGGAAGGATAGGACAGCTGACATGAAAGGAGATAAATGATATTTCAAATATTCAGCAACATCCAGCTGTACATAAATGCCAACAGCTAATGCTTATTTAAAAACACTACAATGGAAGAAATATACTGATGTAGAAACTGACAGAAGAGAAGCTGGGTTTCCCCCCATAGTCTAAAAACATCGACTATCAAAGGAGACATCCAATATTTCTATGAAGCCGGCCTCATTCTCAACTAACTGAAGGAATATGAATTATTCATAATTCCTATTGGTCACTATGAATTTCTTAACGATTATATTATATTATATTAGATGGCCTTTCAATTTCGTTCCACACTCAGGCGGAAACGTATCCAGTGGGTCAGTCAGGAAGTCATATGAGGTGAAGAAAACTAGTGTCATAGTCAGGACCAGGGACCAAGATCAATACCAAGACCAATGAGGAGAGCAAGACCAAGGCGGGGACCAAACTGAATGTAGAGCAAACTACTAATGAAAGCAATTCAGTTCTTGAGTTACTTTGAAAAAATGGCAACTGTTTCTTTCGTGGTGTGAAATAAATGTGCGTGTCCACATGACTTTCTGTTTCCAGCTGGATCTTGGTCTCTGAGCACTCTTGACGACAACACTTGTGAAAATGAAAATCCTCTGTGTCACGTCAAATTGTAGTCCCGGGGGTCTAATGCGGCCAGACTGCCTTCCCTGTTGGATGTCACCAATCACCTGGATATATCCTGTCTGCATTGTGTGGTATGCAACATTGAAAGGAAAGGGCCTCCAAGGCAATTCTGTCATGATTCTGTCAAAAGCTCTTGTTTTTGACAATTCCACTCCCTAGTTAACAGACTGGAACGCTTGAGTGGGTAGGAGCAGAGGTTGTGGGACCTGTCCAGTGGCTGTGTACTTCATATCCTAGAAGATCAGGAACACAGCCACGAGCCGCCATGGATGCCAAGTGGGTCAGAGAAGTTCAGAAGGACAGCATGCATTTTGTCAACAACACTCACAGCCGCACTAATTTTCATCCACTTCTGCAACAGCCCACTTACATGTTGTGCATGCCAAATAAATAAGGTTATTTATGCAGAGATACAGATGTTACCAAGACAATTTATAAGGGAAATGCTTGAAAAATAACAAATAAAGAATGTTTTAAGTCAAAATTAGTTTTAAACTCATTCATCAACTCCCACTGTGGTAGTGAGAATCTCAAGAGCATAGACAGTGCACATATTACATTATCTGATAAATAACCACCAAATAATTCCTTGACTGTACCACAGTCTATAATTTCCTAGACTGTGGCTGGACAGGTGACATGGTGAGAACATAAAAACTTGGAGAGCTGCTCCACATTACGTTGGGAATCTAACCAAGGACTCTGTTTTGCTTATGAATGAAGTGAAACCATTTTCATGTATCGATTCATAAAAATAATTGAAAACCAATGACTTGCAGTATATTTTCAGAGAATGACAATCACAATAAATGTATTACTACTGTTATTATTATTATGATTATTATGATGATAAAAGACAACAGCGTAAAGTGTCTCTCACCTTTCATTTTGCATATCTGTCGCAGGAAGAGGAAGATCAATCTCAGCAGGAAAGACTTCCCTAAAAGTAAATAAAAGGCAAACTTTTAACTTTTCTCTGATCAAGAATCTATCACCATAAACATGTGAGTCAGTGTGACTGTCTCGCTGGACTACCCTCATATCTCACCCTCACTCAAACACTTGTATAACTCTTCTGTTGGAGTTGTTTTGACCGCAGCAAACTATTATTAATGTCTTTGCCCTTCTAAGCACAAATGAATCCTGTGTCTGTACCAAAAGATTACAGTTGAACCATAATACGGGTTTCAAAATTATAATTTGTGCCTCACAGTCACACAGAACTGATGCACCACAGAAATATGAACAGTATCTTAAAATCTAATGAATGATTCATTTACGTGGAGCAGATTGAAAGTTTAAATAAAACTTTATAAAAAAAAAAAACTTGGACTTCTGTTGTGATACAAGAGACTAAAGACATCAGAACTCCAGCTTTCTAACGTTACGTAAAGGAACACAAAATGGACCTTTAACTACGCATGCAGAAATAAAGAAGAGAAGTATGGGGAAGTATATATTCTGGCATACGTTCACCAATCAAAGAATAAAATACCAATGAGCACCAGAAGAACAGTGATCCCTGTCGCTGATACATGTCCATTCTGGACACATTTCGGAGAGAAGAATGGGTTTGCACTCCCAGAATAAATGGGTGTTTTGTGATCTGTCCAAGGTAAACTTGGCAGAGTCCAGCAGGTAAAGTGGCAATTCCACATGGTCCAGATGGGTCACACTAGCATCAGCTGTGATCATGTTTCCCATCCTTGTACACTGAGTTAAATTCCACCTCATGGCAGTCAATTGCAAATATTAGTTTACTTGTTGTAGGCCCACTGCGCTACTGATTCATGCTGACTGCAGATTCCCAGAGAATCTGATGACTCATCATTAATGTTTTGTATGGAGATTGCTGTACATCGCTGACAAGCAGCTCACAGAGTGTGACCAGAAGAAGATTGATACAGCGAACTGTCTTACATGTGGATGGTCCAATTCTTGTATGAACCTGTGTGTGTGTTGGTTGAGAGCGTGACGCACTGTGCGAGGTAAGACAGTCAATTGTATTATTCCAAATGCTTCGCACACTTGGCATGTTTAAACTTGTCTGTGTCAAACACTTCAGTGCAGTGCTGTTATCCTCAGGGCTTTCCTGAAAACTTGATCCTGAGCTAGTTGTCAGGGCACCTAAAAGAACTCCAACAACTCCCACTAACAACATGTATATCCTTGCATAGGTGAACCAGAGAAAAACCCACAAGATGGTACAGACAGGCAAGATTCATGCAAGGAGCCTGTGACGTCTTCACAAGAGGAACTCATGAGGGCTTGACGTAATGCACACAGCAACAAACAAAGACCACAAAAATGTTGACTCCTGTCACCTTCATTGATGAAGAATGTTGAGGCTGGACCTCATGGTCAATATCAGTGTTGTGATCAAGCAACTCGTGTCACTCTGCACTGCACTGTTCACTCCTCCTTCATCTGCACTTCCAGTACTCTGGTTTAAACATTAGTGTTCTGAAAGGAGATATGACTTGATATGTCTACATGCAAACCAGCAGCATTGAAGAAATTGGGTTGTGCTTTTTGTGTTATTTAAAAAAAAGAAAAGTGCGGTTGAGGTTTTCATCAGCGTCCCCAGTTGCACCAGTTCTGTTTGATAATGAGCTGGCACGATCATAATTTTGGTCTGACTAATCAGATGCTTATGTAGGCAAAAATATAGGACTTTAATATGAGTATATGCGGTATGGCATTCATATCCTTTAGTGCATTACTTTGTATTAACAAATAGGAAGCTTCTAGCCACATTATATAGAGCATTAGGTTACGGGCAGGCCAACAGTTTGACACATTAAAATATGTCTCTGCAAAACTGAGCAGAAGAACGCTCGTGCATTCATCCAAAATTCACGTGCTGGTTTAGTAGGCACAACTGTGGTGGTTAAAATCTTCCCAGAACAGCAGGTATGAAATGAGGTATGAAAATAGTCATATTTGCAGAATAATGTTGCCAGTTTACAGAGAAGCATTTGCACTGAAAGAAAAGGAGAAAATCACCAGAGAAGCAATAATCAAAAAGTTGGATTTAAATAAAAAATGAGTACACAGTAAAAAGTTAAAAACTGAAAATGAAAAACAGAAAGGAATCCATATGATTAATAAGGACAACATATTATCTTCAAACAAGCTATAAACCATTTGTACAGTCATTAACACAGCTTGAGAATGACTAAGTGTGTGAGAGGAGAAACCAGCGGTGAACAGCAACACTTCCAGGCAACGACTGCTTTACTCAGTTAACGGAAGTGAGGATCATAATAACAGAAAGGTAAGACTTCCGATAACCTTTCCCAGCAATGGAACTATCAAAACAATTTACCGAAGGACAGGCAGACAGGTGTGAAAACAATGTCTGCTGCCAAAATGAATAACCAACCAGAGACTTGGGGTACACACTTGCTGCCAGGCCAAACACCTGCCAAGTGTGTTTTTATGCTTCATGACAGCTGCGACTCGCAAGATTGCGCCACAGGTTAGCCAAGTATGATAGGAGAACAGCAAGATATAATTACAGTTAGAGTGTATTGACCGTCATGCAATTTCAAATATTAAGGGATGTGAACACAACAAATGCTTCACAGAATTGACCTTATAGCACATACGGCATGTGGGGATGTGCGTATTTCTATTTATTTATTTAAAGTAATGTTCATCAAAAGGTGCATTTTGAAATTGCAGACTGGATGTTTTTAATATTGAATGATAATTCCCAACATTCCATTAAAAAGGTATGTTGACATTTGACTTTTGCAGGTTATAAGTATATTTAACTCAAATCAATACAACTAAAAATTGTGTAGTATGTAACTTAAAAAAACACATACACAAAAAAATGCAATAGACATCAAATAAAATTCTCCTAACATATATTGTCTTTCCTAAGTGATCAGATCTCACATACTCAAATAGTAGCTCTGCATAAAATTTAAATTGTAATGTTAAAAAGTATGTTTGCAAAATGACTCGCTTGAAACACTTCATTTCCATTGAATGAGCAACAAGGACTCCAAAGTTGGGTGATGTGCAGTGGCCTGGACTCCATTCCGCTTTAGACTGATACCAAACATCAAGCATTCAAAGAAACTTAATATAAAAATAATTAAAAAAAATAAAAATTGACTCATCAGACGTGGCAACACAGCTTAAGATCAAATCAATAAAACAACTTCCATGACTCAAGAATTGTGCTGACTTACAGTAAAAGAGAAAAAAAAAATTATAAAATGATCCTCAGAAGGTGTGTGATGAAATGAAACCCCCGGACCACCGTGGCACTAAAGTGGCAATACTCCACAGTTAATAAAACTGTGGCAATTTCATAGAGAAGCCATAAAACAAAGTCTATTGATCAATAACATATCTAGCTACAACAGCTAAATATGAATTATTTCAGTGATTTCATTGGAGGTTATTTTTTAATGATGACATGTGTCACATTTCTTGGCGTTTCTGATATACCTTTCGCACAGAGAAGCAGTCTGAATTAGAAGATGCAACCAGCAGTGAAATGTATCACAGTTTGATTTACAGGCACTGAGAGTGAGAGATCTGGGAAGGTCAACAGATCTGGGAGACCACATGAAGACCACTATAAAACTATATGTAAACTCTCTAGTTCCCTCGCTGATGGGTTTATCACAAACTTGAATTGGTAATTTGTTTCACTTTACTGACAGAAAATGACTCCTTTCAATTCACCTTTTGGTAATAATGAAAAAAAGGTTGAAAATGAAAAGGTACTTCCACATTCACCAACGAAAGGCATTTATTTCGACACTGCCATGAGCGTTTGTCAGCTTATTAAGATGCTCTGAAAGATCCCTTCATCCACAACGTAAACATGATCTGTAATCCTGGAAAATATCAGTCATGAGACACACGGCAATATTGAGGATGACAGGTGCATTTTGCAGGTGCGTTCGAGTTATCAAAGAACTGTGGAAATGTAAACCACCACAAATAGGTTATAGAAATGAATGACATCAGCAGACAGTAGATATTACGTACAATATGTGAACAGGAGAAACATTCGATGAGTTTTGCGGTGACAGTACGCGCTGTTCTTACGGTCCTCAAGTCAGGCTGAACCCAGCGACCTCGCAGGAGCAGCGCCGCTTGACAGAGAAGCGACCGGCGGATGACAGCTAACGTGCTAACAAGCTTGCGCGTCAAACAAACAACATAACAGGAAAGCATCATTTTTAAAAACCGTACTCACTATGGTGTCTGACAGCCACGATCGGGGCAAGAAATATCCGTTAATATTCCACGCGACTGATGACTTTAACAACAAGCAACGTCTCGTCTGCTCCGGTGTGCGTACAACCTACTTTTCGCCGCAGCTAACCGGCTAACGCGCTGCGTTAGATAAGAATGTGGGTCACTGGGCCCCTGCACGCGCGCCAACGAGCTGCAGCGGAACTGTTCCGTGAGTACACGATCGGAGGAGGCTCAAACTCGGGGCAGCCTCTGCCAGCATAAATGTCACGCTGACCCCGGGCTCTTAAAGAGGTATGTCTGGAGCGACACTGGTCCCACAACTGTTACTCATCTAAACTGAGTGTAGACATTCTCTTTCTAAATGATGTAGCATCAATAAACTCAGATTTCATTACAAAGCTGCTTATCAAGTGTAATGTAGTGGAGTTATTTAAATGTAAGTTTTATGTGAGTGATGAGTCGCGAGTCCTGACACAGACTCGACTCGGAAAGTCACTGATAAATGAGTGGGGAATAATCGTGTCCTGTACAGCAAGTCTCTGGGAGCTCGTTAGAAGAACAATATGTTGTTTCCATGGATAATTGAGTGACGCACCATCGTCGGCGTGCAAATCACCATGGCAACGATACACTTGTTTCTACTGTTATTGTGCATAACAGTGGCATCTACAGTTGAAAAGGGAGATTGCAATACTTCGCAAAATCCTTCTGTGTATGAAGAAAGCCAAATGTGTTTGTTGTGCATTTTAACTCAGTAAAGGCTGTTTAAGATGTGTCATTCATTCCCTTGAGAATTAAATCTCAGTCTTTCTATGTAAAATGTGACGTTTTATTAATACAGTTTAGTGACCATTTCATCATCCAACCGCTGTTTCACACATCCATCAAATTTAATTGATCCAGTACTATGGTGTAATGTTCATTTTAGATATAATAGATTGCATTATTTGTTTATTTGCACTTTTTTTTTTGCCTTGCTTAGTCAGCCTCCTCCACCTCAGTCGGTCTTGATCACCCTGGACGGTCACACCTCTTCTCTTCATGTCCTCTTCCACCACATTCATGGACCTCACTGGTTGACTCTCAACTCCTTCTTTCCACTTCTTCTTTTACCAGGTATCTCCAACGTATCTCCTCTCCACGTGTCCAACCCATCGGAGTACGGCCTCCCTGTTTTTTCCAGTCTCCACATTTTTATCCCTCTGATATAGTAATGTGTGTTCTGGTGGTTACTGATCAGTCCCAATGGATATCTCCCTGTCGTCTCCTCTGTAACATGCATTTCCATTATGTTCCTTTATAGTGTGTTTTCCCTTTTTCTGATTTCTTTTTTTCATTTTTCCAATAAAACATTTTAAACATCAAAAAACAAGACCCAGTAAAATCGGGACGAGAGTATTTTAATTATACTCTTTATATACATTGAGACAATAAGGGCAGAGGCTATGGTCATCGGGATGCAGAAGCATTCACCAAAGAAGGTCAGTAATCATACACTGTGGATCTTCTTCCATTCCGTGGCTGTAATCCCCAAAACAGAAATGTTAATGAATTATCAACAAGTAGAGTAACTTTTCATGTACAGTGAATATTCATACTCGATAAAGGAAGTGTCCTCTGCTCTGGATTCCTGCAGGACGCTGAGGTTCAGCCTGCGCAGAAACAACATCAACCAAATTGACAAATGAATATTGTTATTTGTGCTCCTCCAAAGATGGCTCCATTTGTTTTGCAGCCACATGCACCATGTGCTTTTAGTGGATATGAGTGCTTGACAACATTGAGGGATACGTTTACTTGTCAGTTGCGGTAATTTTAGATCATAATTACTCCTGGCTTAGGAAAGAACAACTAATGTTGACCATACTCATACTGAGGGTAGTTGCCTGTGGGAAGCAGCATTACTATGTGTAAGCCTAGGAAATGGAAGTGATGAAACAGACACACACACACAAGAACACATCTATTTATAAGAATATTCACTTTTTCCTTGGGCTTCAATAATATACATTTCATGTATTCCACTGTTGATCCTACAACCTGAATTTATTGGTGAAATTCACCGTGTTTAGAAGAGATAATTCATAGAAATATTTGATTGAAGTTATCACTGCAGGAGCAGCGTAAAAATAAGAGCATCAGTAGTCAATGATTTTGGCTGTGGAGTCAATGCTAGTCACATCTGATTTTGCGTCACAACAGTGTGACAGATGCATATTTAATACCAGATCAAGAGTGTCTCCAGAGACAAGTGATGATGTCTGTAGGAAAGTTCAACCCAAAATGTTATTTGATGTGAAGTGCTGAAGGAGCTCCATGCTGTTTCTACCAGTGAGTCTTTTGTACAATTTAAAGACAATTTATTGTCAGCACAAACAAAATGTTTAATATATTGCATTCGCTTTAGTATTTTCAAATAAATGTAGAGCTTAAAATTCACATTAAAGACTGGTTGTTTTTTAGATTGTTTCTGGCTCCACATGATAAACGTGGTGGTTCTAATGGGAATTTGAACTTACGGTTTGTCACAATTTGCCATCAGAGGTTTTGTTTGTTTTCCAGGTTTACACTGACCAAACACATCAAAATGTTTATGCATTTCAGCAGATAGTTCCTCAACATTGGTTTTCATTTCTTTGTCCTGTACTCTCTACTCTGTCACGATTTTTTTCAGGACACACTATTTTCTTGGGTCTTCCTCTTGTTTATGTGTGCATTATGTAAAGTGTGACACTTAAATATGTATGTATTTAGTTTGCACTGCATGATGCTTTTAGTGTGGATGCTCATAGCAACATATGGCACTTTAAAGATTTAGAAGTAAGGGTGGTTTTTCTGCTCTGTTTAGGAAAGTAGATTTCACGATGGAAAATCAGGTAATTTGAGAGATGAAGTAGAATATATAAAATATTTTCCTTCTCATACATAATATACATGGGGGGATGAAATTATCTTGAAACGTGAATTGACTTCACATTTAAACAAAACAGATTAGGTCAGCCAGGATAGACAATGAACAATGATTACCCTTTTGCTCTTTTCTCTTCCTAAAAACTCCTGAGGAAACAAAATACATACTGGATTATTTGGGAGGGAAAAAAAACCCTCCTCACGGCCGACTGATGAAAACAAATAGATACCTTTGACCCCTGAACCAGCATCATCACGCACAGTTCCCCAAAAAAATCTGACGCCTGCAAAATGTAAAAAAAAAAAAACAGAGTGAAAAGGAATTAGCGTTCTGATTTTCATTTTGACTGGATGTAAAGGTTCAAAAACTCACCAAAAACTTCCTGTCTGCCAAGTGGTATGATGAACACACTGCCTCTATCTGTGAAGCACCACGTCATGATGGAAAGTCACTAACATGGAATAGATACCGTGCATGGCATAGCTGTAGCTACCTGACTGAGAAGATCTCGCTTGGATACTGTGGACTGTAGTTCAGCAGGAAGTCCTTTAATTCAAGGGGAAAGAACAAGCGCTTAAGTCATCTGCCTTCCATGTAAAGAATTTCCTGTTTATATATATTATTTGACATGATATTTGTGCCCATGCAGCGGGTTGTGATGGCACACTAGATCTTTTGAATAACTGTCTGCCTTTTTTGCTCTCCTGTGATTGCAGTTGAAGTCCATTAGCAGAGTGGATGCTGTAATGTACATCCAGTAGCTGGATGTATGATGTTAATTCCATCTTTTCATTGCTTAACCATTTCATGGCAAAATAAACCTTTGAGCCATATCTCTATACAATCAAACTAAATCATTATCTTGTTGGGGAAATTTGCATGTTGAGAGTTGTAAACTGCAATTAATATGTCGATCAATGACAGGGAAAAAAATTAAGATACTGAAAATGTGACATGGTCTATGACGTCATGAGCAAGGATAAAACTATTCGATGATCACGGTGATACTTTGTAAATGTTATTTATATTATGACAGTTTAAGTAAAAGATAAAATGTATTGTATTCTATGCTATATTATATTATGAACCCCATATGTTTTTCTGCAACTTTTTTAAAACAGTGAAACGTCTAAAAATATAATAATTTGTTTATTTCAACAATTTAATGGAGACAGTTCATAGTAATGTTTAATGCATCAGTTATATTTCCATTCAATTGCCACTGGACTGGTGCAAAATGGATGGACCTGGAGGGCTATTCAAAATGTCTATGAAATAAACTTACCTGTGCATGATGGAACGGTGAAGATGAGGAGAGCTGCCAAGGTAATGCTGGCTGTGATGAGCGGACTCATGCTGAGGCTGAATGGGCTGCTGGAGACTGCGCGCTGCGCTAAGAGATACTGGTAGTGGTGCGTCTTCATCCTTCACTCTACTTCTCTCCTCCTTTCTGTGTGCTGTCTTTTCCCTGTGAGGTCCTTCGACTTCTTGCTCTTGTGAGAGTTTCCCTCTTTCGTCAGAGAAACAAGAGGCTCACCATCCCGGAGCGCACACGTCATGTGCGCGTGATCAGACTGGTTCAACAGGTGACTGCTGATGTGAGTTCGCAGGAGTGAGTGTAGAACCTGACGGAACTGAGGCGAACTGAGTGCTTCTCGTAGGCTGGAGAAGCAGGGCATCACGTTTTTACACTATGCATCTTCTACTTAGGGTGCGACGCTTGCTACTGTTTCTTGTGGCTTTCGTTTCACATCAAAGTTTAGTACGCCAGACGTGAATGTTAAATTGATCGAGGATATTTACAGTGCAGTAGTTGAGTTATTCAGCTCAACCTACACAACTTCATTGGTCACTAGTATGTTGTAAAATTATGAGTATAGTCAACATAAATGAGAGCTTCAGATAACCAGGTTCAAGTCAATCAAATTCAGTTAAAATTGCTTTATGCGCAAACTAATAAAAAAAAAAATGTTCCACTACGTTTTTGGAATTTTGGAATCTGACTCCTCCTTCTGGTTTGGGGTTGGGGGTTCATTGGCTGCCTCCAGTTGAGCATGCTGTAATCAGTAAAACTATTATGAATGCTTGTTTTATGAGTTTGAATGGGTTTTGCATCTCACTGTGACGAATTTTGTTCTGTAGCTCATGAACCTCTCTCAGCGGATGGGTCCTCTTGAGATGCTCTGAAATGTCAGGACCTTATGGCTGACATTTGTGTACACCAATGAAATTGATTTATTAGAGTTAAAACCCTCAAAGGAACTGAGCATGATATCTAGTTGCCGGTGATTCACACACTCTGACACGATGGTTATGGAGGTTTTCACAGAAAGCTGAAAATACTTCATCTTATGTTCTTTAATCAATAAGTGTATTGTTTGTACCACAACCCTAAGTGACAGCAAGAGGAAGCCATACAGAGACAACAACCTCTTAACAGGTCACTTCCTCTTCCAAGCTTCACTTTCTCGCCACTAAATCGTATCATGAAAATCAATAGTTGTCAACTGCTCCATTTATCTCATTGAAGATCCAGCAGCTTCCTGCCAGTAGCACTTTCTCTGGATCGGAGTGAGCTCACTCGCCAATAACAAATACCCACTTTGTTTATAGAGCCATTTTCAAAGCAAACCAGTGGCTTCATGTCATAACACACAACGCAACGTTATCAGAATGCATAAGCTAAAAGCAGGAGCATAACCAATATTGTAGCACAATAAAAGGCTGAAAACTCCCTGCAATAATGCCACTCTAATGACAACTGTAATTAGAATGATAGTGTGGATGAAATTATCCTAAATCCCCATCAGAATGTGATATTTTTGAACACGAACAGACACTCTAATCACATTGCGACGGTATCATTTCCAATGTGTGAATCATTATGTTTTATTACAGTATCACGTTGTATGAAAGGCAGAACTGGATGTAGGATTTAAAAATCTGCACCTGAAGTGCGCAATATTGTCGCAGTGCTTAATGTGATTTGAAACATGCTCATAAATGTGAATAAATGCAAATTTACTCAGCTTGTTCAAATCAGAAATGCCTCCAACCCTTTACATGGAATTGAATATATTGTTAACATGATTACTGAAGTCGATCAAATGTAGTTTTTAAATTGCCTGCTTTATATTTCTTCAATTGAAGGCTGGGTTATTTTTTATTACATTTCTGAAAAATAGTTTACTGTCCTATCGGATCAATTTTTCTTTGTTTTATCTATTTCACTAACCAGAAACCCTATGAGCCTTAAGTGTTGTTGCTGCTCAACCCAGTTTCACCTGTAACGTTAAATAGTGAAGAGTTTTGATTTGTCTCTGCAGTTGTTCGAAAGAGGTGTTCCTTTAATTTAGGTAAATGGGGAACTTGTGACTCACGTCAGTTCTGTTTGATCATCCACATCAATCGCAAATGTTTGAAGGTGCAAGTGGCTCTCAAATGTGTTCTATGGACAAAAACCAACCATGGGTTGGGACCCTTTTCATGTTGTCTTTCCATGACCCTCACTTGGTTGTGGACTGTCGACCTCGTACCCAGCGTAGCTTGACAGAGCACATGACATCATGTGGAACCAAATCACAAGAGTGATGGAATGAGGAGGACGTTCCATTCTTCTATTGCATAAATCGTTATTTCTTGTTAAAGCTGTATAACATATATGTGCAGTAAAGTATGTTTTTGTGTCAGAAAAGAGTGCATTCAAAACTCCTTCACAATAACCGTCATTTCAATGGCACAAACATTTAAATATGTTTATGGAAACCAAAATATAGTGAGACTTTCATGCTAATATTGAGAATTGTTGAAATTCATATTGAAATTGAAAATGTTTTTGTTCTATTTATGTCTTGGTTGAATCTGTCATGGACCCTTTAAGACAGATACCACCATAAGCAATTGCATTTTCTAGGACACAGTGGTTGTACTGTCACAATAAATGTGAAGGAAAATGGTGGGAGATAAAGCTGGGTGTTAAACCTGTTGAACCAATCTGTTTTTGAGGATAAGTTATTTATTATCTTAAACTTGCTCATCAGGGTCGCAGTCTTTCAATGTTTAATATCAGTATTGAATCCAAGCCACAGCTTTTAAGTGGGTGGTTACCAGGCTGTCGGCAGGGAGGTTCCCAGGTTGGACCCCTTAAGTGGGTTTTCTCGAGGCCATACTTCTTTCACCACAGTCACGTCCACGACAACAACCCTCAATATTTCCCACTTTCACCTCTAATCTAAATCTCAAATTCTCAAAAACAGACAAGAAGGCTCTCTCATGAGGTCACACATGCAACACTGGAAATTACATGATTACTTTAAAACAAAATGGCACCAATGATCAACCATCCTAACAACCAAAGAGCTCGACATGAAGCATTGCTCATGTAATAGCAGCTCTCATCCTTGCTTCAGTATGGAAGATCGTCGTGTTCTTCTTTGTGTGTAATTGGCCAGTGATGGGTGAAGACCTTACCTTGAACTGAGGTTACCAAAGTTGGACACACTTTCAGGTTTTTTTAGCGGGTCATAGTTGGTGACTGCAAGAGCAGTGCCGTTTTTGTTTGTGTTGTCTGTCACTGCACTTGTGGTTTTCTCCTGTTGTGCCACTTGAACCCAAGGTCACAGTGTTAAAGTGGCACTGAAGCACAAAATTACATTTATTTCTGCTTCACTTTTAGGGAGCAGCTCATGAAATTGGGTGCAAACCTAATATTGTGTTGCAGAGAACAAAGCACATATAAGAACCGGGTGATATTGAGTAATCCTAATAATTTATTTACATTATTTACAGAGAAATTGGGTGACGCTTAAGACAGTTACAAATATGGACATGATTTTGTGCTTTTGGGAGCACATATTTGTAATGGAGCTTTATTTTTACTAAACTGACTCATAACTGTCAACCAAAATCGCAGTGAAGGTGATCATTTATGAGACCGTTTATGTTTATGAGTTTATGTTTTATCAACATAGTTTACAAAACATGCTAACTGCCGACATATTGAGAGGATTCGTCAAATGTCAACCAGATAGTAACTGTACCGTTTCTGATTCATAATAGAAATAGAAAATGCTATCAGGCTTTAATCAGCCATGTGAATGTCAAATGCAGATTACGCAGACGTAATCACCGTCCCCTGGCACTGCACCCCCGTTATGGAAAAAAGCCAGGTTGTTTATTAGGTGCATTGGCATGCTACTGTAGTAGATGCCACAGGGACCTCCTGGTGCCACTGATCCAACAGTTAACTTTGTGAACTCAAATGGCGAGATTCAATCTTTAACTCGCTCTCCCCCTAATCCTGTGTACAGGGTTGTGTTTCTCTGGGTGTCAGCTCCCTGCCAACCCCCACTAGAATCATTTGAACTTTCTAAACTGAGAAGCACGCAGCTTGCTCCTCAGGACGTTCCTGGCACATTTTAGCTGGTCTTACTCATGAGCTTCTTCTTTCTGTCACACTCATCGATCAATAAGTAGAATGAAAGAAAAAGAAATCTCCCAATGTTGGTGCGCAACGCCATTTAAGACTTGACCTTCTTTCCGAATTCACGCTTCAAAATAAACGTATTTCCAAACACACTTTATAATTTGTTTGTGGTGAAACGAACACATTGATGTTCGTAACATGCTAATGTACTCTTCTTTGTATCTCTTCTCCTTCCTTTCCTTGACAACTGAATGTCCTTGAAAGGAGATCAATAAAACTTTATATATATATATACATATATACAGGTTTCCAGATTCAGCAGCCCCTGTCAGCCAGCTCCACCTGAACCAATCTTGCTCCTACTCTCTAGTCACACCTATCCTCCTCATCAGTGAATGCCATTGGTCGTTTTCGTCTTCTCCTTTTACCTGGAACCTCCCTCTTCCACTATGTCCCTCATATTTAAAACTCCCTGTCCTTGCCTCCAAAATTCCCCACATGAGCGCTTTCATTTCTATCTTCCGCTCCAGTCACTTCCGATGAAGACCAAGTGTGCAAACTGTTAATGTCAAGACAGATTGCAAACCATTTTAAAATTATTTTCTTTCAAATATGAGAGTGGTATAGTGAATAGGTTTTTATAAGGTTTTCATTTTGAATACATTTTTGCACGGAGATCTTGTTCATCAATGTCGATATAGGACTTCCAAGCATGTGCCAGTGCAGATTCTTCCAATATAAAATGAAAACTATGGCTTAGACAAAATAACATCCACAAAAATCCATTAAATTATTATTATTTTTTAATTCTTGATAAAGACTTTTCCTTTATCATTGACATTACTGCAATTTAGTTGCCATCCACGAGTTGTCACAGGGGTGAAAGCTCAGGGCATCAGTGGCATCCTGACCAATAACAGACTTTTAGTCATGTCACAGGCCTAATCGAAATACGTCAACAGCTCCGCTTTACACAAACTGTGGGTGAGTCATGACTCGCATGAATCATTGCAGTGGGCTAAAATCCAGTAATGTGTGTTATGATCTGCGTGTTTGTCCATAGTGAGACTATGGAACATATGTATCAGCCAACGTGCGCAGAATTATAATTATTATTATTGTGATTATTATTGTTGTTGTTGTTATATTGTTATTATTATTGTGGTTGTTGCTGTTGTAATTTAAATGTAGTAATAGTAAATTGTGTGTCATGCATACGTCCATATTTATTTCTTCTTTTTTAATCAAAAATCAATCAGATCATTTCAATGAACACCAATGACGTATGCGTCACATGACAGTTCGCGTTGAACCAGGAAGCGAGAGGGCGGTGCTAGGCAAAGATCTGGTGGCTAAATAAAATACGGTAACGGCTTTTTTTTAAAGCTCGTATGGATCGTTTTGATGACCGCTGAGACACTTCCAAACAGGAATATATGTGATGCTGATGCTTACCGTTTTTTGTGATATAGTTTTACCGTCTTGACTAAGTGTGTCCTTGTTTACATGTTTTAGCTTTAGCACCTAGTAGCAGCTTTAGCTAGGTTCATGGTCTTGTGTGGCTCATGATCATCTTCATGTGTTACTATCGTAACCTGTCCTTACAAGGCCCTTACTCTTTTTGATTTTGTATGTATGTTTGGTGTGGTCGTAAATTGAATTGTTCCTGAAGCGCATGAACAATCAGGTGGTGTTGGGCGTTGCATTTGTTGCTATCAATGACATTAATGAAATTGAAAAAAACCTTTCTCTTGCCAGTCTAATTTGATCATCTAATTTGAATGAGACAAATACATAATGTGTATGGAACGGTAACGTAATGAGCAATGTTTGATTCTCTCTATGTAGTATTGACTTGATTCATTTATTTAAATTGAAATTACTGTTGCATGTGCTTATAAATATTGTCGAATTTAAGATATCATTAGGAAAATTACTCAATTAAAATGTGGAAGGTTTTGCATAATAATTATAATAATAAGCAAATGTTATATTGTTCAAATTGCATCTGTCTGAGCTTTTTTGTTGTGAAATTATTCTGCCAATGCTCTGTAGTCATCATAGCTTCATATTTGTTAGAAGAAAAAGGTAGTTGGCGATGGTTTTAAGGGTTTTATGTTTTGTTTTTGTTTTTTATCTTCCTCACTGCAGCATGTTATTAATATTTTAGTACAAAGAATGCAGTATCTAACTTTTCTCTGAATGACAGCATCCACCATGACAGCCATCAAGCATGCCCTCCAGCGGGACATATTCACACCCAATGATGAGCGTCTCCTTGGCATTGTAAATGTCTGCAAGGCAGGAAAGAAAAAGAAGAACTGCTTCTTGTGT
The DNA here is from genome assembly GCF_027744825.2 of Synchiropus splendidus. Taxonomy (NCBI): domain Eukaryota; kingdom Metazoa; phylum Chordata; class Actinopteri; order Syngnathiformes; family Callionymidae; genus Synchiropus; species Synchiropus splendidus. The sequence goes on from NC_071334.1 coordinate 18,033,502, forward strand.
GCAACTGGTAAAAACACAGGGCACATTTATTTTGTTGTTGTTTTTTATTATAAAAACTTTCTTTCTTTTGTCAGTCACCACTGAACGACCAGTGCAAGTTAAAGTGGTAAAGGTGAAAAAGTCGGACAAAGGCGACTTTTACAAGCGGCAGCTGACATGGGAACTACGGGATTTAACGGAAGTAGATGCTAAAGATGCAAGCAAGGTTAGCAAAAGCCTTTCATGAACATCATTTACTATGTGTTTATTTCATCAGAATGCACATGTTGTTTGCTTTTGAATTGGTCACAGAAACTGTATGTCAGGGCTTTTGATGATGCACCATGATCAGTTTGTTTTCTCATATGTCTGATGATTTTCAAAAATAATCCATCGGTGCAAAGGTTGCCTAATAACTGTTTTCTACTTGCTGACTGTATCCAAATAGTTTGTCATCTGCAGTATCTAGTGTTTAAGGCTTGTGTATGCTGAACTATCTTATATTTGACAGGAGAACCCAGAGTTTGATCTTCACTTTGAGAAGATCTACAAGTGGGTTGCCAGCAGCACGGCTGAAAAAAACTCCTTTATCTCCTGCATTTGGAAGCTCAACCAGCGATACCTTAGGAAGAAAGTGGAGTTTGTAAATGTTAGTCCTCAACTGCTTGAAGGTATGGAATCGTCATTTTGTGCAGTGTGACTCATGTTAAACGCAAGGCCAATGGTGAAATAAGCTCTCTAACTATACAGCTGGTTCTCTCCAACACAGACACAGCCGATAAGGAGTCAGCAATATTTTTCCGTTTGCACTCCAGCGTATGACACGACAATATTATTTTTGTGTGACTCAATGGAATGTTTCCAGGCTAACTGTATCCAAGGTTTTTGAAATCGCTTCCGTGTTAATATTGTCTCTTTGTTCTCATCTCTCTCTCTCTCTCTCTCTCTCACTTGAACTTTCTATGGCCAGAACTTCCTAAAGCGGAAGGTTGGTTAAACTGATCCACCCTTCTACCTTTTCTTCTTTTATTTCATTTATACAGAATTCCATGTATGTTAGAAACCCTCACCATCATTGAGCTCATGTTGGTTTACTAACTTAGACAGACTGAGCATGTTTACCGTTTATACTATAGCTCATTTGTCTGTGCCAGCTTTTTTTTATCTCACTTAATCATCATTTATAGAGTCTGATTCAGTCATTTCACTTCCATGACAATGTGAGTCCATATGTTCATTTTGCTAGTATGAAATTAGCTACAAGTAAAAATAACCAAACCCCTTATCAAGTTCAGACGGTGACAGTTATTTCTAGCAATTGTTCTCAATTGCTAGAAATGAAATTGAGAACAACAACTGAATGTAAGTCATTTTCATCTTAACACTGTTGAAATAAGAGGTCGGAGGTACTCATCCAAACACCTCCATATATGACTGTAGTATATTCATAGAGCACCTAGGTTATGTCCTAAATTTGCATTGGAGCCCTGAAGGATTCCACCTTCTATTTGTTAGAGTCTGTACCGAGTGGTGAGAGTCCCAGCGTTGTTGGTGGAGATGAGGATGCTCTGGATGATTACCAGGAGCTCAGCGCACGTGAGGAACAAGACATCGAGAGCATGATGGAGATGTGCGAGTACGCAATTTCAAACGCTGAGGCCTTTGCCGAGCAGCTTTCCCGGGAGCTGCAGGTTCTGGATGGGGTGAGTTACAAGCCAGATTGTTCTGAATTACTCTGAGCTGCAATGTAACAGCGATCTTGTTCTATCAGGCAAACATCCAGTCCATCATGGCTTCGGAGAAGCAGGTCAACATCCTGATGCAGCTGCTTGATGAAGCCCTCGGTGAGGTGGACACTATCGAGGGCAAGCTGAGTAGCTATGAGGAGATGCTGCAGAGCGTCAAAGATCAAATGGACCAGATCTCTCAGAGCAACCGCCTCATTCAAATCAGTAACACTAACAATGGAAAGCTGTTGGATGAGATTCAGTTTTTAGTGGTAAGAAAAAGAACCTCTTTGGCTACACTTATTCATTTGACAAAGACAAATTCGAGGTGACTCAATGAATCGTGTGAATTAGCTAAAACTGCTCAATTATAAAACCTATTTGTTAGCAATATCACATACTTGTTCTCAAAAACACTAGATAGAAATTTAACTGTTTCTTTAATAAGCCAAGAACACGACATATGAAGCATGTTTCTGACGTTAACACTTTGAATCCTGCATTTCATGTAGAATTACATGGACCTTTCTAAAGGACACATCAGGGCACTCCAGGATGGAGATCTCAGCTCCCCGAAAGGAATAGAAGCCTGTATCAACGCAGCTGAAGCTCTTCTACAGTGTATGAACGTGGCGCTACAACCAGGTGGGTTATATTCGTTGTGGCGTTTAGAACTGATATTATTCATTCAAAATTTGACTGTTCCCTGGTTTAGGTCATGAAAAGTTGATGGCAGTAAAACAGCAGCAAAACCTGTTCACAGAGCTGAGAGATACTTTCGCTCGCCGCCTCACCAATCACCTGAACAATGTTTTTGTTCACCAGGTAACCAGTGAATTTTTTTTTTCTTTAAGGTTTCCTGAATCGTATTTTGGAGCGGAGCAGTTTAAATAAATTGTCAACTCCAAAGTCTTTGCTCGATTATGAATTTTAATGTTTGTCACATATATCACATTTACTGGTATGTTTTGGCACTACTATTAAAAGGTCTATTAAAGTTACCATTGTCAAAACCAGTCAAGATGAAATTAGTGTAAACTAAATATGACATTAATGAATGTGATTCCACTCCTTGGTCACGCCTTAGTCTGTCATCATATACTACAGCTAACGGATGTTATCAGCGCTCCTCAACTTCATTTTAAAACGCATCATATGCCTGCTCAAGTCAGGGTTGCCGCCGTCCTCCTCCATATTTGGGAATGAAAGGGACACTAGTTATTGGAGGGTTTTTTTCAGTGACAAATGGGAAAAAAATCCAAACAATTTGTTGGCACAAGACCATTGAATAGTCAATATTATTTCACGGCTCTTTTTTTCACTAGCCACCCTGTGAGAACACATCACGCTTCTGTAGCCGAAGCATCTTTGGCTTGTCATATCTCCTTCATGCTGTAAATGTCGATTTTCACGGGACATCTTAACAAGATGGCAAACACAACTTGCATGTACATGTTGTTCATTTTCCAAAAGAACAAACTAATTTCCGCTCTCTGACTCCTTGTATTTCATATTTGTGTTTATTGGATCTGAGCCACTCACCGATCATTTTAGCCACAATCCTGTTCACCTGTCTGTGGCTTAGAAAAAAGCATAAGAATGCTTTGTCTAGGCGTCTTCTATACAACATTTAGTCAGGATAAGAGTGCGATTGACAAAGACTAGGATCCAAGACTAATGTCTCAGCATTCAAAGTCCCCTGCTCTTTCTTACTTGGACTATTATCTGTGCTTTCATTCAGACACGTTTGTCTTCCTGTTCGGTTGGGAGTCATTTCCAACTCTTCCTGTTGTTTACTTCCAAAACCTCTGTGTTGCTCACTTGAAATCACCCCCACTCTGCTCTCTGTCTCTGTCAGTTCAACCACTTCAGTCACTTCAAAATGACCATTCCTCAGTTCTATAGGTCCTCCTGTCTGTCACTTCCAGTGAGTACCATCACTGCACAATAACGCCAAGCTTATCCCTGTGATGATCAGCTGTCCAATCGTCTGTAGTGAGCCATAGCATGTTCAAACTACTAAAACATCTCATTTTTATTCTGTGCTTTTGTTCTATTTTACAACTAGCCGATTAAAGCTTTGCTGTTTGGATGCTGGGGTCTAACACTTGTAATGCCTCTGTGACATGTGTGCGCATGAAGGGAAGTGAGACTGACGGAGTTCCGCTGTTGGCTGAGTCACACTCACGTTACTGCACTTAATACTAATGGATGGAACATAAGGCAAGAATCATTCAGTCATTGTCAATTCTCAATACATCGAACCAAAAATATCTCTGAAGGTGAAAAAAACTGGACTCTTCCTTTTGGGTGAGATTTGTCTGTGTGTGACAGCCCCTTCAACTCAGGTGACTTCTGAATGTGATTCCGAATTTAACTTTCAAGGTGGATTGTGACCATTTGCTTAAAAAAAAAAAAAAAAGCATGTTAACCGAGGAACAAAAGCAGATCGTGCTTGACAATTCTCTAAATGACATACAGTGATACAGTGCCAGAGTCTCAGGGTATTTATTTATTTATTACCATGAAATTTGGATTCAGGTATTTAATAGATTGATTTTTCAAATTGGTATTCAGAGTGACGGCCGACAGCATTTGTTTCTTCGTAAAAATATGTGATGTGTTGTATGTGACGCAGGGACACGACCAAAGCTCCACGCTGGCGCAGCACACGGCTGAATTGACACTGCCCAAACACAACCCACTCCACAGAGACCTGCTGCGCTATGCCAAGCTCATGGAGTGGCTGAAGACCACCCACAGAGAGAAATACGAGGGTCTCTCCAGGGTCAGTGTGTTTTCTTGTTATGCGATGATTGAATGGACCTGACATTGTTGTAATTCTTCATTTCAGACTTATGTTGACTATATGAGCAGACTGTATGAACGGGAAATCAAAGACTTCTTTGAGGTGGCCAAGGTGAAGATGGCAGGTACCAGCAAGGAGGCGAAGGGCAAGTTTGGTAAGAGATTTAGAGGTTTCATTTTACTTGTGTTGAAACAACTGCCTGTTTGTAGTTGGTCATTTCAATTAGAAATATGATCATAAATGATTTAAACCACTGTGTGTTTATCTAATTCTACAATCTAAAGTGTGAAACATAGTCTCTTCCTACAGTAACCTAATGTGAGAGCATTTCACGCTTACGTTGCTGACAAGCCAACAGTATTTGTCAGGCATCATTCATACAAATAGATCACACCTGGGTGACAAATGTTGTTGTTCTTTCTGAACTGGAATGACAGTAAATATCCTCGGGTCAACATCAGTGTTGCTGATAGTCGCCCAGATCATTTTCATGTTGGTGCAAAGCAGATGGGTTTGATTACGTGTGTGTCCGTGCAAGAGCTAACACCTGAGCTTCACAACTGGCACCAGCCATGGGTTTGTGTTGACTGTACATGATGGCTACTCATTTTAGCTTACATACCTGATACTCAAATGTTTTTATGTACGTAAAAGGATTGTCAAATTACAAGTGCAGAGCATTTTGCACTGGCTTTTCGCTGTGAAAACAAGACTATGTTTTCACAATGCTCACCACTGCAGTGCACGTCAGCATATGTAACGTCGCACATTAACATCCTAGACTCACCTTCTTCCCATGCTGCATGTGTTAACCTTTCTCTGTCTTTGATGCCTGCCTTTCTAACTGGCTGCAGCCACGCTTCCGCGGAAAGAGAGTGCACTCAAACAGGAGACAGAAAGTAAGTACGAGGAGAGAATGATTCCACCTTCAATCACCCACTTTGCTTCTCACCTTCATATGTGTTTTGCTAAGTATCTGTGATGCTCTACCAGTCTTACCTACAAGAGAGAATCAACTCTCTCATTTTTGTTTAGTTAAATCCTTTATATCATAGTCCTCATCACGGCTGCTAGTTTCACCTTTTTTAAGTGCATTAAACTGAGAGATCCTTCCCAACCTATTGCCTGATTGTACGCAGGCCTACATGGCAGCTCTGGGAAGCTTACAGGTTCAACTTCAAGTCTGAATAAGCTGACAGTGCAAGGATCCAACAGCCGGCGATCCCAGTCCTCCTCACTGCTGGATATGGGCAACATGTCCGCCTCAGACCTGGACGTGGCTGACAGGACTAAGTTTGATAAGGTACAATTGAAATGCAGCCCTTACAGATGTTAACACTCTCACACTCACTGCACACTCTCTTACCATGTTTTACATAAACAATGACTACAGTTATTCTTCTCCTTAGCTATTTTGATGCATTTTTAAAAATGTATTTAAGAATAAGGAATACAATTATCGAATTGAGAGAAATCAAATTAAAATCAAATCTCATTGAGCTCAGTGGTTTTATCATAATAAATAGTTGGTAAATGAAGATTAGCATTGAGTGGAATGTACATGTAACTATTGCAAGAGATTGGAATGGATTTAATTGACGTAAAAAATAGAATGAAATAGAATAGTTGCTGGATTAAGATTTAAGAGAAAAACAATTTAAAGAAATTGACTACGTACACATTTTTACTTGAAAGAAATAGGCTACGATGCAAATACAGTGAAATAAAGGATAAAATAAGACAAATTATTGAAATAACAGAATTTTGTGTTGATTCCAAAAAGCACATGAATTAGCTTGAATTACTGAACGTGAGTTTCACAATAAAATGTTATCAGGTTAAAAAAAGAAATGAGATTGAATCAAATATCCATGCTAATATCTAAAAAAGCATACTAGGTTCAAGTAATTTTGTATTCTCCTGGGTGTAAAAAGTGAAAGGTGGGAATTGGTCCTGCTTGTGTCTGGCCAAAGATCAGTGGTTTGAAAATGTATGTCCTGACTTTGCCCAAATTCAAAGTCTGTCATGCTTTGTTCTAGATATTTGAGCAGGTCCTGAGTGAACTGGAGCCCCTATGTTTGGCTGAACAAGACTTCATTAGCAAATTCTTCAAACTGCAGCAGCATCCTACGGTGGCACCTCCACTGGCCCAGGTGAGTGCTAGAAACACACCTGCCATCTGCTGATGTATAGTCTTTAATAACACAACTGTCTGTTGTACTAAAATAAAAAATAAAAGCTTTATTCACGTTTCAATGGAACCTGGTGTTTGTTTTATGTCTCTACTCTGCTCAGCCTGAAGTGGAAGAATCAGATGGAGTCAATCAATCACGAATTCTTCCCCAGACAGAACACCGACATTCAATGTCATCAGAGTCAGTGTTTTTTTTCTGTAATATTTTGAACCATGTTGTTTATTGATTCATTATTTAAGCCTTGTCATTGTACTCTCTCTGTACTGACATTTTAGCAAGGACATGGTGCGACTGATGATGATCAAGATCTTCCAGAGCATTGAGACTGAGCTCAACAGCCTCATTGCGTTAGGCGACAAGATCGACAGTTTCAATTCTCTCTACATGTTGGTGAAGATGAGTCACCACGTGTGGACAGCTGAGAATGTCGATCCAGCTTCCTATCTCAGCACTACTTTAGGAAACGTGCTGGTTACTGTCAAGAGGAACTTTGACAAGTGTATTGTGAGTACACTGGCGAGTAAAAATGATTGTGTTTTCACCTAAATATGCTGACCCATGTTTTCCTCCCTCTTCCTCACAGTCTGCTCAGATACGACAAATGGAGGAGGTCAAAATCTCGAAGAAGAGCAAAGTTGGGATTCTACCATTTGTTGTTAACTTTGAGGAGTTTGCTGAGCTGGCAGAAACTATATTTCGAAATGCAGAGCGACGAGGAGACCTGGACAAAGCTTATGTCAAACTCATCAGAGCGGTCTTCATAAATGGTAAGAACACACCTGTGGTTAATGGTGGGAATGATGATTTTGGCCTGCGCACGGAGGACTATTAAACTCAATAAATCAGCTGATGGGCTTTGACAAGACGAGCATTAACAAACGTGTTGTGCATGCAACATGCTCGCCTCCTAAAAAGCCATGTCTGTTCAAGTTCTTCATGAGTAGCCATTGTCAATCTGTGACAAGCTCAACCTTTACTTAACAACACATGGCTACAGCATAATATAAAGATATACAGTTGGAGACATTACAGTAAGTCCTACAATATAAGAGGACCAATTAAACTAAGCCGTTTAAACAAATACATATTTAAATGTGTCCAAAACTATTTCAGAAACACTGATATCTAATATATCCTCTGCACAGTGGAGAAGGTGGCCAATGAAAGCCAGAAAACGCCCCGTGACGTTGTGATGATGGAGAACTTTCACCACATCTTCTCCACCTTGTCACGTTTGAAGATTTCCTGTCTGGATGCTGAGAGACGAGAGGCCAAGCACAAATACACTGATCATCGGCAGTCTTACGTTATCAACTCTTTAGGACAGCCTTTAGAGAAACTGAATGTAAGACACCAGGAAAAACGCTGCTCTTACTCTGACACTGGTGTTAAAAAGGTTGGTCTCTTTTCCTCAGCATTTCTTTGAAGGAGTTGAAGCCCGCGTGGCTCAGGGGGTTCGAGAGGAAGAGGTGAGCTACCAGTTGGCCTTTAACAAGCAAGAGTTGCGCAAAGTTATCAAAGAGTACCCTGGAAAAGAGGTCAAAAAGGGACTGGATAACCTGTACAAGAAGGTTGACAAACACCTGTGTGAAGAGGAAAGTTTGCTGCAGGTAAGTTGTGTGTAGTCTTCTCACCTGTTCAAACGTCACTGGCAATCCTCAGAATATTCCACCTGTTGTCCCCCAGGTGGTGTGGCACTCCATGCAGGACGAGTTCATTCGTCAGTACAAGCACTTTGAAGATTTGATCGGCCGATGTTACCCAGGGTCCGGCATCACCATGGAGTTTACTATCCAGGACATGTTGGAGTATTTCTCCAGTATCGCTCAGTCGCACTAGTCCTCACATTTCACTTGTTAACCATGGTAAGGTTATCTGGAGATTTGTAAAGAAGACATGAATGCACTTTTGCCTGATTTTCTCACTCACTTATCTCTGCTGTTTTTGTATATCCACATCATTGTGTAATGCCATTCATCTTGAGTAAGTCAAAGAGTTGCCATCTCAAATAAAAAAAGTTTGATTCATCCAATGGTTTGTTGTTTGTTCCAGAAGATCAGGCTTTTTTAAATAGAGTTCAGAATTTTATATATATTTAGATTACATTGGACATTTAGATACATTGGATAAATGTGGCATAATTTTTCCATTACAAGAGGAAAAGGTAAAGGGTCTTTTTTTGTAATTAATTTTTCGATTGGTAGATATGGGGAGAATATTTTTCAGTTAATATTTACGCTTTACCCGTTTTTTTTTGTCACATTCTCTCAAATCTTTCAGATTGTATAGTATTTATCAATAAAGCAACGACCACTCAGAAATCACCATGCGCGTGAAATGTCATGCATCTGACCGCATTTAAATAATAATAATAAATAAATAAATATGTTGCCATTGATACCGCAATGACCATCCATAGGAAACCAATGAGATGCGCATGCGGAAATCTATTGTGTAAATCAACGATGACGTCATTCAGCGACATCTAGGGCGACCAATAGCGACTTTCCTTACTGCGGAGTTGGAAATACAGCCGGGACATATCGGCGCTCTTTTCAAACGTCTCCACGGAAACGTTTAACATTGACTGGTTGTACTGTTTCGATGCCTTGTACCACAGGATAAGATTTAACGCAACGTATACAGGAAGAATGTTTCTTAAAAAGTAGCATGTGCGCAGTGCTCGTGAAGTTGCGTTGCCAAGTAGCATCTGTCTGACGCAGGTAAGTCGTTGTAACTAGTTTCACCCTTCAACTGCATGCCAGTATTATACTGCTTTCTGTACATCTATCGGAATAGTTACCCACTGGCTTGAAGACCAAGTTCGGCTAGCTATGTTTGTAGCCAGCGAATCGAATTGTTGCGTTACATATAACGTTCTGTTAACATGGTGACGGAGTGTTTTGAGCTCATCTAATGCCGTGTTCTCTACTTCAGACATGAGTCGCAATGCTGAGAGGAAGTACGTCAATTTGAGGAGACGTCTCGACCAGCTGGGTTACAGACAACCGCTGGCTATCGAGTCTTTGCCACTGGTTGAGAAACTATTCAGGTGACCATATAAACAACAACAACTACACAGCTACAACTGCATTTCTCGGCTTGTCTGCCTGTGGTGTTCAGCTTCGAATCGAATGATATCTGTAAATGAAAGCGAAAGCACATGTGGCCTTATCCTCCAGAATGGAATAGACTAGGAACCAAACTTTAATGCATCACCAAGTGTCAAAACTGGAACTGGTACCAAAGCTTTCAAGCTTGCAGCAAAGATACAAATAAATGTGTACAGTTGTACTGCTCATGGATACCAATCGTAATATTGAAGCACAAACTCTAGATGTTTTATTGTACAAGTATGAGACAGATTTCATACGTATAATATGCAGGATTTGGTGTGCTGTAAATAATAATTTGCCGTGTGATTGCAGTGATCTTGTCCACACAACTGAAAGCCTTCGCAATGCAAAACAGTCTGCTGGAAAGCTTGATCAAGAAAGTCAAAATGCAGATGCTCTTCTGGAACCATTTAGGGCAGAGAACGCCCGACTGGTCAGAGAAAACAATGACCTGCACCTTCAATTACTCAGACTTAAAGAGGATAACGACAGAGTTACCAAAGGTATAATACCACAATGCACGTCTAAATGTGCTTCAGGAGTAACACAAGCTTCACTTTTTAGCGTATTGTTTATTTATTTCTTTATTTTTTTTGTAACAAAGCGGAATCTTTTGTTTCAGAACTTAAAACTCATATCCGTCAACTGGACCATGAGGCATCTGACCTGAAGTTTTTAAATAATCAGTATGCCCATAAGGTCAGATGCTTAGAAAAGGACACCAAAGCTAAGGCTGATCGTATCCTGCAGCTTCAGGAGAAGAACTTGCAGGCCGTGGTGCAGACGCCTGGTAATAAAAATTGAAATGAAGGCAACCTTCCTATTGTCTTTTAACAATCCTACAACATTGTTTAAAATCTGTTTTGAAGGTGGAAAAAAGCACAGCATTCCCTTTAGACGTCAGAGAATGCAGATTGATGAACTTGTTCCACCTCCTTCTACTTCGTCTTATCCTGTGTCACAGCCTGACAATCCTTATGTGGCGGACTTGTTGCTGCTGGCTGATGGAAGGTTGGGATCTGATGGATTATATAGATTATTTCAATATCAACAAGCTGCTGATTATTTGTCTCCATCTCTGTCTGTTTTAGGATTGTTGAGCTCCAGGAAGATATCCTTAAACTGAAATTAGACCTGGAGAGGGCGCAGGACTGTATAAATCATAGGGACAATCAGGTGATTGATTTTCGTTCACTGTAGCACAGTAGAAATGCAACCATGCTCTTTATTTCCGACTGTAGGTGGAGGAGCGTGAGAAGGAAATTGAGCGTCTGAATCGTGCTCTTCATGGAGGACGGCCTCAGGATGTGATTTCTCTGGAGGCTCAGAACTTGAACAATGAGAAGATGATTGCTCACCTAAACCTTCAGGCAAGTATGAACACCCTTCAGAATAAGAAAACTAAACATGTACCTTTGCCTTTAACTGTTTTCCACTGCCACAGATGGGGTACCTTCAAGAGACCAACAGCACACTAGAGAAGCAGATAGAAAAACTACAACAGAAGAAAAGGAACAGCTTCTCTGAAGTTGCTGATTTATCTTTGAAGAACATGGAGCTGTGTGAGGAACTGACGCAAATTGATCACCTTGCAAAAAAACTGGAAATAGACAAAGAGAGAGCATTACAAATGGCAGATGTTGAATTGCAACAAGCAAAAGTAAGACCGGTGTTGATGCTTATGTTCTTGGTGAGATTTGGAGTAAAACTGTAATGGTTTCCAGAGAGAGATCAAACAGCAACAGAAGAGCATTGAAGGCTTGGAGGATGTTATCACTAATATGAGAAAAGTATGTATATCACAGGACAGCAATGGATTTACTTCCACCTGTGCTGAGTGTAATTTCCTGTTTCTTCCAAAATAAAATGAAAATACTTAATTTTTGTCTCGTAGAGGCAGAAGGATCATGATGCTGAAAGAGACCAACTCAGAGTCCAATTGTCGCAGCTGAAAGAGCAGAATGAAAAGATGGAGGGGCTGATAGATTTCCAAGAAGAAGAAAAAGGCAGGCTACAGGGCAAAATGGAGAAAATGATTATAGCTGGTAAACAAAACATTTCATTTTATGTGTTGATTGTGAAGTTTTTTTACTATTCTGTTTTTGTTCAATAGAGAAGAACTTGGTGCAGGAGGTGGAGGCCATGCGGTTGAAGCATGGGTTGTGTGGATGTCAGCGATCTCCATCTCACGTAAAAGCTTTTAGTCCGAAAGATGAGAGGAATCACTTTCGCAAAGAGTCTGAGCACTACAAACAGACCGGAGAGACAGATGGCCAGGACTCAAGCCCCAGTCATAGTCCAAGGAAAGGCAAGAGTCCTGGCTCCAGAGGTGGCAAAGTAAGACCAGCTTCTGCTTTCCATCCTGGGAAGTTTTCACTATATAATTCCACAGATGCTAATTGTATAATTTCCAGGCGGCTTCATCATCGCCGGATCTCCTGCGTGTGCTGACCGAAAGAGATAAGCTTCGTTCTGCCCTGAAGGCCTTAGAGGAGGACATGGTGCAACTACAGAGCACTGCACGCGCATTATCGGCCGAACGGGACCAATACAGAGATTTACTACAGCAGGTTTGTTCCCCCCTTTTGTTAAAGTGATCTTCTGCCACCCACCAAAATAAAATGTACTAAATGAGTTTATTTACTTTCACACTAGGCTCAGAGGGGACAGAATAACTCTGTGGTGTTTGCTGAGCTTTCTCAACTGACAGCGGACTTCAGAGAAGCAGAAAACAAAATAATGCTGCTCACGGCAGAAAGAGATAGTTTGCTGGAGCAGTTAAAGGTACTGCAGTAACTAATGAATTGTGTTCATGATTTGGATATTAGCAATTCAAGTTGACTATATATATTAATGACTGTGTCCACTGCTCTGAAGGTGGCCCAGATCCCAGGCTACAACGAGAGAGAAGGAGGGGAACTGAGGAGCCGTGAGAATATTATCAGAAGAGTAAGTGGAAATTCTTCTCGACTCTTGGGCTACTTTAAGTGTTCAGAGGGATGTTGTCGAGTTAGAGTACCTCTATAAGTTCGTATACAAGTTGTGACCAGCAGCAATTGAATGCTTTCTAGGGGTTTCTTCTGTCTTCTCACAATTACCTTCAATCAGTTGGAAGTTCTTCTGGCTAAACATAGTGAGTTTATTTGCAGTACGAGCAGGAGATATTGGACCTACAAATGCACGTGGATCTGCTGAAAGAGGGGAAGGAAGCTGTGGAGCTGGAGCTTGAGGTCAAGTCCACTGCTCTGATGCAGAATGCAGAGGAGATGGCTCAGCTGAAAGCTGAGTCCAGTGCCTTAAGGTTTTCTTTCTTTTGTTTTTGTATTTCATTAGTTTGCAAACTACTCATGAAAAGTAAAGTGGTTAACAAAATGTTCAAGGATCACCGAAACATTTTGACCTATCTGTGTACAAATCAATTATTATTTTTCATTTAAAGCTTTATCTCCCAGCTGATGTCTTGGCGTCTTATGTTTTCTGTCAATCTAAAGGCTGCTCCAGGACCAGATGCAGCATTCACTGTCAGATACACAACACAGACTGTCTATGAAAATGAATGAACTGCATGGTGCTAACAACCAGATTGAAAAACTGGAGGAGAAAATAGGTGGGTGTTTCAGTCTTCATAGAGCATTGCACCAAAAATTCGGAGTGTTGTGATCACCATGTACGCGATCTGACCAGGGGAGATGAGTCAGCTGGTCAGCAGGCACAGACAGGACGGCGCAGTTCTTCAGAAGTCCGTCTCGGTTCTGGACAGAGAAAAAGATGCACTGCAGGACGACGTGGATCAGAAAACCGAAAGTCTGGTTCATCTCCAGGAGGAGCTCAAGGAGAAGGTGGTATCAACCTTGTGTGTTCAATTGGAACTAAAAACTAAAATTTGTTTGCCTGTGAATTTCTAAAAGCATTTTAGTAAAGGTAGACTTACATAGTCTTCACTCTTTTAGGAAAAAACCCTTGAAGATGTCAGACTCACTGTCACAAACCTGGACACTGCACTCAGGTTGGTATTCAAAATACAAACATCTACTCATGTTCATTTTAGTCACGTTTTGACACCAAAATCAATTGTTTAATAATTGTGAGATTCATTTAACAAAGGGAGATTTATTGAAAAGCCATGTTATTAAACATCACTGATGTTTGTGTTCGCAGTCAGCTGCAGGGGGCGCTCAACAGCCGCGAGAGAGAATTGACAAGTCTCAGGAGGCAGCTCGATTCTTGCCAGGAGGATTTGTCCAGACACAGGAGAGACAAAGACGTCACTCTAAGAGAAAACAGACGACTACAAGACGACCTGGCCACGATGACCAGAGAGAACCAAGTCAGCAGGAATTTCCCCGTTTTCTTGATTGTCAGTAACTTTGTGTGTAACAGAATACTGTGATTCTCCAAAGGCTCTGCATGCAGAAATGGAGCAGGTCCTGCATGAGAAGGACGAACTGAAACGAAAGGTCCATGCTTACATTTCAGAAGTATCAAAGGTGGAACAGCTGATGGCCACTAAGGCAAGAATACTTTTTCGGTTCATTGAAATGTAGATGGAGACAGAACAGGGTTTTAACTTGTGTGAACCCTTCAGGAGCAGGAGAACCGCGACCTACTGGATCGCTTCAGGATTGCCCAGTGTGAGATGGAGGAGCGCCAGCAGAAAATACTGAAGTCTGAAGATTTCACCAACTCTGTTCGCATGGAGCTCCACGCCTCAGATTCGGAACGCAGACTTCTTCGCGAGACTGTGAGCAAGCAGGAGACGGACATACAGCACGTAAGGCCGTAACGGAGTGATTGATATTGTGGAAAGAATAACTTCATTTTGGAAATCTGTCTCTCTCAAGCATGTGGAGGCGCTTCAGGCGTATGAGACACAAGTGTCGTCGCTGGTCCGTGGAATGTCGAGGCTGGAGCAGGACCTGGAAAAAGCCAGAGTGGAGAAGACCACTCTGCTCGACGACTTGGCCTCTGTCAGGGAGCTCTGTGTCAAACTGGACTCTGGCAAGGACATGACCGCACGCCAGCTCACGGCCAAGAGCATGGAGCTGGAGAGGGTGAGGCACTTTGGCTCATACTGTAGAGATCTTTATGTACACACGCAATATGGAGTGAACTTCAACATTCTCATTGTAACATTTCTGCTTTCTCATGGCATCTAGATGACAGGAGAACTGGAAGACGTGCGCTCGGAGACAGAGCTGCTGAAGAAGCAGCTGGCCAGTGAAAGGCTGTCTGTGCGGAACCTGGAGACGCTGCTATCTTCCAATCGCCAAAAGGAATTCCAGTCCCACCTGACGGCCGCAGAGAAAGAGTCAGAGTTGAAGTTACTTCAGGACAGACTCGCTTTAGCCAACAGTAAAATGTCAGAACACTGGCAAGTAACTTTCACAGGCCCCTGAACATGATATTCATTTTGATTCATCATCTCAGTGCAGAGCATGAGAGGGACGCGTCCAGCCTGCGAAGCCAAGTCTCCCAGCTTGAGACTGAGATGGATGTTATGAAAAGGCAGCTCATCAGTGAACGCTTTGAGCGGTAATCTTCTTTGTGTCTAGCAAGTGCATTAACACCCACATATTTTATCAGACATCCCAGGGACATTGTTAGACAGCGCGAGTAGATCTCTAAACATGCGCCACAGAGCACTAAAGGTACCTCATGTTTATGTAATGAAATCTATATTTAAATGCTGTTTAAGTTTTCCTGTGACATGAACGGTGGAGACTAAGCTTTTGCTTTTCTATGTTTAATACATGAATGTGGCTCTGTCAGTTAGTGCAGTTGAGGGGTAAAAGACTGAGAAATGATTTTAACCAAATAATTATATAGTTGTCTTAGTGTTGTCTCCAGTCCATTTTACATTACAATAATATGAAAGTAACAAGAAATGTGGATGATGAGTAAAGTGGGTGCCAGAAAGTGGTGGGGCTATGTTGCTTTTATTATTGGCAAAAACATTTTACTTTAACAAATGTAAGAATGAGAAATAAGGCAAGAGGAAAAACAGATAATGAATAAGGTAAAAGCCAAGCAGAATGAATGCGACATCAAGTGTTTTCATTGAGCACTGCCGGCAGGCGCTGATATTTACACCAGCATTGAAAGAACTATTTGATAAATAACTTGTTCTTGTTTAGACCTGAGCAGTACGAGGTGTTTACTAAAGTGAATGATGAATGCATGTTTGAGTTTCAAGTTTCCAGGTCTTGTTCTAACACGAGACGCCTGAGTGAGGGGCCTTTTAAGCTGTTATAGGGCAGATTAATATTGAAGTTGTTTAATACATTTTGTTTCTCATATCACTTTCAGTTGTCTAATCTAGTTGAAGAAGGTGATGGTGGTGATGCAATGAGGTCTTAGAACAACATAACTCTCTTGAGCTGCATCATTAGTACATGTTGCACAAGTCTTGCTCAAAAGCCCATATTGCAGCGCAACACTGTGTGACAAACTTGTGACTGTCTCCGACTGCAGTGAGCGGACAGTTCAGGAAATGCGAAAACAAGGTGCTTCAATCTCATCGTCCTTAAACATGTCTGCCGACCCCCAAGACGTCTCGGCCAACCAGCCGAACCCACAGCCGCAGGTCCGCTCTAGGGAAAAATCATCTGACAAGTAAGACCAACTCAGATCATGACGCATATTCTCGATGCCCCGGTTGTGTTGGTAATTTTCTCTGAGACGTGTTTGAACAGAGAAACTTTCCAAGTTTACAGCACATGCATTCATGTCTCCAACCCCAATCCTTTTGTCTCTTCTCAGAAGTGTGAGTTTCATGGATGAATGACTAATGAAAAGTGCTGACGAGGCAATCCAGTGAGAGGTTCGAGTGCCAATGTGAGCTGGGAAACATCATCCGTGTGTGGGAGTCTTTACTTCACTGAAGTCATTAGTAGGTTTTACTGCTGAGTCCTAAATGTTCTTCCTCTTCTGTTATATTAAATTATTGCTCAAATAAAGTCAAAAAGAAATTAAATCTACTCGTAACAAGTTTTATTTGAATGTAAAACATGAAAAAGTTCAAATAAATCAGGCTTGTCCATCAAGAACTTTGGGTCCTCTGTAACAGGAATGTGTAGCGATACATTGACCTAGTATAAAAGTACACACCTTTAAAGAAACACGGTTTATATTGCATTGGGACACTTAATGACGGCAGTGCTCAGTGGTTGTATTGGGCAGGGGGTAGGTGAAGAGGGAGAAGTCTAGAATGTACTTAGGCAGCAGTTCTCTCAGCAGCTTCTGTGGCAGACTGCAGAGGTAGTAGTGTAGTGTCTCTGATGTAACGGGTTTGTACCAAGATTGCCTCTCAGGAAAGTGAACATCTGGCGGTGCTCCTATTTTCTCCAGCAGATACTCCGAGTCTCTCTCCAGATGCTCGTAATATCCGATATAGTCATAAGAGACGGCACACGGTTGGCACAAGTTGTACACGGGCATCCAGTGCTCGTTCATACGCTCCACATCCTCATCCAGCAGGTATCGAACAAACTCGGCAAAGGTCACGTCGTCTCCGGTGACCAGCGAGTGTTTGTTGGACTTCTTCCTGTAACGTTTGATGATCTCCACGCCGTATTTTTTCTGGTACGACTCAATCTCGCCAAATTTGTTCCTGTACGCTGAGAGCAGACGCTCCATCGGTTCTCGCACAAACATGAACTTGAAGTAGTGCTTAAGACGGTAGCGGATCTCCTCTGGCTTCAGGGAGGCTAGAAACACCAGGTCGCTGCGATGGTTCATCTTGATATTGACCTTCACATTCTTCAGGGCTCCACTTAGGACCTTCATGACCCGCTTCCAGTTGGAGCAGGCCACTTTGGGGACGTAGCAGTAGAGGAAGCGGTACTCGTCGTTGACCAGGATGTGCTGCAGCACGGTTTTCCTCTGCTGGGGAGTCAGGGACCAAATGCTGTGAGGCATGTTTTTCTGGCTGCACATGGTCCTGATGGTCCGGTTCCGGATCTCCTGCATGATCTGGGAAGTGAGACTGACTTAATACAGTATTTGATTTGGTGGCTGGTGATTATTCAGTCTATAAACTGGCACATACCAACAATCACTCCATTTGACCAAAGATTACTAGGTAATATCAAATAATGAAGGTTTTCTAGAAATGTTGTCTCAACAGGGCTCTTGAAAAATTCCCAACATCTGGAAACGAATAAACAGGAAGTTGCTTCGCGGAGAATTCCTCACCTCATAGGATGCCAGGCTATTTTAAACATCTCCGAGAAACAAAACATCTTCAAAACTCTACCTGGGAATCCACGTCCACGTTTTCCCGACCGAGCTTCCCTGCCTGGCGGATGAAATCGGAGCGCCTGGCGTTCCCCCGGGGTGGAGGCGTCTCCATGCTGTTGAGCATTCCTTTCTCGATCATGAGCAGCAGGCCTGCGGATGCCACGATCACCAGGAACGTTAGCACTGAGGGCAGCACGGCGGAGCTCCGGCGGACCGAGCTCACCGTCGGCCGCAAGTTTATCAGGGTGGCGCTGCGGGCTCCCATCGTCCGCTTTGTGGAGTCCTGCCTGCGTGGAGACGCGCC
Organism: Synchiropus splendidus; assembly: GCF_027744825.2. Taxonomy (NCBI): domain Eukaryota; kingdom Metazoa; phylum Chordata; class Actinopteri; order Syngnathiformes; family Callionymidae; genus Synchiropus; species Synchiropus splendidus. The sequence goes on from NC_071334.1 coordinate 18,051,870, forward strand.
GAGTCTCACCTGGTCTCCTCCCGATCGCTGTTTAAACTTCATTTAGAAAGAAAAAACCGACACGCCGCTGTACAATAAGCAGATCGCTACCTGCCGTCCATGCTGCGGGCTAAAAGCCAGCGCTAACTCGAACGTCGGCCTCGCTGTTCATGTCATGCAGAACTTCTGAGGCTTTTTCGGAGGCTCCAAACTTTACCCCTCTCAACGAGCACTTTTACTATTTGTGACGTCACCACCCGCTGTCTTCAAGTTTCCGTTTGTTCCTCGAAAAGCTGCACGAGCAACACACTGTTTCCGCGACGCCTTCAAAACAAGTGCCGTCAATATGCGCTAGTAACTGTAGATTGAGTCTCACTTTATGTGTGTAGGCATTCAGTTTCTCGCACTGTTATGTGTGTGAAACAGTGAAAATAGAGGAACAGTTTGCAAACCACCAAAAGGATGTTACCGTTTATGCAGATCTACGCACCAAACCATTCCGCTGTTAGAGTTTCTGCACCGATGTCTGGGTCGTCCTACTTCTTTAGGTTAGAATCCTATTAGCTATTAATATGGATCACAATGGCTGAGTCAAACTCTAATCCACATTCCCCGCAGCCGTTTACTTTGGGAACAAGCAGCAGGTTTCTCGTTTGAAGTCGCGAATGCGTGTGTCACTATTATTTATTATAGTGTAATGACTATTTTATGACCATCGTTTTTTCAGCCAAAAATGCAAATGAATAAACAACTATACAAGGCAACGTATAGAGGAACGTAAAAGGAAAATAAATCTTGGTTGGCTGGAGCTCTAACCTGTGTGTGCACGTGCCCTGTGATGACGTGGTGATCTGATTACTTATCTATATGTAGTAGTAGATTAATGAATAACTGGAAATATAATAAATGGATAATGATACAATTGTTCATTGTATGTTCATACAATGCGTTCCCTGATTCCTGTTGACCTATAGAAGCTCCCAGGTTAAAAATGGGAAGGAAAATTCAAAATCATTTTCTACACTTAGTTAATCATGTAAATGCTTGAAATACTTTGTCACTAATTCTGATATATACACTGCAGCAATGAGCGTTTTACTAATACTTGATCAGCAGCTCAATACAACGCAGTGATGATTTTCTCCCAGTCTTTGCTGGCATCAGTCAGGTTTGCCATCATCAGCACCATAAAGCAAAGAATAAATCAACATTTTCTGCCACACCAGTCATGGCACTTAAACCAGTGAGTTTTATTGGGTTTTGTCTGGTACTACAGTATAGAAGGCTCTATCCACATGACAGCACGAGTTCTGTTCGATCTGCCTTCTGTTTGCGTTTTCAGTCATTGGAAAGTGAACCTTTGGAAAGACTGGTTGCTTTACTTTTACAGCAGCTTTTCAAAACTATTTGAAGATGCTGATGTCATAGCACAAGCCATGAGTCTAGACTTTCACCAAAAAGCTGTCACTTCACAACAACAGCTGCACATTCGGCAATAGCTGTTGATCTTACTGCAGTCATAAATCTTTTGCTTCTTTTTTACAAACAACACAGAGTGCATGTTGAAAAACACGTGGTCACCTGAGATTTCTGTCACAAACTCAAGTTTAATATTTGGAGTGCACGATGACATCGCTGTAATGTTGACATCGGCAAATCTTTTTAATACATGCACAAGCATCATGGTGTCTTCTTTGTGCTCTGGGCAATACAACGCCACACACAGGCCTGGCATGTGTACTACATGCCTTTCAGAGATTTTCACCAGTTCTATTTTTGCATTGGAAATGAAGAGCAAACAGGCCGAAAATGACAGGTTTTTGTGGGGAATGAACTGACTACCTTTCATGGGTGTCCACTGCGTTTCACCTCTAAGAATGTTTTTCTCTGCTGATTCAGTTCTTTATATGCTACTGTGAATGAGTTTGTTCCAGAAACCCATCCATACCTCTCTTCACCAGTGCATTATTTGGTCATGGATATTCATTTATTCATACCACCGTCAAAGAAGCCGATCCGCTTGTCTTTCAGTAAAATTGTCAGACCTTTATGGGACAAGAAACATGCAATATCATTTTGGTGGTTTTCAAAGTCAGCATCTCAGTGTAGGTCTGCACTCACTGAGTGCTTTTCTTGTGAACAACACTCATCATGGAGTGGCCGAGGTTACTGTATGTATTTGCCGCCTGTCAGTTTGTTTCGAAACAGAATAACTCCCCAGCAAGATGAACATATTGCAGTAAAACATTTAGGACTGGTGGGAGATGGACTCACTTTAAAGTGATTGATACTTGTGATGTTCTTTAGCTTTGGATTGCAGACTAAATATTTCCCCCCTTCAAGCCTATTACCACCAGTGCACTGTCGGTCACGTGACCCATGGCTATCAAAAACAAGCACATGCAGGAAAACTGAATAAGATACAATCTCTCCAACAAATCAACCATCAACATTTTAGAGGTTTTCTCATTCAAACTAACTTATCTGTCCTAGTGAGGACCAATTTGGGGAAAAAATGCTTCTTGTGGGGCCCCTTTGCTGGACCCCATAAGGTTAAGACTCAATTTGAGGATGAAGACTTCAAAACAACAAGGTCATTACAATTGAGTTTAAGTTTGGTTAAGAGTCCCGGTTAAGTTTAGCCATTTGTTTTAGATGTGAGAGGTTGAGGAAAAGCATCATGTCGATGAGAAACCACCAAAAGTCCTAACAAGGGTATAAATGTTAACGTGCGTATCTTGTATAGCTATACTTGTGGGGACCAAGCCTTGGAAACACACCTCCTTGTGGGCGACATTTTGCTGGATCCCACAAGTCCAAGCCTCAATTTTGAGGATTAAAACTGGGTCATCATAACTGAGTTTAGGTTGAAGTGTTTAAGTTTGTTTTAGGTTTTGGGTGGAAGGCTGGGGAAAGCTTAATGGCAATGTATTGAAATATAAATGCAAACGTGTGTGTGTTCGGAGTTGCAGAGTGTGTGAGCACCTCACCAGGTTTTGGGTGCTTTTTCCAACAAGAGGCATTAAACGTGACTCTTCAGTGTTGACCAAAGATTACACACATTGTTTAAGTAGTAGGTTTGTCTGGAGAAGCCTTACCACCAAAGTGTTGTTTAGGATCAGCTTGGTAGACCCCAACCCATAATCCTGCAGACACACCTCTGCCGTGGAGTATAAAGACCTGGGACTGGGTTCAGTCCAACATCAAGCTCTTTGAGACTGCAGAACTCACCAAGCTCTGCTCAGACCAAACCTGAAGATGGTTCTCTGTGTCAGTCTTCTACTGTTCCTGCTCGGCTTCTGTCAGGCTCGACACTTGCAGCAAGAAGAAGAAATCCCAGTGGACCACCTCGACACTGTGGATATCAGCACCAGGATTCTGGCCTCCAACAACAACACGGATGAGGTTCTGATGGAAGGAGACCTGATGGTTCCCAGAACCAGAAATGCCATGCGCTGCTGGTACCAGAGCTGCCAGTGGAAGAAAGGCTCCGACGGCCTGGTGACTATCCCCTTCACTGTGAGCAGTGAGTTCACCAGCTGGGAGAGGAAGAAGATCGAGTACGCCATGGAATCTTTCCACACCAGAACCTGCCTCCGCTTTGTCCCCCGTCAGAGCCAGTACGACTTCATCAGCATTGAGAACCGAGGCGGCTGCTTCTCCTCTCTGGGCCGAGTGGGAGGGATGCAGGTTCTGTCTCTCAACAGAAGAGGCTGCCTCTACCACGGCATCATCCAGCACGAGATCAACCACGCGCTGGGCTTCCAGCACGAGCAGACCAGGAGCGACCGGGACCAGTACGTGAAGATCAACTGGGAGAACATCAACCCACAGATGGCCTACAACTTCTACAAGCAGAACACCAACAACCTCAACACTCCCTACGACTACTCCTCCATCATGCACTACGGAAGAACCGCCTTCTCCATCGCGTACGGGAAGGACTCCATCACCCCCATCCCCGACCCCAATGTCCAGATTGGCCAGCGGCAGGGAATGTCCTACTGGGACATCATGAGGATCAACGCTCTCTACCAGTGCTGATCTTTAACTTTAAGTGCTTCAGCTGATAAATAAAATGAATCTGTGCAAAATATTTCATTAATGCATCTTAATATTGACTATTCTCCCTGAAATGAAAGAAACATGCCATTTTCTTCTTTCATGTGAAGGACTGAACAGAGATGATCAGAAAAGTCAATTGGATTCTTGCATCGAGAAGAAGAGAGAAGTGAAGGATCTTGTTTTCTGTCGAAGGAACAAAACCACCCAGTTGTCGAAAACAATTTGAAACTAACACTGCTCATCTATCGATGATGAAAACAGCAAGAGACTTTATATCTGTGGGGCTTAATAGTATTTTGAGTCATACATGTTTCATTTTCAGTTCAAATAGCAGATGACAAAATAAATGATGTCTACTCCAATTCCATTGATGTTATATTTCAGATTTTCACCTGCAAAAACAGTCCGTCCGAAAGTGATCCATACCTCTCTTCACCAGTGCATTATTTGGTCATGGATATTCATTCATACCACCGTCAGAGAAGTTGATCCACTTGTCTTTCTCCTTTTAGTGAAATAACAGATGAACAGATTTCAGTGAAATTTGCAGGAGACCATTATGGGACAAGAAACAGGCAATATCATTTTGGTGGTTTTCCACATGACCATCTGAATGCATGTGTCTTATGAAGATGCGTCACTCAGTGGTGCACCACATGCTCCCGTCCTTGCTCACACCTACTGTATGTGTTGTGCAAATTTGTAATTCTACTGCCACCAACTGTTGTCAGTGCTCTCAGTGGAATTTCAAATACTACAAAGGTATAAAATAATGGCAATACAAATAAATACAGGACTGTGATATTTGGTAAAATAAATAAATAAAAACCCCATGTGGGTCAAAGTCAGCATCTCAGTGTAGGTCTGCACTCGCTGAGTGCTTTTCTTGTGAACAACACTCATTGTGGAGTGGCCGAGGTTACTGTATGTATTAGTCGCCTGTTAGTGTAACGCTGACTGAAGCAGGAGACTCAAACGCAGATTGGAAGCAGAAGATGGGTATTTAATTGTGCGGAACAGGAAGAGTCTTCGGATGCTGTGGTAGAGATCCCAGACAAATGGGTGGTGAGAGTCCAGGAGTCCGGCTGGCTGTGCGGTGGCAGTGCAGTAGGTGCAGGCAGGCTGAAGCTCTGAGGCAGAAAAGACCAACTGAAATAACTCAGGTAATACAATAAGCAGGAAGTGGCAAATAGCAGATCATCTCGCTCGAAGACAAACCATGAATGGCTGACGAACAGGCGAGGACTGGCAGGTTGGTCCGGTCTTTATATCTTCAGGAGATTGGAGGCAGGTGTGGATGTGACGAGGTGGGTTGGGCGGTGACGTCAGCGGAAGAGGTTGTGACAGTTAGTTTGTTTCGAAACAGAATAACTCCCCAGCAAGATGAACATATTTCAGAAAAAAATTCTAGGACTGGTACGAAATGGACTCACTTTAAAGTGACTGATGCTTGTGGTGTTTTTTAGCTTTGGACTGCAGACTAAAGATTTCCCCCCTTCAAGCCTATTACCACCAGTGCACTGTCGGTCACGTGACCCATGGCTGTCAAAAACAAGCACATGCAGGAAAACTGAATAAGATACAATCTCTCCAACAAATCAACCATCAACATTTTAGAGGTTTTCTCATTCAAACTAACTTATCTGTCCTAGTGAGGACCAATTTGGGGAAAAAATGCTTCTTGTGGGGCCCCTTTGCTGGACCCCATAAGGTTAAGACTCAATTTGAGGATGAAGACTTCAAAACAACAAGGTCATTACAATTGAGTTTAAGTTTGGTTAAGAGTCCCGGTTAAGTTTAGCCATTTGTTTTAAATGTGAGAGGTTGAGGAAAAGCATCATGTCGATGAGAAACCACCAAAAGTCCTAACAAGGGTATAAATGTTAACGTGCGTATCTTGTATAGCTATACTTGTGGGGACCAAGCCTTGGAAACACACCTCCTTGTGGGCGACATTTTGCTGGATCCCACAAGTCCAAGCCTCAATTTTGAGGATTAAAACTGGGTCATCATAACTGAGTTTAGGTTGAAGTGTTTAAGTTTGTTTTAGGTTTTGGGTGGAAGGCTGGGGAAAGCTTAATGGCAATGTATTGAAATATAAATGCAAACGTGTGTGTGTTCGGAGTTGCAGAGTGTGTGAGCACCTCACCAGGTTTTGGGTGCTTTTTCCAACAAGAGGCATTAAACGTGACTGTTCAGTGTTGACCAAAGATTACACACATTGTTTAAGTAGTAGGTTTGTCTGGAGAAGCCTTACCACCAAAGTGTTGTTTAGGATCAGCTTGGTAGACCCCAACCCATAATCCTGCAGACACACCTCTGCCGTGGAGTATAAAGACCTGGGACTGGGTTCAGTCCAACATCAAGCTCTGAGACTGCAGAACTCACCAAGCTCTGCTCAGACCAAACCTGAAGATGGTTCTCTGTGTCAGTCTTCTACTGTTCCTGCTCGGCTTCTGTCAGGCTCGACACTTGCAGCAAGAAGAAGAAATCCCAGTGGACCACCTCGACACTGTGGATATCAGCACCAGGATTCTGGCCTCCAACAACAACACGGATGAGGTTCTGATGGAAGGAGACCTGATGGTTCCCAGAACCAGAAATGCCATGCGCTGCTGGTACCAGAGCTGCCAGTGGAAGAAAGGCTCCGACGGCCTGGTGACTATCCCCTTCACTGTGAGCAGTGAGTTCACCAGCTGGGAGAGGAAGAAGATCGAGTACGCCATGGAATCTTTCCACACCAGAACCTGCCTCCGCTTTGTCCCCCGTCAGAGCCAGTACGACTTCATCAGCATTGAGAACCGAGGCGGCTGCTTCTCCTCTCTGGGCCGAGTGGGAGGGATGCAGGTTCTGTCTCTCAACAGAAGAGGCTGCCTCTACCACGGCATCATCCAGCACGAGATCAACCACGCGCTGGGCTTCCAGCACGAGCAGACCAGGAGCGACCGGGACCAGTACGTGAAGATCAACTGGGAGAACATCAACCCACAGATGGCCTACAACTTCTACAAGCAGAACACCAACAACCTCAACACTCCCTACGACTACTCCTCCATCATGCACTACGGAAGAACCGCCTTCTCCATCGCGTACGGGAAGGACTCCATCACCCCCATCCCCGACCCCAATGTCCAGATTGGCCAGCGGCAGGGAATGTCCTACTGGGACATCATGAGGATCAACGCTCTCTACCAGTGCTGATCTTTAACTTTAAGTGCTTCAGCTGATAAATAAAATGAATCTGTGCAAAATATTTCATTAATGCATCTTAATATTGACTATTCTCCCTGAAATGAAAGAAACATGCCATTTTCTTCTTTCATGTGAAGGACTGAACAGAGATGATCAGAAAAGTCAATTGGATTCTTGCATCGAGAAGAAGAGAGAAGTGAAGGATCTTGTTTTCTGTCGAAGGAACAAAACCACCCAGTTGTCGAAAACAATTTGAAACTAACACTGCTCATCTATCGATGATGAAAACAGCAAGAGACTTTATATCTGTGGGGCTTAATAGTATTTTGAGTCATACATGTTTCATTTTCAGTTCAAATAGCAGATGACAAAATAAATGATGTCTACTCCAATTCCATTGATGTTATATTTCAGATTTTCACCTGCAAAAACAGTCCGTCCGAAAGTGATCCATACCTCTCTTCACCAGTGCATTATTTGGTCATGGATATTCATTCATACCACCGTCAGAGAAGTTGATCCACTTGTCTTTCTCCTTTTAGTGAAATAACAGATGAACAGATTTCAGTGAAATTTGCAGGAGACCATTATGGGACAAGAAACAGGCAATATCATTTTGGTGGTTTTCCACATGACCATCTGAATGCATGTGTCTTATGAAGATGCGTCACTCAGTGGTGCACCACATGCTCCCGTCCTTGCTCACACCTACTGTATGTGTTGTGCAAATTTGTAATTCTACTGCCACCAACTGTTGTCAGTGCTCTCAGTGGAATTTCAAATACTACAAAGGTATAAAATAATGGCAATACAAATAAATACAGGACTGTGATATTTGGTAAAATAAATAAATAAAAACCCCATGTGGGTCAAAGTCAGCATCTCAGTGTAGGTCTGCACTCGCTGAGTGCTTTTCTTGTGAACAACACTCATTGTGGAGTGGCCGAGGTTACTGTATGTATTAGTCGCCTGTTAGTGTAACGCTGACTGAAGCAGGAGACTCAAACGCAGATTGGAAGCAGAAGATGGGTATTTAATTGTGCGGAACAGGAAGAGTCTTCGGATGCTGTGGTAGAGATCCCAGACAAATGGGTGGTGAGAGTCCAGGAGTCCGGCTGGCTGTGCGGTGGCAGTGCAGTAGGTGCAGGCAGGCTGAAGCTCTGAGGCAGAAAAGACCAACTGAAATAACTCAGGTAATACAATAAGCAGGAAGTGGCAAATAGCAGATCATCTCGCTCGAAGACAAACCATGAATGGCTGACGAACAGGCGAGGACTGGCAGGTTGGTCCGGTCTTTATATCTTCAGGAGATTGGAGGCAGGTGTGGATGTGACGAGGTGGGTTGGGCGGTGACGTCAGCGGAAGAGGTTGTGACAGTTAGTTTGTTTCGAAACAGAATAACTCCCCAGCAAGATGAACATATTTCAGAAAAAAATTCTAGGACTGGTACGAAATGGACTCACTTTAAAGTGACTGATGCTTGTGGTGTTTTTTAGCTTTGGACTGCAGACTAAAGATTTCCCCCCTTCAAGCCTATTACCACCAGTGCACTGTCGGTCACGTGACCCATGGCTGTCAAAAACAAGCACATGCAGGAAAACTGAATAAGATACAATCTCTCCAACAAATCAACCATCAACATTTTAGAGGTTTTCTCATTCAAACTAACTTATCTGTCCTAGTGAGGACCAATTTGGGGAAAAAATGCTTCTTGTGGGGCCCCTTTGCTGGACCCCATAAGGTTAAGACTCAATTTGAGGATGAAGACTTCAAAACAACAAGGTCATTACAATTGAGTTTAAGTTTGGTTAAGAGTCCCGGTTAAGTTTAGCCATTTGTTTTAAATGTGAGAGGTTGAGGAAAAGCATCATGTCGATGAGAAACCACCAAAAGTCCTAACAAGGGTATAAATGTTAACGTGCGTATCTTGTATAGCTATACTTGTGGGGACCAAGCCTTGGAAACACACCTCCTTGTGGGCGACATTTTGCTGGATCCCACAAGTCCAAGCCTCAATTTTGAGGATTAAAACTGGGTCATCATAACTGAGTTTAGGTTGAAGTGTTTAAGTTTGTTTTAGGTTTTGGGTGGAAGGCTGGGGAAAGCTTAATGGCAATGTATTGAAATATAAATGCAAACGTGTGTGTGTTCGGAGTTGCAGAGTGTGTGAGCACCTCACCAGGTTTTGGGTGCTTTTTCCAACAAGAGGCATTAAACGTGACTGTTCAGTGTTGACCAAAGATTACACACATTGTTTAAGTAGTAGGTTTGTCTGGAGAAGCCTTACCACCAAAGTGTTGTTTAGGATCAGCTTGGTAGACCCCAACCCATAATCCTGCAGACACACCTCTGCCGTGGAGTATAAAGACCTGGGACTGGGTTCAGTCCAACATCAAGCTCTGAGACTGCAGAACTCACCAAGCTCTGCTCAGACCAAACCTGAAGATGGTTCTCTGTGTCAGTCTTCTACTGTTCCTGCTCGGCTTCTGTCAGGCTCGACACTTGCAGCAAGAAGAAGAAATCCCAGTGGACCACCTCGACACTGTGGATATCAGCACCAGGATTCTGGCCTCCAACAACAACACGGATGAGGTTCTGATGGAAGGAGACCTGATGGTTCCCAGAACCAGAAATGCCATGCGCTGCTGGTACCAGAGCTGCCAGTGGAAGAAAGGCTCCGACGGCCTGGTGACTATCCCCTTCACTGTGAGCAGTGAGTTCACCAGCTGGGAGAGGAAGAAGATCGAGTACGCCATGGAATCTTTCCACACCAGCACCTGCCTCCGCTTTGTCCCCCGTCAGAGCCAGTACGACTTCATCAGCATTGAGAACCGAGGCGGCTGCTTCTCCTCTCTGGGCCGAGTGGGAGGGATGCAGGTTCTGTCTCTCAACAGAAGAGGCTGCCTCTACCACGGCATCATCCAGCACGAGATCAACCACGCGCTGGGCTTCCAGCACGAGCAGACCAGGAGCGACCGGGACCAGTACGTGAAGATCAACTGGGAGAACATCAACCCACAGATGGCCTACAACTTCTACAAGCAGAACACCAACAACCTCAACACTCCCTACGACTACTCCTCCATCATGCACTACGGAAGAACCGCCTTCTCCATCGCGTACGGGAAGGACTCCATCACCCCCATCCCCGACCCCAATGTCCAGATTGGCCAGCGGCAGGGAATGTCCTACTGGGACATCATGAGGATCAACACTCTCTACCAGTGCTGATCTTTAACTTAAGTCTCTCCATAAACTTTCACTGTCTGTCCAGTTCATTGAAAGTAAACAAATAAATAAATAAAATCAATCTGCGCAAAATATTTCATTATTGCCTCTTAATATTGACTATTCTCCCTGAAATGAAAGAAACATGCCATTTTCTTCTTTCATGTGAAGAGATAATCAGGAAAGTCAATTGGATTCTTGCATTGAGAAGAAGAGAGAAGTGAAGGATCTTGTTTTCTGTCGAAGGAACAAAACCACCCAGTTGTCTAAAACAATTTGAAACTAATGTCGCTCATCTATCGATGACGAAAACAGCAATAGTCTGAGAGAAATAACCGTTGACAGTAGCAAAGCTTGTTTCTATAATGGATAAGGTAAAATTACATCTGTGGGGCTTCGTAGTGTTTTGAGTCAAACACTTTTAATATTCAATTAAAATCGCAGATGACAAAATAAATGATGTCTAATCCAATTCCAATTTTGCTATATTTCAGTGTTTTCACCCGAAAAAAGAGTCCTGGATGATTAAATCAGGAATCTTTGCATTTCACGTTTAGACGCCCACATTTTAAAAACCGTGATCCATAGAAAGCGCGCCTCGTGTCCGCCGGCGACAGTTGTGTTCCGTCCTCATCCCCATTAATGACTTCCTCCTTCCTCCGCTCGCTCGCCTCCTCGCGCGCAGCCACGCCCTCCCTCCTTCCCCGAGCTCGCAGGCAGCGGCGCGCGCGTCCGCGTCGTGCACCCGCAGCATCAGCAACACAAAAGGAGCCGCGGCTGCAGAAGCAAGAGGAGGAATCTCTCTGAAAAGCAGGTGATTCTCTGTCTTCTGTGTTAGTCCGAGCGTGTCCACCATCGCGACGCGCTCAATGTCACCGTCTTCATTGACACCGCTCACGCCTTCATCCCCGTAGCGCGCGCGCGTCGAAATGGGATGTGATTTCACGCGACCTGAATTGCGCAGCAGACGGCGATGTCAGCTGCGCAGATGATGGTTTAAAGCTCGACCCTTTTGTCTGGTGGAAACGACACGCGCTGTCATGTGGTGGTTTTCGGCGAGCGTGCTAAAAACACCAGGCCAGACTCTTTGTTCTCTGTGCGCCTTTTACACTGCAACTCTCAGGCGGTAATCCCGATGCAGATGCATATATCCCTAATCTGCCATTAAACAGCTCGCTATCGATTCGTGCCGAGGGTCATCGGTGATGGACTTCTCCATCCGTGACGCGGACACATTGATTGGGGATGTCAGCTGCTTCATTGTAATGCAAGTGATCGACAGCAGGCCACAGGAGGAGGCCCTGATCATAGTACACATCAAATATGACTTGGTCCAAGTCTGCTGGATTACAGTGACGGTCAGGTGACGGGGACATTGGGAGACTGAGATGGCATGGTGCCAGCAGTGGTGGATCTGTGAAAGACCATCTCACTGCTGGTCATTGTGGGTATTTAAGCGTCAAACAATGTTGTTCTGGAGTGTGATAAGAGACGGGATGAGGTCCGAAGAATGGCGTCCGTACTAGACCCTGAATTATCTAGGTGATGCCGTTCAATTGTTCTGACTTGTTGCAAAACTCTCAGATTGTTTGTAAACTTTGTTACGCCTTTGTGATAGTTATTTCTTGTCTTGCATCTTAAGATACACTTCTGTTCTTGTGGGCTTAACTGAATGGCCTTCTCACATCTATTGCTCTAGTTTACTTCTGATTTTACCCCTCAGTCTCATATTTCCCAGGAAAAGCTCAGAGTCAATCCACCCAAGTGGCGTCTTGCCAGGTCAGCTCTGTTTCTCTGACCCGGGAAGATGTGTCTCCTCGTGTGCCTTCAAATGTAATAGGTCATTATGATGTTATCACTGCTCCTACCACTGAGACAGGGGCTCTGATGGCCTTACTTCAACTCCTGACAAGACCTGAAAATAGCTCACCTTGCTTCCCCAACTTTAAAGGCCAGCGGGGTATTTCTTAACATTCTTTGTGTTAGAAAACATTTGAGTGTTCTGAGGATAGTGGTCAGTGTCAGTGTGTCTACAAGAACTATGAAAATAATCATGAACCAACATCAGTCTGGGTTTTAATATTTAGGCAAGTTATTGATTTTACTCTAAGTTATTGCACATATCTGAGTGTTTGTAGTTAAGATTAATGATGAAGTGAATGATAAATTTGAACAACATCACTGCCACCTTCACACTGAGAGTCTCTTCTCCTTGAAACACAACAAACAAACATAGTTTTCCATTTTTACTTACCCACTCTTTCCTTCTGCATCACAAACATTTTGGAGTACAGAGACTAAATAAATAAAAATATATCAAAATGCCCATTTTCTGTAGTGAAAACTATGGAAGCTACAATTGTTGAAACAGTTTGGCATTAAACATACAACAACGCAAATTTACTAATAAAAAATAATAATAATACAGTTCACTGCTTAACAACAACATAATAACATAACTAATAAATGTAACAATTGCCATGCAGCACACTGAGATCGATGAACTGAGTGTTGAATGTTGTGTTGGTAGCAGTTAGCTCAGTGGCTAACAAACAGGCTTACGATTTTCCTCCTCCTCCTCCGTCCTAAACACCAACAAACCAGACCACTCTGATGGATTAGCTGAATACATGCACTCAGTTTTAGTATCAGACATTATGACTCTGTGACAACAGAATGCACCTGCTATGTTTTAAACCAGCATATTTTCCAGTCTGCAGCATCATCAGTCAGATTCAGAACATGGACACCCCTGGTGGTCATGGGGGAGAGGTGCATCCACAATAATGGGAAAAAAAATTAACTGGATATTAATATTAAATGGAATCATGCAATCCCCCAACCCTGCTGATAAGAACTTTGTTTGAAGAGTTCCATATTTTATATCAAGAAAACCATTGTGATTGAAAGTGTGTAGCTGGCCAGTGTTCGGCCGTAGACCTTGAGTTTGACATCTATGCTTACGTAAAAGCCGAGGAACGGAAGAGTGTGAATCTTAAATATTTCATCTTAGTTAGCCAACATGACTGCTGCAAATGTGCGTCCGATAAATGTGCAGTCAATGTCATGTTGTGTGAGATTGAAAGGTCTGTTTACGCAGCACATTTCTTGAATCATTAGCTGTGCATGTGCACTGGCTGCAGCATGGTTGATCTTGGCGTCATCTCAGTAAACGCTGTTGTCTACTTACGTTATGGGTGATAAACCTGTGCATTAGGGAGCTCTGTCTCACACACACACCTTATCATCAATATTCATCTTTAATTCTGCAGGCAGACAAGCAATAGTTGCAGTTCAAGCAACATAACCATGAACCAGAACTGTGGCGTCTGAGTTGCAGCAGTAGTTTCTCTTTGTCCAAGAAGCCTCACTGCGTGTTCATTGCAGATCGAAGTTGAGACTGGAACATTATTGAAAAGTCATGGTGTGACACATTATCATCACACATGTGCACACACAGATACTGTTCGCCCACAATCCCGCCTTTGTGTTCATCAGCTCGTGGAAATGGTGAATGCCACTCTGTTCTACTGCACTGGCTGTCTGGATGAGAAACAAAGTGACACTTTGTGCCTCCTCAGCAGCAGAGCAGCACTAACACACACAGCACAGCCCCTTCACACACCAGCATCCTCACACCGTGACTGTACATGTGCGACAACATACAGCTTTTCAATGTTGTGTCCTCCCTTCGGAAGGAAAATCAAATTGCTATCAAAGTGATGGATGCCGCGCATGTCCTCACACACGCACACACACACACACACACAGCTTAGTCGTCAATGACACCTGACTCCAGGTAATGCCCTAGATCCACAGTGACAGCAGGCAGGTGGAACACACACTCAAAGGCACACACGCACAGAAACCAGCGGACGGTAAGAAGACATTCTTTCACTCAAACACTTGTGTGTGTATTCATGTTCTGCTAGTATGTACATTGCAAATGCAGACTATGTGTGTTTGTTGCTACAGTCGGTCGTAACCAGAAGATATCTTCTGAGCGCATGAATATTACTGGACTGCAGCGTGGTTTATGAGTATGAACTGCTGAAACCGTGTGAAAGTGTGGAGAGACTGTGGCGTCTCTGTTGTGGTTTGCACACCGTCAGTGAACCAGAGTGGAAAATGGACTCATGGTCATGTGATACACTGTGTGTGTCACATTGAAATCCATAGTTTTTCCCGCAAACACCTTGGAGACATACAGAAATAAATACCGGAGACGTGCTGGAGCTGGTGTTTGTCACTGGCTCTTTGCACTCAAGTGTTTTGAGTTATGTTTAACATCCTGTTGTTGTTTATTCTGCAGAAACAGGATTCTCACACTTGTGGGATTTCCTGCAGCAGAGAGCCAGTTCATGAAACTATAAATATCGTTTAAGAATTTAGCGCTGCTGACTCTCTGGAGAGTCATTTCCCAGTGAAGATGCACACTGAAGATGTTCCATGTGACTCATTCAGTAGATTCCTTAAGGGTTCCTCAGATACCACCTGCTAGTCAATAGTGTAATGATCGGGTCAATGTGTTTGTCTAACTTGTGTAAATAACCAGTCACTTTGTTGTCACACCAGAATACCTTGGTGTTAGATAGTTGTTTACATTTCAGTTCAATGTGTCATTTTGCAGTTACAGTTGACACTTGAACATTTCCTTCTTGGTGTAATGTGATTATTGTGTGGTGATTCTGACTGAGCTTTAGCTCCTGGTTGTAAATGTTGGCCGCTGTTCAGCATTTTAGTAGATTTTTCATGTTATTTTTGATCATCTGAATAACAGATCAGTCTAATCCCAGTTTGACCGCCATTACCGCATCACACTGCACCTCCTGCATGTGTTGACCAGCTTATTGATCGAGCCGTGTGTAATATTGGGCCGCTCTTTAATGGCCTGTTAACTAGCAGAAATATAGGGCAGAGACCAGTCCATTTGTTTCAGTGTGTGACTGAACCGGAGACCATGCTTGTACAGTGATGAGTGCAAACTCAAGGATGATAGAGAGCCGGCCATTGCTGGCCCTCCGCACTTAACCGTCACCTCTTTTATAGGCTGTTCCAAAAGGGTACGTATTTGGTGGGAATGAATCAGTATTAAATTTAAATCTGAATGTTGAGTCGGTCAGTCGCTCTCTTTTTAGGATACAATGAAACAACCATTAGTTCCAGTCTTGAGTGGTTTAGCGAACCCCAAACCTGGTGCCTCGCTGGGTTTCTTACTGTAACCATGTTGAGTAACACACCTTTACAGTACCATATTTTGATGAGCTTTAAAGGCTCTTAAAAAAACACATTGTGTTTAATTGTTCTTTTTTCAAAATTATTTGATGCTCTTCATTATTTACTGTATTTTAGAGCTGATTCGGTTCAAGGTTTGAACACCCTTCATGGTCTTATGCATGTCAGGTCAAGTCAAGTGTTTGTATTTTAATAATGATATGTAATACAAAGTAGTTAATCCAGCCTTGTACAGTTATTTGAAAATGTGTGAGGGTCATGAAAATGTATCCCTACGGTTCAGTGGGGAGAATCAGTTGCTTCTCATCTGAAACAGATGCTCTCCCAAAACCTTTGTAAAACCGAATATTACTTCTCTCAAGTCGAATGATCTGCCTTTGAATTAACACCACACAGATGTCGACACTGACTGAAATGTTTATCTTCATCGTTATGTAATATCTTGTTTTGGGGAGGGAGCAGATCACTCCTCCCTGCTGCCCCCTGGATGAAGTCTGACCTGGAATTTTGGCTGAGCCTTGGCAGTTGTTGCAACTAGCAATCATAGCATGGGGTATTCATGCAAATGAAGTAGTCTGGAGTGTGAGTCGTCTGTGTCCTCTGGCTGCTGTTGTCATGGCAACCAGTGACTGTTCAAACTTCAGAGGATCAAGTGGATGAGACGGATTCGCTGTTTCTCGTCCTTCCCTGAGCTGATCGGTGATAGTGATGAGTGTTTTACCTGAGAAGGTCCACGGGAGCTTCCAGCCTGACCTGCTGCTTCCTACTGTTCACTGTCTTTTCATGTGGAAATCTAGTGGAATCAAAGGAAATTCCTTATCATGTCCTTTGATTCCATTTACAATACATGATCTTCTTAGATCCAGATGTGCTTCCTCGCACAATGGCTTAACTCTCCTGGATTTAGTGTCTTAATACGCAGTTACAATCTTCCAGAATCAGCTCAGTGCGAAGATACTTGCATTACATCTTACATTAGGGTTAATCCCTTAAATTCTTGCTCCGTGAGGTGCCAGTTCACTTTACACACAACCAATTTCCAACTTCCACTCCCTCCTTTTGGTAAATACCAACATAGTTTTGTCTTGTTCAAAGCTACTACATACATCTTTCCATGGTTGTTTCCTGGGTTGACCCTTCTTTGGACTGCAACTGAATGATTTCTGCGTATTAAACACTTTTTTTTGATCGTGTTGCTGACAGGACGGTCTTGACTTCAAATCCCTGTGTGCATTAGCTGGCTGTCGTAGTAGCTTTAGCTCTTTACCTCACTAACTCAGCCACGCTTTCGCCAGTTCCTGTGTGTCATCATGAATTGACGTGGAGCCGGCAGTTTATCGCTGAAGCGCAATGTTGAGTCGAGTCAGTGTCGTACGCCACTGCAGCCGTCACCTTGTCAAAGACATTACTGTGTTGGTGTGGCGCACATGACCGCTCCTCCTCTTTTCTCCATCATCTTTCCAACTCAGCCACTTTGCTGCAAACACTTCCAGCTGTTAACCTAAATTATTCCACAGCTTCAGCTTACACATCCACTGCTGTCCGGATTATTGCTTGTGTTATAGCGTTCACAATTACTCGCTAATCTTGTGGTGAGCAAAGCAATCCTGTGGAGTATAGCTGTCTCATGACAGTTACTTGCTTGGGGGCGGCTTCAGCAGGTCCATTTAGTGTTTCCGAGGCACCACAGTACGTTACGTAAACCAGCCATCCTCCTTTAGTTTCTCTGAGGATGTTCCTGCAGTCCGCTGGTTGTAATTACTCCACTTATCTCCCACAGTTCTGAAGCCTTCAGGTTTGGTAGGATTGAATCGTGCTCCTTGTGCTAGCTTTTGTTGTGTTCCCTCATCCCAAGACTTCAGATTGCATTACCACTGCTTTTTATAACAACAACAACAATAATAATAATGGAAGCTCCGAGGAGGAATGTTGGGAAAATGAACCCTCTTCACAAGGGTTTCAGGTCGTGCTGTGACATTATGTGTTCATACTTAACTACTGTAGAGCTACTGTCAGTTTTCATGAGAACAAATTGAAACCTGGTACTAATGTTAGCGGCTGGACAATGAAGCGAAAATAACAAAAATGATACAAAGGCCGCAGTGATTAAGAGCAAAATTATCAATAACATAATTGACAAAATGTGCAGGAATGCTTGGAGAGCTTTGAGCTTTGCATAACATAAAACGTAAAAATAATATTAAAAGGTGTCGTTCAATAATGATATACGAGTAGATTTTTAAGACTTAACTTGATATTGATGTTTTTGAAACATTTAACCTTCAAACATTTAAGTTCAGTCTGAATAGAATGAGCATGATTTTTTTTCAAATTGAAATGAACAAAAATTGAAAATATGAATTATTAATTTTAAAAAAGATTGCTTGTACAGTGTGCTCACATCTTTTGAAGTTCTAAATACACGGTGACTCACTAAAACCAATCCATGTTGTTGCTGTGGAAACAAGGCCCATTTTCTCCATTTATCCAGCTCTCATTCAGTAGTTTAATTTCAAATGTACTGCTAGTGATTATACATATTTTTATATTAATAGACCATAAATAATCAAACAAATATTAGTACAATAATTTCTTTACATACAGTATTTGAATTAATGCCCAGATACATCACGGCGCTGGAATGTGAAATATTATACCCCTAAATATTTTCAGTTATTCCATACACATCCTGCCAATAGTATCTGATCTACAATTCCTCCAACATGACGGAGCCAATTGTTTTTCCCCAATTTTATTTATGTTTTGATATATTTCCCATGTCCACATGCCAAGGTTGTTGTAGAGAACATTGGCAAGAAACAGTCCGTAACCCAAGTGGAGTGCAGAGAAAACTCTGACGGCTACACGGACTTGGGTTTTCATGTTTCATGAAAATGCTGAGGAAAAAAAACTTTTTTGAAAAAACATTTTTGAACTGTCTGTCAAAAGCTTCCCAGCTAGCTGATCTCTTGTGTGTGGTTTGCCCAACTCAGAGAGAAGTCTGTTGGTGAATGACGGAGGGTGTTCAAAGTTCATTCTGACATCTGTGGTTTGTTGGTTCCTGTCTGCTCACAAGATTATTAAAACCTGCTTCGCTCTTGATCTCCTTTGTGGAGAACCTGAATCCTAACAGACCAGAGGGCTTCTGGTCCTTTGTCTCAGTGGGTCACAGTTGAAACAAGTGTTTGTCTTTGTTATCTTGTTAATCATTTTCAGCTCCGAATGTAACTGAACACTTGTCCAACAAATCATCTGTGCTTCTATTTTTCCTACATTATTGGGATTAAATGTTTATTTAATGGATAACTAATATATTTTGGTTTATTACTACCCATTCCTATCATAATGTGTTTCCGCTGGTTTCTTCATATTTTATAATTTACTTGTAACGTTGACTTTCTTGGGAAGTGAATGGCGCTGAGCTAAATGTTTACTCAGCTGCTGATACTGACTTTCAAGAGCAAAAGCTTTGGTAATGTCACGTCACTGCTCATTGTCTTTGAAGATTTACTGTTGACTTTTATCTCCATCTTTCGATGAACACATAAAGCTTCCTCAGAGGGCCACTGGGGTCTATTTATTCCGCAAGAGCAAACAGAGCTGGACATTAGTGTGGCGGAGAGGAAAGTAAAAAAAAAACAAACCTTTGAACAGAGATTATGTAAAGTGCTTTTTTGCTACGCTATCCTTCTGTTGCTTAGTTTGAGAAAAAGGAACTTTTTTAATCTGACAACCTTATTCCAACCTCAAGGTGTGAAGGAACCATGGCGACAGGTGCTGCCGCAAATATGCATGACCTGAAATTAGAGGTCCCAGAATTCAAAAATCAAGGTAAAGAGACAATTAATTCTTAAAAAGGCATTGGTGATGTTTACGCCGCTCTTTTTAAGAAACGTGTGGTTTGCTGAGTGCTGTGAGGTTCCAGGTGTGATTTTAGATGGTGTGCTGTTTTTCTCTTTGCTCACTTCCCCTTTAACTCCTTTCAAGAGTTGTACATTTTCCTGAGCCGATTCCACAAAGATGTACCACACCATGAAAGATGCACAGCAAATGAATAATGCAGAAATATAGAACCACAGCTTCTGAGAGTGAGGGTGCAGTGTTAGTTGATGGGAACTTCACTTGGCTTTAAACTCATGTACATCAATGTGAACAGACCATAATTCACTTAGTATTCATGTCAGAAATGGCAACAAATCAAGCTGACATTCCTTGGGTTATTATCTCTAAGCTCATTACAGTTATGAGCTTGTTCGCTGACCTTTTTTTCACAAGTTCTTGTCTACCTTTGAGTTCAACTAGTCTTCCACTTTGGAAAAGTCTTCTTGACTGTAAACAAAGAGAAACCATAGCGTTGCTGGAAATTCGTGCTGAGCGGCCCTGGAAAAGTGTCCAGTCCTGTTTCATGCATGAGTGTGCGAGTCCGCCGCGGGCCGTGCATTATGGCTCTCTTACTAGAGTAGGAACACGGGATGCAGGGGAACCAACCGTCAGTGTCGCACCACAGTCTCACCTGAGTGCTCTTCTGACAGAAGACGAGTGGTCCTTCAGCATGCATGGTCTCACACATACGGACCCTGTTTACATCCAAACAACCGCTGCAGAGCTTAAAATTGAAACAGGGATTTCCGTCCAAATAATGTAATCACATAGCATCAGGTAACATTAAAATACTACTACTACTATTAATAAAGTGGTTGTATTGATGTCACACCACTCCCAACTAAAAAAGAAATTGTCCTGTTGTTTTGACCTTTGCAAAATAAGTCATGTGAAATAACAAACTCTGGATTGCTACGTCACAAACAAACGCACCTTGGTTACAGGATCGACTCTGCTTTGATCCAGTACCACTGAATAAGCGGTCGCCGCTTAGCTCTGCTGTGATGTTGCTGATGTCGTGTAAAACTTAAGGGCTCTTGTGAGTCTCGTGTCCTTGGTGTGAGATGTGTGGTATTTAGGTTGCTTGGCAATTGACCACTATTTTTAGCCACCTACCTTAATAATTGGTGGACAGATTGTCATGTGACGTTTACCGGTTGGCGAACTCGCCAACATGTCCGCTTGTGGAGATGTAAAAATTGAATAAATGCATGTAAATTGTTATAAACACCTGCATAGTAGTTGCATAAATAAAATTAAATTAAAAAATGTAATGTAACTGTAGGAAACACTTAAATCTTGTTTCGAAACTCTACGTTTTCATTTTTCCAAATGTATATGCCCTTTGATGTGAAATGGTCCCACACTCCATGTTTTGGGTTGCGATAGTCACATAAGCTGTTTCTCCTCTTACTGCAGATTGTGCTAAAATGACGTCACGACTAGTCGACTCAATGAACCCTTCAGTGACTAATTTCATTCTTGACTCTGTCGACTGGTTGTTACAGCCCTAATCCGAATTGCTCAGAATGTTCTGAAAGGTTCGCATGGTAAATGTTGCATCTCACTTTAATTTTTGAAGTGTCCATTGTGAAATGTTCCCATACTTCCGATGTTGTGAGTCACCAGGGTCCCAGTGCGTCAGCCATTTGACCTCTTACTGCGGATTGTGACAAGGAGTGGAAAAGGGAGCAATGGCGTCACCACAGCACTCATAAACCTGTTTGCAACTAATTCAGTGGATGATTATAGTCAATTGTGTTGCAGCCCTACTATAAACCTACTGACACCTTCAAACAAAACCAGAGTTGCTGTCAAAGGAGAATCCCGAGTATCACTCTCTGCTCCAGGGAATCTGTAGAGGATGGGGCTAACCTGAACCTGGATCAAGACCTGGTTAGGGAAGTTGTGACACCTAGTCTCTGACAGTGACAGTGCTCATCACCTGCTTGCACTGGAGTTCTTGTTCCGTTTGGAACTGGATTGTAGAATTATGGAAGGGTTATTTTGCCTGTTGCTTCAGCTGCACACTTGCCTCAAAGAAACTGTACAATGTTCTCAGTCCTCTTCACCTCACTGGTGACAAGGTGCAACCTGGACCAAATTGAACGTCTCTCTCTGGCTTCAAAAATGAGGAGGACTAGGTGGCATGTTTTAGATCTTGGATGGATATTGGCTCACCAGAAGACCATGACTTTGTGATTTTGCTTGACATTGAAGAGAGAAACTGAACCCAAAACACCAGGTTAATGGTTCACATTGAGCCTGAGTTTTCATTGGGTTGTCCCCTGCTTTCAAACCCCATTTAAAACAAGCACCTTCATCATTGATGAATGTCTGACAGAGAAAGACTAATAAAGGCCATTTAATCTAATCTAATCGACATAGAAGCTTATTGTGTTGTTCTCCAAAACTTGCAAGTGCCATTGTCATCCTAAAGGTCAGAATCTGGAAAAATATAAAACTGCTGCCCACAACCAATTCTAAATACAGGGTCCCTTATTAAACACTGTCTAATATTTGGCATCACCCCATGATACCTGTGTTTTAGCCAGAAGCCAAATGAAACCCAGCACCAGTTGCTACTAATAGCTCTGAAATAGATACCAGCTGATCGGTGCGAAGGCCCGGCGCTGTGGTGTAGAGTGGCTTTGTAACTTCAGCCACTTGGTTCACCCACTGAACCACCACATTGTTCGCAAAAAGCAGAGAGCAAGGAAGTAAACAAAAAGATGGACATTATGCCTCGATATAAGGTACAAGTAACATCCGACTTACAACCTGCTCGACTTCCGTCCACCTGTACTTACGACCACGGCCAGCAGATGCTGTTTTTTTTTTTTTGTCAATGTCTGGCACTGCAGCACATAGCAGCCCGGCAACACAGCAGCACAGTATCCCAGCATCTCACTCTCACGCAGCGATCCACCACTACAGTAGTACATATAACCCTTGCGCCAGCTATTTTGAATGGCATTCAACTTAACTCCAATCTGATTTATGAGCAGTTGGTCGGAACCGATCCCGGTCGTGTGTCGGATGTTACTTGTATATACGCTGCCTGCCTCAAAGTTGAACATGTTTTGGAATTTGGTTACCAACTGATGATGCATGAAGTAAGGCGCATCGAACATCTAGCCTGGGAGCCATTTGAGGCCCTAAACTGCAAGTCATAAAATGCGTTGGTGAGTGGTCATGCAGAGCCATCAAGTCCAATGAAAATGCTCTGCTGTTGAGCCGCTAAGTGGCGGCGCTTCGTACTGTAACTTGTTTTCCTGTCTGCCTCCAAAAGAACAAAGGCCAGGAGTCTGGTAGTCATAAATGTGCTTGGAATTTTCATTGTGATTTTCATTTTTGCCCAGTCCTACTAGCCAGCCACAGGTGCTGCAGGCCATATAGACATTTGACCAGTGTCTGCAAATGGCCCGCAGGCTGGACTTTGCTCGTGCCTGTGAAAGGTAATTGCACTAGTAGGTGCCAAGCTGTTCGTCACTCCCCCGTCATGTTCGGCTTGATAATTACCCAATCCATTTTATTATCTCATCTTTGCAGTGTAATGACACATGGGGAGGTCGCGCCTTCACACACTCTGTTCCTTCGGTCTCTTCATGACATCTGTGGTCTTTCACCAACAGAGAAGAAAAGGCGACTGGGCAAGTTCCAGCCCTTCAGGAGACTCTTTAGGAAGAAGAAGAAGAGGGACGTGGACGCTCGCTTTCATGGAGCAGAGCTGAAGATTGGTGTCTGTCCCGGGGAAGCCTGCCATGGAGTTGTGTCAGATGAGGAGGATGCCAACCAGAATCTGAGGTGAAAAACCTGTTCTCAGAGTTGGATATTAAACTGCTTTTGAGATTCCCTTTACATATGTGTGTGAAGTGGAAGTGACAGTGGGCCATAAATGTGGCGTTTTGTGGTTATGCAACCTGTCGCCAAAGGATGAGGCAAGCAATCCTGAACATTTCTCAATTTCTGTGCAGATTTAATCGTCATTTTTGAAGTCAAGATTTGTGTGACGTGAACATGCTGTAACGTGCCTTTTGCTAGCACATTGTGACGCCTCTCTGGCCAAAGGCTTCAATTTCTTTGAGCATACCTGAGATGGCTGTCATTAAAAAAGAAAAAAAAACTCTTCATATCTTTCAAGAGTCATTGTGGCTTTAGTAAAAAGAGGAAAACCTCTGTTGAGAAGACAGGTAACCTGAAAGCAAGAGGACTGTCATAGAGATAAGAGGAGCACAGATAACAAGATGTTTGATCAGGATAACGGCGGGAATATTACAGTCCAAATTACACCTACAAGCTAGCAACAGTTACTCAGGCAGTCTCATGAATCAGATAGAAACATTGATATATGAACTACTGCGTTTACTTTCCAAGAGCTGTGCACTATGTACTCATCAAGTGAAAGGATTTCATGGCATCTGGATCACAGGAAATGTTCACTTTTGACCCTAGATAATATATATAGACGAGTTGGATCAGTTACTATGGAAACTTATCTGAGCTTCGCACCTGCTAAAGCAAGTCATCCAGAAGGCGGCTTCCTTCTACTGCTGTATCCCCCTTGTTTCACGGTGGTGACTGCAACACTGAAGGGATCTGTTCGGCTCCTGCAGGGATTTGAATCCTATCGGGTCGAGGTCCCTCTCCCACGACAGCGTCTTCATCCCAGAAGAGTCAGTAAAGCAGCCCTCTCTGGAATACACCATGTCGCAGGAGAACGTCTCAGATAAAGTCAGGAATCTGCAGGTATTGAATCACAGCCATTCAGATCCAGCAACGGTTCATTTGGTGGGGGAGGATAATTTATATGTTTTTCTGTCCATTGAATAGAAGCAGATTGCACAAAGTATTAAGTTTGGGCAGAAGCCTCCGTCGGTGAGGAGGAGCGAGGGGGATGATGGAAGTTCAGATGAGGATGAAGTCCCTCAGAGTCCGATGAAAGTGATGGCGCAGGTAGAGGCCGAGTCAGCACAAACGGAGGTCAGTCATTTTTGACTTAACTGACAGTTTTTGTTCTTGCATGACGAAGAATATCATGGTTAAGCCATTGTTTTGTTGTGTGATAGTAGACTAGTTTTTCATCTATGGCCTGACACAACGGCAGACACACTACACACAACTGCCTCTTCAGTTTCTTCTTTCTCTACTAAAAGACACCAAGCTGAATTCTAAATTTGAACCATTATGATCCACAGCTCATCATGAACATTTGTTCTGTTATTTTTCTAATTTTCAACAAAAGCAGGTTCATGAAGCCCCAGTCTCCCGTGCACAGAGCACACCTGTAAAGTCCCCACGGTCCAAAAGAGTTCTTCCACCTACTGGAACAATCGAATCCATCAACCTGGACGCAGTCCCGCAGTCAGTACCTCGCTTGGACAACGCAGCTGCTAAACATAAACTGTCCATTAAACCCAAAAATCAAAGGGTTTCTCGTAAACACCGACGATTCACACAGGTAGGTGAATGTGAGGTCTGTGTGTGCACAATGAGTTTAAGCAAACTCCTTCTTCCGCAGGATCTCCAGGAGGTGCCAACTCATGGTGTCCTCCAGGAGGAGCTTGAAGAGGCTGGCGTCTCCTCTGCTGTCCTGAGGAGGACTTCTGTTGAGGAGGGAGATTTGAAGAAACAGAGATGGGAGGAGGAAGAAAGACTAGAAATTGAGAGGAAACAAGCTCTAGAAGAGCAGCAGCTGCATCAACTTGAGAAGGAGCGTCAGAGGCTGCTGGAGGAGCAGCAGCGCATCCAAAAAGAGGAGGAGGAGAACAGGCTACGTGAGGCTGCAGAGAAGAGGAGGTTGGAAGAGGAAAAGAGGATCAGAGAGGAAGAAGAGAGGAGACAACGTGAGGAGCTACAGCGGAGAGAAGAGGAAGAGAGAAGGATGCAAGAAGAACAGGAGCGTCTGAGAAAAGAAGAGGAAGAAAGAAGGGTGCGAGAAGAACAGGAGCGTCTGCGAAAAGAAGAGGAAGAGAGGAGGACGCGAGAAGAACTAGAACGTCTGCGAAAAGAAGAGGAAGAGAGAAGGATGCGAGAAGAGCAGGAGTGTCTGAGAAAAGAAGAGGAAGAGAGAAGGATGCGAGAAGAACAAGAGCGTATACGTAAAGAAGAGGAGGATAGAAGGATGAGAGAAGAACAGGAGTGTCAGCGAAAAGAAGAAGAGAAAATGATGAGAGAACGGGAGCGTCAGCGAAAGGAAGAGGAAGAGAAGAAACTGCTGGAAGAAAAGAAACGAAAAGAAGAAGAAGAGAAGAAGAAGCAGGAAGAAGAGCAGAGGAGGCAGCAGGAGCTTGAAGCTGAACGTGCAAAAAAGCAGAGAGAGGAAGAGGACCGAAAGAAAAAGGAGGCAGCTGTAAAGAAGAAGATGCAGGAGATTGAGGAAAGGAAAAGGAAGGAAGCTGAAGAGAAAAAAAGGAAGGAGGAAGAATTGAAGAGGTTGTCTTCAGCAGAGATGGACAGCGGCTCTGATCCACAAGAGAGGAAGAGAAGAGCAGAGGAGTTGCGCTGGAGGGAAATGGAGGAGAGGCAGAAGCCTTTCTCCTTCAAAGTATCTTCTGGAGAGAAACAGATTTTATTCCAGAAGGTCAACCTGTCACCAGTTACTCCTTCCTCTAGTCAGCAGAGTGGTGCTGTTACAGATCAGAGGGACATAGTGAAGGCTTCCTCCTCTGAAGGTCCAGAGTCACCAAACCTGCCAACATCTCAGTGTGTTCCCCACACTGCCATACTGGTGACTGGGGCGCAGCTCTGTGGGACTGCTGTTAATATGGACCAGATCAAAGACCCGGCTTGTAAATCTCTTCTGGGTCTGGGAGAGGACAGAAAGACTCAAGGAATGCCTCTGACAACCAAGAGTAAAACCTCTCCAGACCGCAAATCGGGCAAAACCAAATCCCTGACAGAGGCCTCAGTGTCATCAGACAGCGCAGCCGTCCTGGCCGAGTGGGCCACTATCAGGTCTAAGATCTTCAAGGGAGTTGAAGAAGGGAAGTATGATGAGCAACAGGACCAGAACAAGAACCAGCCTTCATCAAATACCGAAGAACAATCAGCGTTTGCCCACATGAACCTCAGAAAGACCATGTCGGCCAGCCCCAAGTTCTCCATCACCCCTGCTAAGAAGAAGTTTGGGGACTCGAACAGGAACTCTGAGGTCTTCAGTGTAGACGATGCTGATGAAGAACCAGCTGCTTCAGCGCCACCTGCTACAAGCAGGCAAGCGCCAAACAGGACCAGCAAAACAGTCCGAATCACTGAACGAGGATCGGAGGAATGTATGTTTGCCAAAGACCTTCCTTCTTTCCTTGTTCCCAACACTGCAGCCTCTGAGGGAACTGAAATGAGGACCAGGGGTCACAGTGAAACTGAGGCCATGAGGAGGGAGGACGAGGAGGGCGCTGAAGAGAAGCCTTCGCCGTTTGGTATCAAGTTGAGGAGAACCAACTACTCTCTTCGCTTCCACAGCGAGCAGTCAACAGAGAAAAGGAAGAAACGCTACAGCGCTGGAGACAGCTTTGACGGGGTCCCCTCTCCCCTCACCCCCATTGACCCAGACGCGGACACTTCACTCGTGTTCTCTGACAAATCCAGAACCCCATCTCCTCAAAAGGAAAAGGTCGTGAGCAAGTACCTTCACAGCACCCATGTGGCAGCTCCCACCAAATCACGCAAATCCAGCTGCGACGACGGCGACAAAGTGCCGTCCAAGTCTTCACTCTACCGCAGACCTGCCACATCACCGAAACCTACCGGCAGAGTCCAGACGCCCCCGCTCTCACCGCTGCCCAAAGTGCTTCCAGGGCTTCCGTCTGAGGTCCACAGACTGGGTGGGGGTGATTCACCTGGTCATGAACAGATAACTGTGGGTGAGGACTTGACAGCTGCATCTCAGCTGCACTGCAGCAGCCAAGGTCACATCCAAGGTGAAGAAGAGCCAAAGGAGAAGAGGTCTTTCTTTCCGTCCATCAACATCCCCTGGAGAGAGAAGGTGGACAGAAAGACAGAGCTCAAGAGAGGTGAGTACCACATTGACCGGTGAGCCTGACTGACAACAGACTGACAGACTTTAAGTTGAAGATGAAACAGTCCAAGCTTGTCACTCCAGACTCTTCATGCTCTCCAACAGAAAAACCCTCGCTGCAGAGCCGACATTCACTGGACAGTTCAAAGGTCCAGGACAAGGAGGCGGGACCCCTGTGGATCACACTGGCCCTTCAGAAGCAGAAGGGCTTCAGGGAGCAGCAACAGAACCGCGAGGAGCGGCGGAGCCAGAGAGAAGCCAAGCTGGCAGAGAAGCAGGCGCGGGAGAGAGACAGCGTGTGTTTCCCAGCTCGCCCAGTGTTGCCCTGGATGCTATCCACCAGTAATCAGCTGCTTCTGATCTTTGTAGGTCACATCACTGAGCCCCACTGAGAGCAGAGGGAGTGCCAGTCCCGGCTCCAAGCCCCAGACACCAGAAGAACCCAAGAGGCCAGACAGTTTTCTGGGAAGATTCGAGCGCAGAGAACAACTGAAGAAGGCCAACACGCTGCCCAGCTCTGTCACGGGTGAGAGCCAAAAACTCACTCTTTTGATACAAAGATGGAAAATTCTTATCGTACAGATTATCTTTTCAGTGGAGTTTAAATTATGTGGATCTAGAGCGATTTCAAAAGTACTCATGTCTGATGTTTTCTCAGTTGAGATTTCAGACTCGACGCCGTCGCCCCCTGCTGTTAAAGACGTGTCAAAGCGCTTCCCCACCAGCGACTCGCCGCAGGTCACGACAGAACCGGCCTGGCTGGCCCTGGCCAAGAGGAAGGCCAAAGCCTGGAGCGACTGTCCTCAAATCATCAAGTAACACCGGCGTGCTCGTAGACTCAGTCATCGCCGCCCACCGTCACCATGACAACCCATCTGTGAGCCCTAGTATCCCTCACAGGCTATTGAATACGCAACCAATATCCAAACACTATTTAAGCAAGTATCAACAGCATGTGCTTCTAAACAAGATCCAAGCCGATGACGACGTCATAACTGAGCAAGTCCTCAGCAGCCAATCGCAAGAGCCAACCGTTTTTGAATGAAGCCGTCACAGTGGTTGTGAAATTGAAGAAAGGTGTTTCATGGGGTGGAACCTTTGTCAAAAGGGCTAGGGGGAGCAACAACTCCACTCTGACGGAGGTTTTCGTGCGCTGTCGGTGATGACCCGTCCCTTTTGAATCCTCACGCTGTCTGTGACCAAGTTCGCCAGAAACATGTAAAGAATCTGCCAAAATCACCACAACACAGCACTCTTTGATAGTGACTTCACATCACCACTCACTCTTGATGTGCATTTTTTTCCTGTTTTTCTTCTGCCTGCTGTAACATTTATTCTCGTAGCAGTCACGTGTTTTGTCATCCATCACTCCCTCCTAAATGTGGTCCTTGCACTCTCGCTCGCCATCATCGTCTCTCACTCGATGATCTGTACTTATGTAATCTAAGACCAGAGATCCACACGCTGGGGGGGGGCACTTTCTGTTTCTAACGTCGGTCGTGCACAATAGTGTAGTGTGCGCAGTGTTACCTGTAACTAAAAATGTTTGGTATTATTTGCACTTTTTTGTCCACTCAAGAGACATTCATGAGAAAATTCTTAAGAGATTAAATCAATGCTATGAATGATGTAAATTAAAAAAAAAAGTCTGAACTGAATGTGGATATTTGGTTGTAACAAGAGGCTCCTATGAGAAACTGTGACTGTTGTGATAATAAAAGAAACATTACTAATAAAAACATCCTGAAAAGTTGTGTAAGCCCATTGAAAAAAATGAAAAAAAAAGATATAAATTCTATTTTTTCATTTATATAAAAAATATTTTTGCATTAAAAAGTTTAAACAGATAATTAGAAAAATGAGTTAAATCATATATTTTAACACAAACCTTACACATACCTTTCGAAAGATTTGAATACCCTGAAATGTATGTATGCTCTCATTGCAACGTATTGAAATGAAAATACAAAATAGAAAATTCAGGAATGAGAAAAGGTTAAATATATATATATATATATATATATATATATATATATATATATACATACAGCACTCTTTGATAGTGACTTCACATCAGCACTCTTGATGTGTATTTTTTTTATATTTATTATGACATTATAGTAAACATAAGATTTAAAAAATGAACCAGTGATGCCCTTTTGCATATTTAAAAAAGATATAATAGAAAACATTTTTCAAAGACTTGACACATCAGCTTCATGGTGTAGCTTGGTGTGAGGTGACATCCAGCTTTAAACAATACACGTAATCATTCCTGCAGCCGATGACCACATGGCCGTCGTACACCACCGGAGATGAAAACAGCTCCCCTGGAAGACGGTGAGACGTCAGCAGGCGTCCGTCCTCACAGTCCAGGATATAAAGGGTTCCATCCGTGGAGGCAACACACACAAGAGCCCCGCTCCAGCCTGCGGTTGAGCCGTCAAACACAAACGGACTCGAGTAAACTTTCCCGCTCGTCTGGAAACTCCAGGCATGGGATCCGTCTGCACGACTGAGGCAGTGAAGGAAGCCGTCATGGGATCCACACAGGACAAAGCTTCCGTCCAGAGTGACACACGGTGATGAGAACACTGGAGCTTTGGTCGGGTGCTGCCATAGCTGAATGCAAAACATCAACAAGAACTTCATAAGAACCAAATATTGGTGAAGTGCCATCCTGTGATTGTTTAACACAGTCCATCTCAGTTTAAATTAATCTGAAGAAACACGTGTATTTTGGCTGCATTTACTTGAGCATAATAATCGCAACAGTGTTTAATACTACTGAGGGGCATAGTAAAACTATTGAAATAAACTGAGGGGTGATAGTGTGGACAGTAGACACAATAGGGTCATGTGAGTCAGATTCAAGCAGCCTAGGCTTTTAGCCAAACTACTGCAAAACTGTGGAAGATGAATGTCCGTTCTAACCTGCTTCCCAGCTTCACTGAAGGAGCAGATGTTTCCGTCCACTGAGCCGACGATCACATGACCGGAAGAGCAGTTAGGTGAGGAGAAGAAAGGACTGCTTCCAGAGTACGACCACATGACCTCGCCGTCAATCTAGAACATTGAAACCCAGCAGCAACAGTAAAACAGGTTTCAGATTGAAAGACAAAAATACGACGTACGGGACTGAGGCACAGCAGCCTTCCACCAAGCGTGGCAACGTACAGACGCCTGCTGGATGTCTGCACAGCCGGGGAGGAAAACACTGCTCCTGCTGCACACTGACGCTGCCAAACACACCGATGAACCTATGACACACGCCTGATCATTAAACACATATCGCGTCGATCATCCACGGCATACTTGTCATTTTAAATGCTAAAATTTGCACAAAAGATGGTCAGAATTAAACCATTAAGTCAAATACAAATACTTCTAAACAAAATGAATACAAATAAACTTCACTGCCTCTGTTTCCTTTCAATCTAAAACCAAAAGGGAGGAATGCATTTTCTGATCATATTGGATGGTTGATGTGACTCACTTCAAGATCAAGGGCGTAAACACAGCCGTCATGTGACCCCACGATCACCAGACCGGTGAGGGGGTCCACGACAGCGCTGCTCTTCACAGCATCTTTTGCTTCAAACGTCCACTCGGTCTCTCCAGAGTCAGCCCTCAGGAAGTGCACGCGGCCGTCGTAGCAACCTGAAGGTTTCGTGTTACTAGGCAAAAACAATGTTGGAATATTTTGATGTTCTTCAATGCAGCACTGACCTACAATCACCAAACGTCCACAGATCGAAACTGCAGCGGAGGCCTCGATCCGTCCACTGAGGACTCGCTCCCACAGCAGACTCCCACTCTCCAGCTCTAATGCTTGAAGCCTGTGTGAGTGGGAGCCGATGAACACAGTGGACTTAGCTTGCAGTGGATCTCGGATCAGAAGAACCGGTGAGGCATCCACACATCTGCCAGTGTCTGAGGACCAGCTCAGACTGAGACCAAGCTTGCTGGACTTCACATTAGCCACCGGAACATTGGCATTTATCCCTGAAAGTTGGACAGTTCCGTTCAGTTCCATCACATCAGCTGCTCGTCGAACAACCTTCCCCGTCCGCTTCTCCAGCTCATCTGCTCTGCTGTCCTTCTCAGCTGGTGCTTCTGACGGAGCTTCAGCCGCTTTTCTCTTGGATCTCGTCTTCCCTTCAGGCGGCAGGATGTTTTTTAACACAGCAACGTGGTGGAGCACGTCAGAGAAGGTCTGCTCAAGAACAACCTCCAGCAGTTGAGCTGAGGTCGCTCCGACTGCTGACTGGACGTCCTCACAGAAACGTACAGCCTTCAGAGAATCCCCTCCGCTCCTGATGAAGGTGGACTCATCATCAACATCCGCGACAAGACCCAAAGAGTTCTGTTCAGGTCAGTGCATGAAGTGAGATCACGATGGAAGACAAATATTGGAAGCTTGCTAACTCACCAGCCACAGAGTTTGCAGTACAGCCTTCAGCGTGTGAACATCTGTGACCTGACTGAGCCTCAGCTCCCTCTGCATCCGGTACGTATTCAAGAGAGACTTTGTGTCCACTTTACCTGTCAAGCACCAAAACCAGTATTAAAGGGACTTTAATATCAGCACCGTTTAGACTCAGTCTCTCACCGTGGGAAGTCAAAGGCAAGGCTGAGACCAGAACCAAAGAGTCAGGGACACAGTAGGAGGGAAGACGCGCCGACAGCTGCTCCAAAATACGTCTCCTCTCACGGGCTTCTGCAACGTCCATCTCATCAGGGTGCTCAGCTGACATGGCCAGAGTGTGGCCTCCAGATGTGGACGTGACCACAAAAGCAACCAGCCGCAAACCGTCATGCAGACACACGGCACACGCTTCTACGGCAGGAAGACCCACTATGGCCTGGAAGGAACCGAAAACGAGTCTGCTTCAGGTGCTAGTTTGACTTCTAGCAAAGCACATCCACTTGAAGGTAAATATCAGTTACGCTCACGTTTTCATCCAGTAAAGAGTTAAAGCGCCATTAAATTCTGTTAAGCTACTCATCTAAAATACAATAGATATTAAATCAGATTTACATAATTCTTCAAAACACACTCAAAGAAACCAGCTATTACAACAAACCTTTAGGGCTGGTTGGAAAGGAGCAAACTTCAACACAGGTATGTGTTTATGAACATTTCATTTCCATTAGGTCTCGTCAGGTGACCAGATCCAGTTAACGTGCAGAAACAGGATCTTTTGATTTTTATTAAAAACAGCATCTTGTTGAATATGTTGTTGTGTGCCGTGTTAGGGCCCATGCACCAGTTTTCTACAAACGTAGCGCTAGCGCCATCTGGTGTCCATTTGAGCTCATGCACTCGAAAAATATTGGTAAAATACGCGCTGGACAATGGAAGACAGTGAGACGGGAGGGTGAGGCTTAGGAGAGGCCCAGGCTCTGTGGATGCTTTGATAATGTTAGTATCACTTGAACCTTGGTTAAGCCGTTGAAACGTATGAAGATGGTCAAGAAGACAACAACTACTGTATGTGTACAGTAGTAAGTATATGTACTTTTATCAGTTTATTATAATGAGGTTTAAGTTTTATCAAACTTAAACCTCATTATAATGACCCAGTTATTTTGAAGGCTTTATCCTCAAATTGAGACTTGGATTTGTAGAGTCCAGCCAAATGGTCCTCATAAAGGCATTAGGTCCTCTCAATTGGTCGTCACAAGTAAAGATAAACTGGGCACACACTCACACACACTTTTCAGACCCAACAAGAAGGTTGAACGCTGTACCTGCTGTACGCCGTCCAGATTGACCCGTTTCCCATGGCGCTTTATCATCCTGTCTTTGCGGCCCAGGTAGTAGAGCTGGGAGTCTCTGATGCTCACCCAGTCTCCGGTGGCTCTCATCGTTCCAGGGTGGACCACATCTTCATCATCCAAGAGGCAAACTCTGTTGACCCCACCTGTCCAGAGACTTTCAAAGGTAATAAAGCCTAGTTCAGGTCTGGGCTGAAATGCAACACACCTATGAAGACCTGGCCTTCCCCCTCAGTGACAACACAGCCGTTCTCGTCTTGAACTTCCACTGAAGTGGCCATCAGTGGAGATCCCAACGGTACAGAGGAGGAGCTGCAGAGAGGAGCGTTAGGACTCGGTGTTCAGGATCGCGTCGTCTTTATTTACCCTCTCACACACTCACGTGTCGTTGGAACGCAGCAGGGACGGAGGGATTTTATAACAGCAGGCCCAGCAGGACACCTCAGTGATGCCATAAACATTGAAGATGATGGTTTTGTTCTTCTCATGCTTCCAGCTGCCGAGCAGGGACGGTGACGGACACGCTTCGCCACCCAGAGCTAAAACTCTCAAGGAAGAGTCAGAGGACAAAACCACCTGTTTCAAGACGCGATGCCCAAATCGACTGAGCAGGGTGGGCGTGGCCTAAAACCAGAACGAATAATGAAGAAATGAAAACTTCTCTTCCCTGAGCCGATTCTCACCTGCAGCACGGTCGTCTTGTGGCTCTGGAAGAGTAGGTGGGAAAGTTGGTTGGGGATTTTTTTGATCACGTTTGGTATGATCAGCAGCTGCGCCCCAGACGACAGGGCCACAAAAATATCCACGACAGATGGGTCGAAGGTCAAAGGCGAGGCCAAAAAAACGAGGTCATCCGGCACCACCTGAAACAAAGAGCTTAGAGAAGGACGGTGGTTACATGACCATCACAAATGTCACTGTGTTTCAGTCACTTCTGTTGGGGTCAAGTGCACCCGCTGACCTCAAGTGCAGGATGTTGGGTAGGATACACTCATGTGGGACCCTCACAATCTTTGGAAGACCTGTGGTTCCAGACGTGTGCAGGACATACGCCACATCTCGTCCGCCCGAGCCACGGTGTTTGGGAAGCTTCATTCCTGACCTGGGTTCTGCAGTCTGCACCGGCTCCACTTGCACCAGGGTAAGTTTGAACTTGGGCAGCGTCTCAATGATCTCCACAGTCATGTGATCAGCAACTGCATTCTGGAATTGCTTGATATCATGGAGTAAGAAAAGTTATTTTTGAGAGCACAAGCTCCAGAAGCTCTAAAGTAATAGACACCTGCAGAAGGTCGGAGTGAACCGCGCAGTACTTGAGGCCGCAATTGGCCATCACCCGGGCTGACAGAAGTCCGGGAGCATCTGGATCCAGCGGCACGTAGGCGTTAGTTGTGAACAGGATTCTGCAGTTACACACACAAGTGAGACAAAGCTCGGTTGTCTACCATGCAACACGGGCTCACCCCAGGATCCACACAGGTATGAACAGATCATCGCTATAGTAGAGTCCAATGAGGCCAAACTTTAAGGTCACGCTGGCTTGCAGTTTTTGGCCCAGTTCCTCCGAGAGTCGGATCAGATCTTTGTACAGCAGCGTCACCGGCGCTGCCGCAGAGACGCCGCTGTCATAAGTGACAGCTGCCCGCCCAGAGTGGACGGAAGCCGCGGCGGCAACAAGACCCTGCAGGGTCCCGGCCTCCATAGTCTACACCGCAGGCACACAGCGGCGTAGACATGTGAATGCAAGGATGGCGCGATCCTTACTTGAAAACGCAACACAACTGTTTAAGAGGTTCGCTGGGGTAAACGCTGTAAAAGCAAATTACCGCCACCTACTGTACTGGAGAGTGTATGACGTCATTAGTCTGAAAAAGCGGTGTTTTATTTTTTCTACATGCGTTTAATTAGAATCAGGATTATTCCCAAGGTCAGCGAGGGTCCCACCAACTAGGAAAGTGCTTTGGAGCAACGTGCAACAATGAACAAAGCATAATAATAACAATAACAGCAAACAGTCCATGTCCAGGACGAGAAGGGTCAGCTCTGATCCGACCTGCACGTCTCTGGGTCCTGGAGACATACATGTCCTGAAGAGGTGGCAGGCTGCAACCGATCACCTTCTCAGCAGATCGTCCGATGCGCTGCTTAAATGTGACATCTTCGTGTTATTTCGTCGGTGAACGCTCCGTGAATCCAACTTTGGCTAACACGATACACAACATAAACATACAACTCGTAGAAATGAACCAACATCAATTGTCGAAAGCATTATGTCAGATACTACTAGAGAACATCGAATGTCCGAGCTTCCATAAACGCCTCTTCGGTCACGGCGTCCAATCGTCAGTCGTGTTCATCTTATCAAGATTTTGAACCGAAGGCGCCATTTCGTGCGTTTGTGCCGTCGACTACTGTTTTTAAAAATGGATATTGGAATCGAAAACATAGATACGTTTACAAGAGAACACTTCGAACGGAATAATCTGGATTTTCAAAGGGCACTGGACCGGATTATCAAAAAGGTTTGGAGCAGACGCGGTGGGGTGGTTTTCTCATTTCAAAGGACGTTTGTAATCCTGTCGGTTTGTTGTCGACAGTACTCCAGAGTTCAGTATGAGGACGACGCGCTGGTGGTGGACCTCAACACAGCGGAATTGGACTGTATGATCTTTTCTTCCCTAGATGTGACGTTGTGCTGTACATTTTCGACTCATTATATGTATGTTTTTGTTGTGTAGCTCTTGCCCGCTGCATGGAGAGCTATAAAAGACGCTTGAGCTTTGATGGAGAGGTTTGTCGAGTTTTCTTTAAAAAAAAAAAAAACATTAAAAAATATTTTTTTTTAACTAGGCATCCAACATGACTAGCTTGTCTGGGACATACGTGAGATTCTTTGATAAATATTTTACATCGCAACATTACATTATCTGCTATATTTACTTTCAACAGTTCTACATTTCATTCATCTAAATAAATGTTTACAGACAAGACTACTGCTATGTTTCCTGGTCTTAAGCTCATGCTTGAGCACCATCTCGTCCGTGACACATGAATGTACAAGTGGCATTGAGAAGACTGTGACTATCATTTGCTGAAGCACATGCAGTAGAGGACCATTCGAAAATAATTTAATTTAATAAGCTTTTTCGCTTCCATCGTCTCAGCATGGCTCACGAGTTAATGTGCATGATTCACATTTACAGCAAAAACGTCAAATCAGAATGCCCAGTATTGTGTAGTGTAATGATGTCAAAACATTGCCTCCGCTGTGCACATGCCCTTTACTTGTGTTCCATACTTTATACCATCAGCATGAAAATGCATGCAGCAGAATCTCACTGCAGTCAGTGACGTCTCTCCTATTGTCTGTTTCACAGGATGTTCCCAAAGCAGATGGAGGACATGTTTCCATGGATGGTAGGTCCTTTACATTATTTTTAGTGATTTTGCTTTATATTTTTTTTTTATTGTTGATTTGATTTGTCTTTTAGAAATGTCATCGTGTTCAACAACTTTTCTGAGTGACCTCGAGACGACCATTCAGCCCGAAGATGAAGACAAGGAACTTGAAATGACTCTGAATAGTCGTAACAGCTCTTTGGCTGACGTCTACTCCAGTGCTGTCAATCATATCAGCCAAGCCCAACTCCTCCAGCGTGTCTCCAAGGCTGCCGACTCCATTGTTCGGAAGTACCGCAAATGGCGCGTCCAGGCCAATGCTAGCTTGAACAGCAGCGCTAATGCCTCGTTCAGGCACAAAAGGCAGTGGCCTGAAGCACCCAATACAGGACAGGGAATGTCTTTTAGTGCCTTCAGGCGTCTGTATCCTGAAGATGGAGGCCGGGATTTGACAGATCAATCTCCACAAAGACCAAGTGAAGTCCAGCAGCATGCTCCTAAACAGGAGAGGGGTTACACACAAGCATCTCCCCGAAAGCCCATTTTTGTCATGGACCTTTCTGCCATTTCTCATCTTCCCACTAAAAGATCTGGAATTCAGCTGAATGAAACTTTCACCATGTCAGACATGCAGCCTTCCTATGAGCCTTCAAGGCATTGCATTGCTAGCTCCACACGGATCAACAGTCCTCCTGCAAAGGCCTCCCAGGACTTGTCACTGCGGTCAAAAAGGCTGTTACTTGCTGCACATCAGCAGGGAAATACAAAGTGCTCCCTGTACGCCCCCGAGTTCAACGTAGTCGAGACATATGATGGCAATGGCTCCCCAGACAGGCAAAATCTTTTGAAAGCCAGGCAGAGAAACAGAGACATCAGAAGATCCCCATATGCTTTTCCGAAGGCCTTTTCCATGGAGTTGCCCGGAACCTGCTCCAATTTGAATTCCACATCAAGATTCAGTGGTCAGTTGTCTCCTTCACAGAGAGCCCTAGATACCCACCGACTCTCCCAGTCAAGCCTACGCTCCAAGTTTCGGCGGCATCTTTCCTTCGACTCCTCACTGCATACAAAAAGCAGCTCCTATTTCCAGAAGAATCTGGACGATCACTTTACAAACGTCTACCATAAGTACGTCTGCCTTAACAAGTCATCTCTATTCGCAAGCGTCTCCTGCCAGAAGTGTGCGCACAAATCTGAAACCCGTAGACATCTGTCTTCTCCGGCACTGGCTGCGCTTGTCTCGCCACACCGTGTCCTCATGAGGAAGCGGTACCGGGATGTGGATATGGAAAGCCCTCCAGAGGCCAAACGCTACAGAGGCTCTCCCTACATGCCCTCTCCAGGGTCCAAGCGTTACAGCAGTGACGCGCTCAGGCGCTGCTTGTATGCCACAGACTTGCCAGTGCCTGATGAGAACTCATTTCAAAGCTGCTAAAAACACTGCATCGCTATCTGCCTCACTGCCTTTCTGTCATGGAGGCGTCTACTGGTATGGCAGCAACTTTTGAAACGATCAGCATCGGGAAAAACGGATGTGTACGCATGTATAAACGCCCCGTCCTCTTCCTGTTCCAACTTAAAAAAAAAAAGTGTTTTATGTCAGTTCTATCGTTTGTGTAAAATGTGTCATGTTCTGTAATAACTGTCAATATTTCATAAAAACTATCAATAAAGATTGTCACTGGTAAGACAGTAAATTTTGAAATGATCTGCGTGTTCAGTAAACGGTAAAAGAGGATGTATGGATGTCCCGCATTCTTCTTGTACTAATTGAAAAATAGCATTTTATATCACCATGTTCTGATCAAAATAAATGTTTGTGCTGATATGGACAAGTGAATTTAGTGTCTTTATTATGTTGATTCTATGTGGTGCACATGGCGCAGAACCTAAACAAAAACATTATGTAAAGTTTATTTGTACAGACAAAACTTTTTGGTAACTCAATGCCTTTAGACTTCCAGAAGTCTTTTCATCGATTCTTCTGGTTGAGGGCAACGGCCATTGACCACTAGGGGTCGGCACTTTCTCAGTTGTACACAAGACGTTTTAAAAAAAATGTTGGCACTGGAAATGACAGGAATGAACTGCAGGCCATTGCGTGGCTGTAACGGTTGAGGGCAGACGCTACCACTCCAGCTCCACTGGGTACTTCCCAGTCAGGCAGGCAGTACAGTGGCCCACTCTTCCACCGGACTTGTTGCTGGAGCTTATCAGGTCATCCTTTTGGAGGGAAGCTATTCCCTTTTGGACCGCCGATACCAAACCCTCCACGGTCAAGTACTGGACGCTGTCAGCACCTACACACAAACAATTGATATTAAATCCAACACACTGAAAGATTATAGTCCGAGTAAAAGAGCAAAAACTTCTCTACTCACCGATGTACCCTGCGATGTCCTGAAACTCTGGCTTGTTAGCGATGAGTTCTTCTTTCGTGGGAATGTTGATACCCATGTAACATGGGAACCTGATTGGTGGAGAAGCCACTCGGATGTGGACCTGTTCACAGAAGCAAAGTCTCATTCAATGAGATCATGTTGCAGCCTCCCCTTCACAATAATATGATAAAGCTTCATTTCGACATATATCTTCACTACAACATTTAAGCCAATGAGAGGCCACAGCAGAGTGAGGATGGTGTACACTACCGTCCAGACACGTGTCACTTCTGATTCTGAATACAATCGCTTGACTGAACAAACCTCAGTTGCCCCAGCTTCCTTCAGCAGTTTAATGATGGGAGAGATGGTATTGCCCCTGACGATGGAGTCATCAATTAAAACCACTCGCTTCCCAGCGAAGTTGTCGGTCAGAGCGCCGAACTTCTTGGCCACGCCCAGCTGCCTCAGTCGTGTGTTGGGCTGAATAAAGGTTCTGCCGACGTAGCGGTTTTTGCACAGGACTTCGATGTAGGGCAGCCCAGACTGCAGGAGCAAAACAACCGAGATGAGTCTTCAATGACACTTGGAGGGATTTTCTCAAACCTGCGTCCCACAAACCTGCAGGGCGTAACCCAGGGCAGCAGGGGTGGCGGACTCCGGCACAGTGCTGACCACATCTGCATCTGTTGGCGCCTCTATGGCTAGCTGTCGCCCGCATCGCTGCCGGACCGTGTAAACCATCTGACCTGAAAAGGGGACGCAATGAAATAAACAGGTTGCCAACAACATTATCCAGACAAAATCCACACCTTCAAAAATAGAGTCAGGTCGGGCAAAATAAACATATTCAAATATGCAGAAGGCCGAAGGGTCATCTTCATGACGGGGGACGATGCTCAGAGACTTGACTCCCTCTTTGGATATCTGGACGATCTCCCCTGGAAGAATCTCACGGTAATACCTGAACATTACAACAGGAGAGTCAATGAAAGCCACAGGTCCTCAGACTCCAGTCAGAGTTACTGAATATTACTTGGCACCAATGGACTGGAAGCTGCAGGACTCCGATGAGACCACCCACCCCTCCGTGTCATCCTCTCCTGCACCTGAACATCAAAGAACAGTCATTCACTGGATTATAACTGGAAATCAATAAATAAAAGGAGTATTTAATTGACAGCCACAAATGATCCGGCTCACGTACCTGAGCTGTAGAGTTTAGAGACAGGGACCAGGCGTCCAATGCAGAGGGGTCGGTTTCCGTAAGGATCGCGCACAGCATAGATAACGTCCTTAAACATCACCAACAGCGAGTAAGAAGTTGGAGTCTCAGTCATCAAATTCTTGATTCTAGAAGAGATATGAAGGCATGAAGACACAAGCGCCTCGGCACTACACAAAGTGAGAAAACAATGGACGCAACGATCGGTCGAACCCTGTTAACAGTCCGATTTGCATTTCAAATATGCCTTTGTTTCTTCAACGACCCACCGGTGGAGTGAAACTATCCACCTCTTCTGAAACTTCAGATTCAACAAAA
The DNA here is from genome assembly GCF_027744825.2 of Synchiropus splendidus. Taxonomy (NCBI): domain Eukaryota; kingdom Metazoa; phylum Chordata; class Actinopteri; order Syngnathiformes; family Callionymidae; genus Synchiropus; species Synchiropus splendidus. Next base: position 18,092,575 of record NC_071334.1, read on the forward strand.
GGCATGTCACAGATTACAGCCAGCATTAGCATGGACAAGGCGACAAACTGTATGCGCATATACATTAGTGATCTTCTTAACGCGACTACACAATGTTTGTCACTGTTTCATATACCCAGTACACTGGAAGATAAATCATCCTGGTGAGGTCCAGTTGTTGTTTAGCGTTTACTGGTACCAACTGTCTGCTATTGCATTTGCACAGTATGTGGTGTCCAGCATTCTGCATTGCAAACTGGTGTTGGTTTGTTGACACGCAAAATGATGAAATGCATTTTAGACTTCATCACAGAATCACCAACTGTGCATTTTAATCCTTCACCAAGTTCAGTAATTAGGGTTCCCATATTTTTGCGCTAACCACTGAGCCTCCCATCATTATTGTATTTACAGCATTGCAGAGTTTAAATCAGTTTAATGCTTAAGTGCAGGCGGTCAACTGCTTTGTTGTCATAAGTTTAGCATATTTTGGTCTTCCATTTTTCTGGACTTCTACCTCGGCACCTATTCACTGATGTAAACCAGCAATTGAAATATTTGTCTTCAACACTGAAAATTGAAATTTACAAATTAAAAAGATAAAATGTACTTAAATGTAAAATTGCGTATTACGTCATGATATTTTGCATTATTATTTCCATTAAGGCTCTCAAATTTTCTTACAATAAATAAGAACAGCAAATGAAATGATAAATATCAGCAAAGGTTATGAAATTAAAAATGTTCTAGTGACTGATATTGACAACTCTTAAATCATGTTTTTTTTATTTAAACCAAACTTTAATGAAGTAATAAAAAAATATTTAATTCCTTTTATTCTGTTACTTCTTGCCCTGTGCAGATGTGCAATGAGATCATTATTGTTAGTCATAATAGTAATAGCATTATTTACATGGCCCCTTCCAGAACGCTGTTCACAGACAAAACACACTAAATAGAACATCTACACTTGCATAGTTTTGCACAGAGACATGAATGTGGTCGGCTAGTGTCTCAGCCAAGTAGAAGTTTGGACAATATTACGTTACAGCAAGCCTATAGAAATGTTTTTATAGCCTTGAGTTTTGAAAGTCTTGAACAACAAGTGCACAACAGATTCCTGCAGAAAGAAACATTTTAAACTCTAAACAGTTTAAAAAGTGTCTAATGCTCAGCCACTACTACACTCCAACGCTGACCTTGCGACCCAGTCCGGGGAGTCCAACTCCTCCATAGGTGGCGTGAGGGCCAGCAGCTGTGTGATGAGCTCACTGTCTGAGCTGGTGGAAAGTCCAACGCCGTGACGCATGACCTGCACAGCCACAGCGATGCCCAGTTAAAGGCTTCAAGTCAGACGAATGTTGGGGATCAACTCACCTTTTTGCGCAGGGCATCAGCGTTCACCAGCTCGCCGTTGTGTGCCACTGCGATCTTGCCGTGAAGAGTGTCCACAACAAAAGGCTGGCAGTTCTGTAGCTCAGAGTTGCCTGTGGTCGAGTAGCGTGTGTGACTAATACCAAGGTTAGCATTGCGCAGCTTTAGCAGAGCCTCTGGGGGGAAAGCAATGCTCACTAACCCCATCCCCTGAAAAGCAATATGAAGTTATCACCAGGACATTTGAGCGTATTACCCATCATCTACAGCAGACTGTTTAGTTACCTTGTGGGTTGTATACGTTGGTGGACTGGCTCCATTGCTGGTCACAATCCCAGCACTTTCCTGACCCCTAGAGAAGACCACAAGAAATATCAGGCAATATATGTTTTATTTTCAATGGTTAAAGAGGAAGATTTTATTTTAAATCTCCAAACACAACCAAATGTTTAGACTTTTCTCAGACTTTTACAAGTACTTTTACTAGTACTCCGTGGCAAGACTGTGACTGTTTGTTCCGTGATTGGGGGGTTTCAAAACATCCACTGCAAGTCAAAACCGGTCGAATACATGTAACAGTCAAGGTCTGACAAAAGCCTTGAGGCAAGCCAAACTGGTTACATGAGGAGAGACACCGTGGAGAGATAGGCT